>NW_020955315.1:492715-547964 GCF_003031625.1 Empidonax traillii
CAAAACCAGCATGCAATGTTTAACGAAACACAACTGAATTCACCGGGGCATTCCTAGTCTTTCCTCTTCTAAAGAGAAATGACACCACCCACTCAACAGTAAAACAATGCAAGATGCATTTGGAAAAATAAACAAACAAACCCAAATAAGAGAACCACCATTTCACCGTTCTTTTAAAAAAATAATGAATACTAAGAAAGAAATGTTTGCATAAAGGAAATAATTAAAACTAACCATGTAGAAAAATAAACCCCAAACCCAACAAATAATTAAAGGTAACCTTTAAATTATCATTGCAGTCTATAAGAGACCTGCTGCAAACTTTAATAATATTGTTTGGAACATCAGTCATTTTGCTCTTGCTGAAATTCATTTTTGATAATGCAATAGTAACATCTCAGGAATGATATTAAATTCCTACTTCGTATTAAAGTAGAATTGTATTAGCATGGTACAGTACGTGTATCCCTGGTGGGATTATTTTCATGCTGGAAAAAACAATGTTATTTTTCTATTACTGAAATAAGTTATCTATTTTGACACTGGAAAATATATTTCACTGAACTATAAACTAACAAAATCTCTCATCTAAGAGAATATCACTAAAGTTTCTCTCCTGGTGTATTTTCAATTCCTAGCTAGCAGCAATTCTGCTAATTTTTTTGCACAAACTCATTTGATTTGTGGCATACCTGTGAGACCATACCCTAAAGTCAGTGTGTCCAGTCCAATTACTCTTGTTCAATCCTTGACCAAACTATTGGGAAATCTGCCTGAGGAAAGAACAAAAGATTGCAACTGACAGATGTATATCTTTCCGAACAAAACACAAGCAGCCCCCTTCCAGGATCTCTCTTGATTCAGTCTCTCCATTTGACCACCTGCACCCTAAGAAAATGAGCCCCACACCGGCTTGGAGGGAGGAAGAAAGGGGGAATCAGAGTTAGGTTTATATTCAAACACATCTGTACTTCAGTGACATCATTTTCCAAAGCACTCAGCCTCACGTTAACTTTTGCTTTTCAGTTTAAGATGTGGGATCACTGGTTTCCATCCTCCTTTCATTCACACTGATGGGTCAACTTGAACATCCTCCAGCTGGCCCAAACCCTCCAATTTCTTGTCAGGACATGGAAGAAATAAGCTCTAACAGGGATTTAAAAGGGGAAGCTAGAGGAGTCACCCTATCTGATAAAATCTGCCTCTGGTAATAGCTGCAAGCTGTTTCAGATATGAATTATGGAGGTTATCAAAGACAGGCCAGGAATCAAGCCCCTCAGTCACAGATCAATCCCCCCACTAATGGATCAAGACCATGGTTAGCAAATACTGGTACTTCAGCAAAATCCAGGCTTTAGCCACATAATTACTTCAATTCAAGTACTTCTCCAAACATACACTCTAATGTTCTGTCGCTGATTGATGTGTAACTTACAGTGCATTCTGTATCAGTTTTGAAGCTGACCAACACAAGTCGTGCAAAAAGCTTCATGGGCATTAAGTTTGGGACTGGCACACGTACACCACGTGGGTTTCAACCACTGGCCTGAGGGACATTTTTTTTTTTCCTTTTGCGATCACACCAGAATCAGGAAGAAGATAGAGAACCTGAACATATTCTAGAAAAGCTCCTAGCAATCCCTCGGGGGAGCAGAAATTGAGACCTCTGAGGCAAGAACCAGCTTCCTGCCAAGCCTGACCGCAGCGGCAGGTGTCGCTGTAAGGCAGAGGCACGGCAATTAGTAAATTATTGGGACACAAACCAGAAAAGTAAATTACTGGGACACAAACCAGAAACAGGCGCAGGCAAAGATGCTTCGTGGTACGGCGGTAAGGACATGCAAATTCTTGACAGCTGGTAGCTGTGCACACTTCTTGTGCTAAGTGTTTTGGTTGCAAACATGATCAAAGAGCAGATTGCTAGTATACACCTGCCTAAAAAAAAAACCCATGGAAATTCTTACTATTGAGGTAACAGCTTGCATAGCAGCACTCATTATGGATAGTTTTACATTTACTTACTGAGTGCTCTTCCACACATTTAAGAGTTTGCTGCTATTCAGTGCAAACAGAACTCTATGCAGCACCCAGTTGTTGAATTCCCTGAGAAGAGCTGCCAACTGCCCAAATGGTGCCTTTAAGTTCTTGTAGTGGGCCTTTTAAGGCTAAGACATGCATAAATTCCTGTCACTCTAGTGTCCAGTCCTCCCAGGTTAGGGATTTCGTATCTTCTAGGGAGCAGTGCCAGCTGGGTTATACCCAGCACAAAGCAGGGGCCAGGCAACTCTTTCTTCTGCTCTTCACTTGTGTGGCATTTCAGCCGGAGGCTGATATCAAGGATCACCATTTTTGACCATCTTTAGGCCCTTTAGGATTCTGTAACGTGTTTCCCTCCACACTGCCTGGAAATTGCAGAGGCTGATGTGTCTCTGAGAGAAGGCTTTTTTCAGAAGGGTTTTCAGCCTGCTGTCAAAGAGTCTCTCCCTTCTACTCTTTCATGCCTGAAATATTAGCCTTCAGTTACCACTGACACAAAAAAGCCATTTTCTGCTACAGCATTGAGCCATTTTACAAAGAAACTGCCAGCAAAATTAAGAACTAGTCTTCTACTACAAAGCCTGACAAGGCAAGGGGAGTAGTTTAAATAATGACAAGGCAAGAAAAATACTAACTTATTGTCCAGAGACTGCTAGAAGTACATTACCATGATTTACTTAGATGGAAAAGATGGCTGATCCTGCTAAGAACAGATTCTACAAGGTCTTGACTTGCCTTAATGGCTTTAAGCCAGGGATATAAAAGTCAGTGCTCTTATCATTACTACCGAAATCTACTACTAGAGGTGCTAACTTTGTTAAAAAGAACATTAAGAAAGGAGATTTACATTATAGTAAGCAAAGAATGTGCTGAGTACTTGCACTGCCTGCAGCCTGGCAGAAGGTGCAGATCAGCAGAACTACTGAGCAAACTCTGAGCAAAGAGGGTTTCTCCTGGACAGTGTCCAGCCGTGCCCTGGAAGGAGCAAAGTTAAATAGCATCTCATCAAGGATTCCCCTTAAAGTGGCAGGTAGACCATATTTGGGGTTTTGGTATTTCTTTAACAAAAAAAAAAAAAAAAAATTTCTACAGCAAAGGTTTTATGCTGGCCTCTCTGCAGCACAGTCATAGTTCTCCTGTGGGGTGAACATGAACAGATATAAAAGAATCCAATTTGATGCCTCATCTATACCCCTAGAGGGCTCTGGAACATCCTGAGGAGTATTTAGCTCACTGAAAACCTCCTGGTATTCCTGGTCACGAATGGGGAATTTGTTGTCGCAATTGGAGTTGATGTTATCTTGCGACCTGAAAGAGACTGTACGCTTTAATACAGAGGGTTTGGGTGGTAACGGGTTACCTTGGAGGTCAGTAACAGATTTACAATCTTTTGTCCAATGGTGGCCTTTGCTGCATCTCTGATGTGGACTTCTAGGTGGTATGAGAGTGCCCTTATCATTTAGTTTTGGACACTGTTTCATTAGATGACCTTTCTGGCCACAATGATAACATTTATTAGGTCCAGAAAGTGCTGCTGCTAAAAGCTTTGCCTTGTGTGTGTTAGAGTTAATGTTCTTGCACGCCTCGATCATCTCCAAGAGTGTAGGATTTTTTAAATATTTCAGTGCATGCTGACACTCTTGGTTGGCATTTTCAATAATTAGTTTCTGAAAAAGTATGTCCTGTGACTCTTTCTGATGAACTTGTTTAGTTATAGCCTCTTTGAGCCTTCTAATGAAACCTATAAATGGCTCATCCTGACCTTGTCTAATCATGGTGAAAGAAGGAGCTGACGCATAAGCATCAGGAACCCTTTTTATGGTCTGCAATGCTAAATCTTTACTGATATTCATATACTCAACCTCAATTGTCAGTTGTTGTTTGGTGGAGAATGGACCATCACCACACATTTTATTAATGAGATGTTCTATGGGAGCTTTTCTATCAGTCATTTTATCACTGACATGCTTTGTAACCATTGCCTTCCACTCACTTTCGAATACTGAATTTTGAACAGTGGTTAACAAACCTTTAGTAATAATTCTAATATCATAAGGAATTAAAGTATAAGCTTGAAATAAAGACTCAAATAAACCCATAGTAAAAGGAGCTCCCAGTCCATAACCTACAATCCCTTTCTTGATGTCTTTCAGGATCGGATATGATATCGGACTCCATTCCAGAAAAAGTCCACTATTGTCAAAGTAGATAGGAAAAGCTTTCAGGAATTCCGTATCCCCCGCTTGTATGGCTTGGGCCTTACAGGCCTCCCACACATCATCATGGGATGTTACCCCTAGGGGGTAGGCCTCTTGCCAATCAAGGGGGCTGCCATTTTTCCGTAAGTTTTTGGAGGAAGTGTCAGTGACGTGACCCTTGGCGTCACTCCTTTTCCAGTTCTGTGACTGTCATGGAGGAGGTGGAACTTGCCGGTAAAGGCGTGGTTTGAGGGTACCGGGGGCGGAACATTTCCCTGAGGTGGCATGCTGGGGTTTCGCGCGCTTCACGACGACTCCGCCTTCCCCCCCTCACACGCGCCGCCATTTTGTGAAGCAGAACGAGATCGCCTGAGGGTAAGGTTTCGCCTGCCGTTTTGGTTTTTGGCAAGCCCTTTGACTGAGTCCGAATAACGGAGAGGTGAAGAACAAGAAGGGCTAGATTTCTGTGTCGTCATTTGGCTCTGTAGAGCCATCAGAACTAGCCGCCATGCCACAAGTGCTTCGGCAGCTCCGGGAACACCCTTTTTTTCTTGGTCCAACCAAACATAAAAACCAATTTTGTCCCAGTCACCAAGGTTAAAAATATCTGGGACACGTTCAACTTTTTCATCAAGCCACCCATGATTTAACAAAGTCCACGAAACGTAATGCAGAAATGAGGGGTGTGGAATTGGGGAAGGGTGGGTAGGACTGCCTCAGCCGCTCACCTGCTCCGCGCAGCAGCAGAAGGAGGTGCGAGTGGGACTGCCGGTCCGATGACCCGTTGCCCGCCGTTCAGCTGAGGGTGACTGCCGGGGCGAACACCACGACCGCCGGTGTCGCCAGTATCCCAGCAGAGACTCCGGAGTTCTCTCAGTGTGAGAGACCTACCACAGAGGTTCACGTCTGGGCGCCAACGTGGAGGGGAGGAGCAGGAGACTGACAGGGTTTAATAACCAAGGGGGGTTCTACAATATGAATGACGTAATCAGGAACCAATAACAAGACAGAAGGGATGTGGCAGGACCGCCCATACTGCGGCAAATCCTAACCAACAGGGAAGAGGGGATTCTTAACCAATCAGGGAAAAGGAAAATCATGAGGGGACAAACATCTTAATACTATATAATAAATATAACTGGGGTACATATTTTTTTGAAAAAGCATGCATTAACAATGAACAGTGAAACATCAACCAAACAACACAAAACATTGTCTTTAACTGGGATTCAGGCCTAAATGTCCTGCAAACATCTCTGTTATTAGTAAAGTCCTTTCTAGTATTTCTCGTAGACAGCACGCCATTTCTTAAACTGCTCCTGTTTTTTCCTCTTGTCCTCCTCATTCACGGAGGCCCAGAGCTGCTATTTCACACCACCACCAGAGCTGATACCACCAGGCCACAGTGGTAGTTAACAACAGTAACACAAACCGAACTATCAACTAAGGGTTGTCAGATTTTCCCTGCTTCCTTTTTTCACTGTCTGAACATTTAACTGAGCTGAGCCTTCTTTCTTCCTCCATCCTCAAAACCCCAAGCTCTCCTTAATACACTCAAAGCAGCACACTTGCCCTTGTACAGGGACTTTCCAGAATCTATGGAAAACTCAGCTTCTGAACAAGTGCATGAAGGCACTGCAGGGCGTTAGGCAAGCAAAGTACTTTAGTACATCTTTTACTCTTGTCATTCGTCAGTCCCCATATCTTTTTATTTTTTTTTTTTAATGTAATATGAACAAGACACAGGCCTAAGAGTTTTTGTGCTTACAGTGACTAGCACATCATAGACCCTCTCCAGGCACTGCCTTAATAAAAACAAGACAGAGAAAGCAGAGAGAAAATGGATAACATAATATCTACAAAACACACAATACCCACTGGAAGCAACCTATAGGTTGCTAATGCCAGTCCCTAATGCAGTGGTAGTCTCTTACTTACGTCTGTACAATATCTAATAAAATACAACCTCTGGGAAAGAAACTCATCATCTCCTTTTGTTCCTCTGCGCAAACAAGACCTCTTGTTTACCAGTCCAGCAAAGATCCTGAGCTGTGACCAGAAAAAAAAGGTGCCAAAATTTTGCTGTGGACTGGACCCCACCTCCCATGACCGTGATCAGTTGGGCAGGAGGTATCAGTCTCATTGCTCTGCTCCTGCGATAATTTTCACCAGCAGTGCTTGGCCAGTGACCCAAGGAAGGTGTGCAGCCATACCAGGGGTGGGCACAGGCAAAGCAGGCACAGCCAGAGCCCTGCAGACAACACTCAGGCTTGGGGAATGGCAGACTTGGCTGCTACATACATTTTAAGAGGCGGAAGTCAAGCCCAAGCATTGAAAATACAACCTGAACCAGGGGAAACACAACAGCAGCTTATATACCTGCACCGTAAAGCAGCTTTAGAGGAGGAAAGAAAATCCCACAGATGAGAGTCAGGGAAGAATAAGGTTGTAAAAGGTTTCATTTCCCATAAAGCTTAACATCAAGTTAGTGATTACAGTCCAAGCAGGCACCAATTTTATTTAAAAATTGGATTTTGACTGTCTTCCTATTTTTTTTTTTGAAGGTGATGGAACTGCATGGCCTGTTAAAATTTGATTTTCCTTGGGCTTAGCTTTTGTATATATAATGGGAACATATTACTTGCAACATCCCTTTGACAGACAAGTTTCAGGGAAATCTGTTTCAAAACATATTCAGTAGTAAAATCAGAAACCTTTTTCAAACTGAATGCTTCTGTTTTAAAAGGCATGACTTTTCTCAAAGAAATGTTTGTGGTAATGTATGGAAAGGCAATCACAATGTAAGAAAAAAAAAAGGAGAGAGTAATGTGTGCAATGAGAAAGAAAAGATCACTGCTTAAAATGCTCAATATGCTCGGCACTCTTTTCGGTAGCTTGAAATATTAAAGACTGTTAAATTTTCACCTAGGTTTTTATTTACTATCTCATGGCAGCATTAGACCAGCCTTTTTAGTAGTTTTGCCATTTAAAAATATTTTTATTCTCCCCTTTTTGTCTAGTTGCATGGACAGTTTTAAAAACCAGTCCTTAAAAGTAAAACTAGATTTTGTTACTGCAATTGCCATAATATCAGAAATATGCCTGGTAGGTGGCCAAGGGAAGTTTAACATTCTTGTGACATGGTTCACAGTAGCTTGGTCCATGTCCCAGCCTGACTGGAGCTCCACAATAAAGTTAGCAGTGCTAAATGTAATTCTCCTGCAAGTAAGTTGTGTGAAGTTCCCAAGGTGTCCTACCATTAGGAAAGATTCAGCTCCAGTTCACGTGAATCCAGACAGCTACAGCTATTTAAAATCCCACTGCCAAGAGGTGCACTTTTTGTTCATGCTTATGTCCTCAGCCTTCATTTTTAAGCCATCTGTTATCGCACCAAAATCCAAAGGATTTTTATCAAAGACAGGATGTTTAAACCAACAGTGAAAAGAAACCTGAAAACTCCATAAATATGTATCTCCAAGATACCTGCCTAGACTGAAAAGCCAGATTCAGAAGGACTAGCAAGGTACCAGAGGCTACAGAAACATAATTTCTTCTTTTCCCAAAATCATCTTAAAATATCCATTTAAAAAAATCATTCATTTCAACTCTATTTGTGGGTACTCATCATCTGTATCAAAAAGGTACTACACCCTTCATGATATGAACATCAGAGTGTGTGTGGTCTTTTGCATCACCCATGGCATCCTTTTTTAGTCTTTAAGCTGTGTTATGATGATACTGCACCTCAGGTTCAGGAGAGCTGGATAAGTAAAATAACTTTAAAACAAGCAAATTATTACACAATTGAAAGCTAGTAGAAAATAAAATTATATGTTAGAAATTTTCTTAGAGAAACTTCCCTTTGCCTTTCAGCTTAAACTGAGCAATGGAAAACTCTACACTTTGTGTCTTCTGAGTGCAAAGCTAAACAGTAATATCTGGGAAATGGCCAGAATCAAACTTTAACCAAAATTTCCAGTTTCTTCTGATAAGCTAAGCTATAGAGTTTATTATTTGGACCAAGTTGCAGGACGTGATTGGATAAAGGAAGAGCCAAATTCATCCAATTGCACCTACTCCCTACTCAACACAAATACGTTGCAAGCCTCAAATTACCCACGTGTGGTACTCCTATAGTACTCCCAGTTTTCACAGGGATGCCTCCGAAACTCCCTCTCTACTCTCTAATATTCAGCTCACTTTGAGTCTCTCTTGTCAAACTACTGTTAACATAGAAGGAAAATACAATTTACACCTCACTCCTACTAATCAAATCTGAATAAACAAAAAGACATCTTTTAATAATTAGTCTGAAACAGGAATGACAGTAACACAGACACAGAGGAAGCAAAAATAAATAATTTTATTTTTGTTTGGTTTTTTTTTCCCCACACTTAACATAAGGGAGACCACTAAAATCCACTTTCCCTTGCCATTTGAGAATTATATGGCTATCCCAAACACATGAAAATAAATTCTTCATTCCACCTCCTCTTCCTCCATGCTCTCTGCATTTATGGTGGTTGCAAGTTTGCTACTCATAAAGAGTGACAGAGAATACAGCCCAAATGCAGCAAAGTCAGCATTAACTAATAAAAGGAAATCTCATCACAGAAGGGAAAAGTTATCAGCAAGCTTAAAACCCATCTGAAATTAACACACAAATCCACTTCCCAGCAGCCCCACGGTACATTCAAAGCCAATTCCCTCAAGGAGTGCTCAACTTAGAAAAGGGGATAAGGGGAAAAGCGAGGAGAAATAAGTAAGGTGAGAGAATCTCTATTTGTGCATTTATGTACATAAATTTTTATTATTAGCATAGTTACTGAGCAACCAAATTCCTGTGGATTTAAATATACAGTTTGAACATGTTATTTCTTGTGAATTTTAAATGTACAGTTTCTACCACAGCTTTCAAGTCATTAAACATAATACAAGAATCTGAGGGAAGAAAATAAAAAAACACCTATATTAAGTAATTTTTTAACAGAACTAGATCAAGTGGAGCTTTACTGAAGACCCATTCCAAAAGTAAAAGGATAGTCTAGACAAGTTTATCAATCACAAATTACTTCCAAGGTGAAAGAAAACGGAAGTTATTCTTTCACAGCTCAGGTAGATCTACCAGCATATTTTATTATTGTCTGTACCAGGACCTTCTACCCTAATTCTGATACCCCCTTCTTTGGCAGAGTCTTTTGTATCTACTAGAATCTTTAGTGAGTGTGCTAAATAAACTAACAAAAACAAATAAACAAAACTCCACTAAGCCAAGTTTTGCACTTTCTATTTATGTATGTACATAAAAATTGATTCTATGCATATTAACATTGTATATACAATATAAACTACTAAATTAAAATAAAATATTTTTAGCATTCTTTCTAACAAGAGAAAAACCTTTTTATATTTATGTAAACTTCCTTCGGAAGTAGAAACAGATATTTATTGTCAACACCACCTTTTCAACAGCAAACACTGTTTCAGAAATATTTTGAGTAATATTTTAGTTATATGGATCTTGATATTAACTGTGGTAAAATTCAAGGTAATAGATTATGCTAACCTATTTGAGAAATATTAGTATAGCAATATTTATTTACGAGGCAATAAAAAGAGTGGGAAAAAAAAAAAAAAAGCTCTCAAATGAAAGATCTGCTCTTTCAACAAGGCTCCTGACAAATATTTTTGAATCATTCAGCAGGGTGGTTAAACTCACCAGTATGATGCCCATCCACAGGAAGGGCCAGGAGGAGGATTTAGGAAACTACAGGCCAGTCACCTGAGTGCCCAGTAAAGTCATGGAGCAGATCATCTTGAATGTGATCTCACAACCTGGGAATCAAGCCCAATCAGCATGGGTGTAGGAAGGGCAGGTACTGTCTCACCAATCTGATCTCCTTTTATGATCAGGTGACCCACCTAGCAGATGAGGGAAAGCTGGATGTTGTCTTATCTGGACTTCAGGAAAGCCTTTGATGCTGTCTCCCCTGCAGCTTTCCCCTGGAAAAGCTGGCAGCTCACAGCTTAGACAGTGCTGGGCCCAGTCCTGTTTCATATCTTTACTGATGATTTGGACGGGGCGAGCGAGTGTAAATTTGTGGATGACACAAAGTTGACCCGCTGGAGGGCAGGAAGGCTCTACAGAAGGATCTGGACAGGCTGCAAAGATGGGCCAAGACCAACAGCAGGAGATTCAGCAAGGCCAAATACCAGGCCTACACTTCAGCCACAGCAACCTCACGAAGCACTACAGGCTGGGGGCCGAGTGGCTGGAAAATGGCCCATCAGAAAAGGACCTGGGGGTGTGTTAGTTGACAGCCAGACGAACATGAGCCAGCAGTGTGTCCAGGTGACCAAGAAGGCCGAGGTCATCCAATGTCATCCTGGTTTGCATCAAGAACAGTGTGGCCAGCAGTTAGCGATTGTCCCCCTGTACTTGGCACTGGTGAGGAGGAGTAATTTCTTCACGGAAAGGATTGTTAAACATCGGAATGGGCTGCCCAGGCAGGTGGTGAGGTCACCATCCCTGGAGGCATTCAAGAAATGACTGGATGTGGAACTTCGTGCCATGGTCTACTTGACAAGGTGGTGATTGGTCAAAGGCTGGACTTTATGCCAACCTAAATGATTCTGTGATCAAGCTTTTTAAGGTTGTTAAAAAGTATTTTAAACCATGAGTGCGAAGAGCATCCCACACAGAACAGTCAGAATCAGGGCTCTGTGGTTTCACCAAAACAACAGACCTTTCTGCATAACGCAAGGTAGCAGGACTGGGTTAAAGGTGCACAGCTCCAAAGGGGAGTGAAATGCAGTAAAGCATTAACAAAATGCCACCACCACGAAGTCAAATTCAGGTCAGATCTTGAAAATCATTCACACCAATAATGCTTGCACAGACGCAGAGCCTTGTGGAAGCCTCCTTGGGGGGATGTAAGTACAGACCTCTGCTCTGGTCCAAAACTAACACATTGCCCAGAGCACGCTGGCACAGAGGCCGAGCACCCAACACAGGTTCCCGGATGAGGGCACAAAATACTCCAGCACCTAAGCAAGCACAATCTCACACTTGGCCACACACATCAAACAAATGCCATCTTTAATTAAGGTCATGGCAGAGAAGCAACACAAAGTCATTTGCATGCTCTCCAGCAAGCTTAGATGAGCTATGCTCTTCCCATCTGTGATTCGGAAACAAGGGACAAGAATTAAAAAAGAACATCTATTATTGAGTTCAATAAAAACACATGAATGAACATAGCTCCAAGAGCCTCTTGCTGACTTCAAAGCAGGGTTTTTTTTATGAGCTATCATGCCTGTCTAGGAAACTGGATGTTTGTTGGTATTACTAAAAAAATAAATGTATATCACCGTAACTCAAAAAAAAACCCACCCTAGGAAGCTGAAACCTTTGCCATGCAGCCCAACAGGATATTCTTACTGGCTGCCAGGGGCAAGAGTAGCATAGTTAACTCCTAAGCATCACCCATTTTTTTCCCAGTTCTGCTGCCCGAACCACACAGTTAATATTTTGATGTTGGTATTCTGTAATGTAGATGCATTCACAGATCTTTTCCACTCTTTTCCTTACTTTCCCTCTTCCCTCTCCATCATTCAACTCTGTGTCATGAATGTTTTTTTGTTTGTATGAGCACATAGCAAGTGAACTGAGCAGACGTCGTCCATTAAACCGAAGTCAATTTGGAAAGAAATACAGAAGGTTAATTAACTGCTAATGATTCTGGCATTTGTTTAGGTTAGTCCCTAAACTTAATTTATTGATGTGACAGTATATCAATGTGCCATGATTTATAAAAGACACTTGAAAAGCAAAAAAGTTGGTCAAGCAACATTCAGAGTTGCACACTGAAAAAAGTAGAGGTGTAACACAAACTGTTTTAAAGGAACACTCTCAGATTACAAACATGAATTTCACACCTGAAAAAACATATCAGAGGAGACTTGTTCCAAGAACCAGACAAGCCTAACAGAGCCACAGAGTATTCTTCTCTGTCAGCAAAGTGTAAGTCCCTAAGTTTGTAATATGGGTTTAGAAACTTGGCTCCATTCTGCTGCTCCCAAAGCCCTCTCTGAGGTTATTTCACGGCATGCCCTGACGTGGTGTTTTTTCACAGCTGCAGGTAACAAGGACATGCAAAATCGACATAGATGTGAATAAAAATTGCTCTTTCAATGAGTACAACATAAGATATGGCACACACAGTACAACCCAGCAAATGTACTTCAAGTTAACTTTCATGTGAGAAATTAGGCCAACTGTGACAACGGCATTAGAGGGTAAATAAATCCATGATCCTCAACCACTTTCAGTCACGAGTCAATCTTTCAGGCTGAAGAACCTGAGCACAGTCAGGTCAGGCTTCTCAGAAGCGCAAGTACAAATCACAGCATGAGTCAATGAAACCACTTCTCGCTGCTAAGGTGGGAAGGCAAAATGGCACGACTTGGACGAGAACCTGAAAGTTGGCTTTGCATAGCATTTAGGATTTCGAACAAAAACAAAAATGAAGTTCCACGGAGTTTACTCCACAAAGGAATAGAGGTACTTTCCTACCAGCTTTAGACTTAGTACGTGTACCTCCTGCCCACAGAGGTCAAAGCTGAGATAAAACAGGTAACACAATGGTGCTCACCACCACAGGGTGAGAAGGAATCGCACTGCCATTGATTTATGCACCAAAATCTTAATTAGGCTTCTAAACAAGAGCTTTTTGGGATTCCAGCAGAAAATGATGGTACATGTGAGCGTCTCCTATGCTAAAGGACATGCAGAAGGAGTACAGGAGATATACAGCCTCAGGTAGAAACATCTGTCTGACCGCAGCCCTTTTCTTGCTCTAATATCAATATTGCAACTCTAAAAGGACCACCAGTCGGTCATGAATCTCGCAGTCGGGATATTCAGAACAAACTAAAAAAAAAAAAAAAAAATTGGCACATTTTTAGCAGACAATCTGCAGTGCAAATGCAGAACTCAGGGTAAGAGAGAGACTGAGATAGCAATCAGCACTTATTGCAGTAATCCAGTGGACCTGAATAAAAGATAATTAAGTTAATAGTGAACTTTCACCCAAATCAGGTCTGTTCATCATTAACAGTCTGCGACCATGACAAAGGTAAATGGTAGATGATGATAGGAAATCATTCAGGAAAGCACTTCAAAAATAGCCCTATTGGTACAGAGAACATTATGTTGCTATGCTGCCACATTATATATAGTACATAAATTCCAAACAGATATATTCAAAGAAGTGTGGATGCTTATCCAATGCCTTGAATCAAGAGGTACCATAAATACAAGATTAATGATATTTTTTTGTTGGGAGAAGACCCTCAGAGAGGGTAATAACAAATGACTGCCATTTAATACACACTGTTACGTAGTAATATTATCCTTGAAATGACACATATGCAAAAGACCTTAATATATACCAGGCCATAAACAAGTCCTCACTGGTCAAAACCTTGTGAAGGATTAGAAAGTTTGCTTTTAAAATTCACATCCTCTCCTATGACAGCTGCAGCTGGTGATTTCTCTCCCTAAGAGAAATCCCTGAGGTTTTCACATCAGGCTTTTACACGTTGTTATAACATGATCTAACTTAGCCTCTCAATTACACCCTGTGTGCTCCCAAGGTTCATGACGTGCCGTAGTGGTGGACAATAATATGTCAAAAGAAAGCATAATATAGAAAAGGTGAAAGTGTTTTGCTTGCAGATTTCAGAAACTATTGGATATACCTTATTGATTCAGCCATGCACAGCTCTGAGCTGTTATCAGACAGCTCTAGGAACGCAGCCACTCAAGGCCAACACCATAGAAATGGCAAATACAAAAGCTGGAAGATCTTTTTGCCATTTTGAAAATCCTTCAATTCAAAACTCCGTCCTTCTATTTGCTACAAGCTTACTTTGAAATCCAGAAGTCATTTTTCACTTGCTGCCCCTGCAAGAAGGCTGTGGCAGAAATAACACAGCCCACTTTTGAAGTTTAGTCAGCTGAGGAAGAACTGGCAGCCAAGCTCCAGAAGTAAGTCACATGGCTTTCCTCCCCATGCTCACCCAGCTTCCACCCATATTTACTTTCACCTTAAAAACTTAAATCTCAAATGTTTAAGAAAAAAAAAAAAAAAAGCCCAACAAATTCACCCTTAACTGTAAGTGAAAGCAAAATTTCTGACATGGCCAAACAGATGAAGCTCTGCTTGAGGGAGGAAAAGAGATACTTGAGACTGCCTCAGCAAATTCATATCTTGACTTCACACCGTGATGAGAATGAAAACATATCACCCCTAAGGTATATCCCTTGACAGCATAACACTGACATATACTATCACTTGCTACAAATTAGTCATACTATACTTCTGTACTACCGTGCCCTCTGGACTTGTGTACCTTCACCAGATCCACAACAGAAACTGTGAGCAGAAACCAGGAGTCATCAGACTCCTGTCAGTGTTGCAGAATGGACATGAAAGAACAGGAGAAGCCTGCAGAGAGGTGTGTGAGGCTACAGCTCAAGAAGGTTTGTTAAGTGCCCAAGCTCTGCCTACTCCACGAGAGAGCATCACGCACAACTACAGTCTTCCCACCACAGCAAAAGGTTTAATCGATCAGCATTCAGCTCTGCCAGTTTATTTAAAAAGCAATATTAGCATACAGATAGTCACCCCAATTACCTTCTGATTTATTAGCAATTGCTATTGATTAGGATTTATTAGGATTTCTGTGGGTCCTTGAGAAGAAGTTTGAAATAGGGCAGAAAGCTTTAAAAGTGTGTATTCCTTTTCTGATACATGAAAATAGCAACAAGAGCACGCACAGAAAGTTTCAGGAGGGCTTAGATTGGTAGGGGAGCAGAGGTAGGTGCAGAACTAGAAAACAAACACAGCCTGATTATAGAAGAGACTGAGACTCTGCTGTTCAATGAAGCTCTTAAAACTGACTGCTTATAATAATCTCTAATGAAACCTTCCCCTTGCCCCTACATTAATTTTTTTTAAATGACACTCAACTCAAAGCTCGCTATTAATAATTTCTTGATAGGTACTAATCTTCCCTAATCAACATAGTAGAGACCTACAGTTTCCTAAGTGAGAGCCAATACTCGGAGCTTAAAGCTGGAGCTCTTCTGTCCCAATTGTGAGAGCACTTAGTATCCGCTGATCCTCTTGAAGATATCATCCACCTCAATTATTGATCGAGACTGGTTATTTTTTTCACTCTCCTACTCTTCATATATCACAGTTTTTCTGGATAAACTGTTCCAATGCTTTATCACCCTCTGAGTAAAGCATTTCTTCCCAAAAACCTGCTCTCTTTCATTTAAAACCAGTGCCCCTTGTCCTGTCACTATCTGCCTTTTTATAAAGTCCCTCTCCCTCCTTTTTTAAGCTCCCTGAAGGTACTGGAAGGCCATAGTCAGGTCTCCCTGAACCTTCTCTTCTACATGCTGAATGATGTGGATTTTGAGTTAGGAGAAAGGGGAAGAGGAAGAAAACAGAGATGGAATCCAGAGCTGAAGAGGCTCTTGCAGAGAAAAAGGGTAGCCAGTCCTCTTATTGTTCAAAATTGAAAAACACCATCTTCATTATCCCTTTTTATACTATGTCCAGCTAGAAAATGCGTTTACATGGTAACAGATATATATAAAAGCACGAAGAAAATATTCTCTGTGGGACTTGCACTTCTGGCATATGCTTTACTGTCTTTAGCTCTCTCAGCTGCAGAAACTCAGGAACAGATACACGGGGAGCAGCCATGGTAAACAGTGCTCAAACCTTCATAGCATACACCGTCATTCAAAGATTCTCAGTAGCAGGGGAAAAAAAAATAAACTGGGGAAAAAAAAATAAACTGGAGAAAAAGCTGCCAACAGGCTTTGCATCCAAAGGCAATGGTCATGCTTCAAGTGTCTCCTGACCCATCAGGAGATGTGGTAATGTTTGCACCCCAAAATAGATTTTTCTCTTCAATAGCACCACACGACAGCCAGTAAGATAATTAGCGCAGAGGCGGATAATTTAAGAACAACATATATGTAAGCTGGATAAAACAAGACGTCAACCAGAGATTCAGTTTTTACTGTTAACTATTGATACTAATACATGCTAATTTTATATATATATACACACACACATATATTCAACCTCATGCTAACAACACAGCATTTCAAGCTCTCAAGGCCCCTCATGGTGGAAGGCCTGTGGGTACTTGACAAATGCAGCCTGTATCCAAGGACAGGAAGCCTTTAAGATGCATGCTTTTTCAGACAAGTTTTTTCCCATGTTTGGCCCTGTTTTTGTCCTTGAGAATAACAAATGCCAACCAGGAGAGTGTGAGGTGCTGCGTGTACTAGCAGGAACATGCAAGTTCTGCTTTTACCGACAGACGTTGGTTTCATAATTTTCCTGATTTCACTGTTGATGTTTTCTATCCTTTACCCCACCATCTCCTCTGATAATTTTATACAACCATTTTGATAGTCCCTCATAAGACATTAAAGATGAGACCAAGTTTTAAGCTCCCTCAGTAAGACCCACTTGGATCTCAGAAATAATCAGGGATGTTACACATCCAAATGCCAGCTTCTGTAACCACAGAGTCCTGATTCTTGCCCCTCAGCCTCTACAAGCTGTCAACACCTGTACCCAAAAGATAAACTGTCAACTCAGCTCCAAGAACTGAGTACCTCCTTGTGTGTTCCTGACATCAGGCAGAAGGGAAGTTACTCCAACATGCTCTCACATTTCAAACCCATGTACAGTTTCAAGTAAGAAATTGCCACTCATCTTCACTATTACAGAACTGCAGGGTCCTTTGGAATTAACTCTTCACTGAAAGCACTTGACACGTTGGTTACTGTGCACATAGTAAACATTAAAATCTCCCTAGAATACAGCTTGGCTAAACACGATCCCCCAAAGCCAAACACCTTGTCCTTTGTATGTGCTGAAACATCTTCCCAGTACTGCCAAACTTGAAACGCTCATGGCATCAGAAATTCCTAGAACATTGTCACTTGGAGGCAAGGAGGAATACACCTTTTTGTTGCTCACCATCTATATATTTCAAATACCACTGAATGCCTATGACCAAATCTTTATTTACAATGTCATCATGTAATGACAGAAGACCCTAGAAGACTCCTCTGAGAGAATTATGGAAAATATAAGCAAATGGAAGACAGTTTATGATTAAAGCATTCAAGCAATCTGATTTATAGAATCTAGATCTAATGCTTGAAACAAACATTAACAAAGAAATGCACTGTCCTAGTCTCAGTATAAATGTTTGCTTTAATTTTGCCATGCTACTTACACTATGAATGTTTATATTAAAATTTAGAGCTTGGCATAAATTAGGAGCTTTGAATTGATTTGATTATTCCTTATATCACTGCATATATTTCATTACATAGCTGGCTAGGATTTATTTACTTATTCAGTGTCTAGCTGAAAACCTGGGGACCAGCTCTAGAAGAGAAAGGCTCCAATTTTTGTTTGCTGCTGCTGCTGGCTGTACTGCATAGTTTTCCCATGGATGCTCATATTTCCTGATGTGACTATTTTTTATGCCATTTGTAAACTGAGATTATATGAATGGTATCAGCGAAGAATCAGGTAACCAATTCAGTTTGCCTATACACTTAAGTTGGGAGTGAGACGAAGATGTCTGCAGCCTTCTGCTTCTATTACCATGAGAACCTAAATACTTGCCTTCTGTCACTTGAGAAACATTAAAAAGCATTTCCACTCCCTCTTTTCTAAGTTGCATTTCCTGCAGAACGGACCATTTGAGATAACACCATCACACCTGTGAGCCAGAAATTTTTTATCTGAGATCTTTTAAACTTGCTTCCTACACAAATCAGACTGGCTCAGTCACTCACTACAGTTCTGTTAAACTCACTTATTCATCACTGGCTTTTTATATAGCTAGCTGTGATTTAGTCCTTTTGTACAGCCATTAAGATGTCCCCATAAGGAGCACAACATAAGTGGAAGCAATAGGGTATTAGCACACTCCACAACTCCCTCCATCAATTTATGTGCTAAATATGAATTTGGAAACTCCCATGAACTTTAATAGGCACTCTGTACACAAACATCCACTGTCCTGATGGGATATTTAGCCTCCTTAAATCACAAAGGCATAAATCATCTCCTTAAGCCCCAGAAAACACAGAGAACTCAGTTCTCTGCAATTAGTGGAATTTGTATTTTCTACTCAACTTTATGTAGATGGCTCACAAAAGCGATGGTAGATGAAACCAGCTAGAAGTGGTGAGCTTTATGCTTGTTCAGCAGACAGACTGCGGCCCCACCTTTGGCATAAAATGAGATTAATTTATGCATGAATGCATATTTTGATACTGTGCACATTAAGCCTCCATTTTTGAGTTCTGGCTTCACTTAATTTTAGGAACACTAGGAGCGGAGCCCTCAACACTCAGTAACATTAGTGAAGAATTATTAAGAGATTTTACACTGCTACCAAGAAATCAAGTGAAATAATTTCCAAACAACAGCAATGATGTTCTGCTAGCTGAATTAGTTACTAGAATGAGAAGGAAGAACTGGCATTAATCTTTCTTGCACTACTACACTGTGGCCTGTTTAGTAGATACACAACAAATTCCTTTCCCTCCTCCATTTCTCTCCTTCGACCCACATATTTACTTCAAAAGAGTTTATTCATTGCAGATTAGGTTTTGTCATTCCTGCGAGTCTTGGTCTATTCAATGATAACACTTAACATACATTCAGTATTCACTTACATGCACAACATATATGTAAGCTAAACTGAGGTATTGATTGGTTTATATACCACTTTCAGATCCTCTTATGACTAGGGAAAATTCTGTAGATGAGTCCAAGTGCAAGGAAAAAAATCTTGACTGAAAGTTCTCCTATGGTTTTGAGTCTGGAAGCTGCGATATCTTGATAACCTTGATAAAATGACTACATTGCAAAGTTGAAACTTTGCAGATGTTATTCAGTGAGCCTAAACAGAACCTTCCACAAAGCCTACATGTACTAACATCTTCCTGGATGGTTCGTTATCACCATATCTACAGTCACTGTAAGCAGATGTTTTCCTCCAATGCTTCAGTGACATTTCTAGTATTAGGTGGGACATACCACTTTTTTGAGAACTAGTAGTCCAATACAATGCTGTTTCAGTCTCAGCATCAGCTGTTCACTGTTTAAATCCAGCCTCACTGCTGCTTGGCTTACACCACCGTCAGGAAAAGGTGGATACGTTCTTCTTAAAGAAGCAAAGCTCCCTCAGGACTGACAGCCTTATTGCTGCACACATCCAGGTCTGTGATACCTGTTAGTGAAGCACAGCTTTGCCAACTCTATGGGAATCAAGACTCCTTTAGAGGTTGAATTTCCAGCTGTATCTGCCTTCAACGGATTCAAAACCCAATCCTCAACAGCGGAGTAAGATCTATTATCGTTTTAAGTTTGGAAGACTCACAATAGGGACTGAAGAAGGAGAAGGAAAGATAAGAGCTCTTTATGAGTCTGGTTTCCAGCAAGGTCAGAGCAAAGAGAGGCACCCAGCATTAGCAATGCAAAACACTCAAATCCAGAAGTCACTTCCCTCACTGATCTGCACTTGACAATCTACAAACATCTACTCATTCACTGCCTTGCCTAAGATCTTGAGAGGATGGCTCTTCATAAGCAGAGTGGAGTAAATCACAAAAGAGCGATTTTCTGCTACTTCTTGATTTTTTTGTCATACAAGAACATACAAAGCCAGTTTCATTCAAAGAAGAACATCAGGAAATTCAGGAAGAGTCCGATTCCCTCTTGCTCCACAGCTCTGAGGGGTACAAGTGAGCGCATTTCTGTGAGTGCAGTATAGCATCTGATGGCACACTGAATGGAAGTGCTAGAGCACATTCAAAACTATAATAGAGGACACTGAAAGTGAGCCAAGAGGTGTTATAAAAAAAGGTCCAGTGGGCAACAGCAAATTTTAAAGCCCTGTCCATTAAATGGCCACCAAAGGAGCAATCTCTGATACACATAGAATATTAAGTTGGCATGATTTTTATATATACAGGCAATTAATAAATCTTTGAACAGAGTTCTTAGGGTAGCACACAAGCGTTCTTCTCTTTCACAGTCAAATCCCCAGATTGAGCCCTGGAATCTCATCTGGGTCCCCAGAAGAAAATTTAACCCCCAGAATAAATGCCAGCACAAAAGACAGAGAGTAACCACATCCCATACCTTCTACTAGGGTAGTAGTTTGCTAGTAGAAGAAATTGATACAAAATACTTCAAGATTTCACATGAATGAAAAACTTTCTTTCATTAAAAAAAAAAAAAAAAAAGAAAAAAAAAAAGGAAAAGTCAAATTTACTCCTAGGAAGGCATACTTAGTTGTAGTTAAAACTACAGAAGCACAACAGTGCACACAATATTAAGGTATTTCCTATATTACAATTGGATTCAGTCTCTCCATTCTCTGTGCCCTAACTTTAGTTCTCACTTTTGTTCATAGAATTAGAAAGAAAATGAGTAAGTAATCAGGGATATAATCAATTTTTTTTTTTTTTTTTTACTACAAGGTTTGGTTTTGCTAATGAAGCCTTTTGTACACTGGAGAGGAATAAATCAGATAATGTACAATAACAGGCAACAATATCTAAAAGCCTACATTACTGTACTCAATTATATTATTTTGTCCTACCTTCCATTATGGTCTTCTGCTATGGGTTTTAATTATTTCCAGCAAACACTAATGAGATCATAGACCATTAAAAAAAAAAAAAATCAGTATGTGCAAGACTCACTAAAAGATGGATCAGTCTTCTTTTAGATTAGAAAGGTTTTAAAAGGGAGCTTTCCACTCCATCTCTGGAAAAGAAACCTCTTCCTTCTTTTTCTTCTAAAGAGAACATGCACATAATCATTAGGGGGTTTTGTTGCCATTAGTTGGGTTACACAAAACTTCATTACAAAAAGAAAGATACTATGTTCTACCTTTGCCCTGAGAGAAATGCTTCTTGGTAGCTTAAAAAAAAAAAATAATTCCTTTCTTCTGCCACTCTCTCTATCCACTTTCACTTAGCACACATTGATTTTCATCCCATCTTTTTAAAGGAGGGTCAGCCATCACAGCTCTGTTTTGTTTATTTTCATCAATATTGGTGTGAACATGTATAACACCTGAGGAAAAAACAGGAGGGGCTGATCACTGACTGTTACAGAGAAGCAGGGGGAGGAAAAATGGCAACCATGCAGCACTGGTAGTTCTCTTAAGGAAGAAAACATCCAAAATCTCTTTTCTGTGGTTAACAATCTTAGTGCTTTACACAAGGTGAGTTTTCTGGGGTCTAGTTGAAAGCTTATGCTATAATTTCAGTGAGATGCTGGGTCAGGAACTAGTGGGAACATCAGTCTCTCTGTTTCACTGAGCTACCTGTATTCAGGAAGCTTAGTGCACCTTATTATTTTTGACACTTTTATCCCTCTCTCAATATAAATATAAGTTAGCCAATCAATTCAAAACTTGTTTTGAAAGAAAAACAGCACAATCACGTACCCCTTATATGATAATAAATTTACATGGATGGAGAAGGAACAGACAGAATATTCTGCTAATTCTCAGCAGTTAGGACAAGCTGGCACAAAAAAACTGCAACATCCTTCCCACGCATGGGTACACTGCACCTTGGCTTGTGCACCTTGCCTTGTGCACCTTGACTAGTCTCAGAGAGTGAGGGAAAAAAATAAACTGTGGTCTGGTCAAGGGCAGGTTGTAGTTAATGTTTTGCACTGTGCTATAACCAGAGCAATCCAATGTTTACCTTAACTGCAGTGTTTCCAGACATCCAGCTTTGTAAAGGTATCTTATTTTCTTTAACAGACATATATCAGAGAGTGCTAACCACTATTCAGAAAATACCCACGCTGTCACGCATTTTAATTTTAATAATGCTCCATTAAGGAGAAAGCCCTGTACCTGTAAATAAATCAGCTAGGTTCCTTAACAGCCTGCTCATTTGATTGATTTCAGTTATCATTAGCCTGTCCCAGATTGCAACTTTTATTTTGATGCTACTAAGAATCTTTTAAAATTTATTTTTGGCACTAAGCAACCATTAGCCAAAATACAAGGAACTAAATTATTAGCTTTTCCAGGTCAGAGAAACTTAACATCATTAAAAAGGGGGTGTCTTGTAACTCTTGTCTTCAGTATGAGTCTTATCTATTTTCTTATTTGTTGATGGCTTAAATACACATGTGTAGAAATTTCCCACGGCTATAAAGTTGCTTAGTAATGGAAATGACTTGGACCCACTGAAGAAGCACTTCAGAAAGCTGCTCAACAAAAGTATATCCCACAGCTGGATAAGATAAGGACTGCTACCCTGACACAATATTGACCTGAGAGAAAATGTAGGTGGAAATTGTGTATTTCTTTCCATTGAAATGCATAGTTTTTTAATACTGGGTAGTTCAAAATACCACTGACTTTGTAAGCAGACAAATTATTTTAAGTTGAAATTTTCTAGGGGATCACTGCACTCCTTATTATGATAGATGAAAAAGTCTTTAGCCTATCCATTGTATACACTTTACCAAGATATTTCTTACAAATGCAGGAATTTGAGGTGTTATGTTAAATACCTGAACAGGCTCTGACTCGCCAGTGTTCCCACTCAGAAGCTGCTGAAGTCACATAAGTACCTGCCAAAAAAAATCTGCAGCTGATTCTTACTTGCAACACTGGTGCAACAGTGAATTGGAGTCTAAATTTGACCTGTTAACTCACAGCAGCCTTTTTGCACGATCAGCCCTTAACCCAACCAGCCTGTCTTTCATTACCACCAGCACCGCGTTCCTGTGTAAAAATGACTGTCATCTATCAGCATCAGACAAGCTCATTTAATATTTTACTGAGTTAGTTCGGGTGCAGAAATAATCTATACACACTGTCTTCATCATAGAGGTAGAGTAGATGCAAATTTGTGAATAATTAGGGTTGCATAAATTACGGTTGCGTATTCTGCAACAAGATAACTATAAAAGCCCAATTAGTCCATTCATGATTTCCCTATGGGAAATTTGTTCATTTTTGGAAGTAAGACTGTGCTTCTTTCTCGAGGCTATAAGCATTATCTTAAAGCTGGAACTAAAACTTGCACCCATTGTATAAATACCCTTCACGATGACGTAGTGATTGAGAAGCTACTAGCTAGTTGAAAAGCTGACTACATTCCTGAAAAGCCCACTCTAAATCTGAATCACACCTTCTTCTCTACTTATCAATTTAAGGTACGAGGATCTGACCTTAAGCAGAAGTCAGTCACGCCTGGTGTAAGCATCCATTGACTACTCAAGCATGACACCAATTTGTGAGGAAATTCTTGGTGAGTGAATGCAAGGTTCTCCAGGGAAAAGCCTGAAACATCCAGATATTAATTATTTACGAAGCATAGTGGGAATAAAAGGGCCCTGTGCGAGAAAGAGCTGTATTGTCAGAAGCCAGGCTGAGAGCAAGCAGGGGATGTCAAAAAATGGATGCTCTGGCAAACCTCTATGTGTCAGATAGCAGGCAAGCAGAAAAAAACCCTGGGCTTACAATTATCAAGGGGACTAAAGGTTCAAATATATACGCTGACCCTCATTCATCCTGCCTAACTGATCCTAAAAATCTCTGCACAGCAGTCAGAAGAACAAGATAGGAGACTACTCAACAGGGTGAGTTGGGTCAGAACGTTGGTGTCGGCACTCCGAGTCACCTTTACGGTGGTGTCTCTGTCTCTGCCTTCACCAGGAAGGACTCCTGGACAGACAACGCCGGTGCCTCAAATCAAATGATGCTGAAAAGTGGTATATTATCAAGAATAGATCAGGGCTTGTTTAGCAGTAACATCCTTTGTGATTGCCATCATCACAAATGATCTTACTGCAACACAGAAGGGACAGCTCAGTAGAAGTGCATTACAGTAATTACAACAGCAAATTGGAGAAGATAAAGGGAATCACACTTGTGTTTAGTCTTGCTATGGTGTGACATGGCTGGATCAGCAAGGCAATTTTTTAAAAAACAAAAAAGAATAAGGTTATTTTCACCCAGTCTATTTTCTGGAAGCTGTAAGCATTATCTTAAAGCTGGAACCAAAACTCTCACCCATTGTAATAAATACCCTTCACAATGACACGGCGATTGAGAAGCTACTAGCTAGTTGAAAAGCTGACATTCATAGCACAGCCATTTCATCCTACATGTTCTATAGCCCGATTTTCTAAGGTTGTTTTCTTTTCCATACAGAGGCCCTTTCACCTCACACCATGAGTTTGCTTCACATGGAAGCACTAAACTAGGTACTTAATGTACTACTTCTCCCACAATCCCACCTGAGAAGGGATGGTAAGAATGACAAAAATGCAGCATTAGAATCAGCAGAACAAATGAGTTAAAGGATCACAGCATCCCCGTAAGTCAGTTCAACTTACCAACCCATGAATCAGAAAGATCCCTTTTAAAAGACTTTCCCCTGTCAAAGACTGATAGTGTTTCTTCCTCATACAATAGCTGATACTGACATTGGATTATTTCTTTTATCTATGGGCATCTTGTTCCCTCACTGTCAAACTTTCATTTTCCTGCAAAGGGCACTTGCTAGCATTTTCAGCATATTCCCTATTAAACTGTGTTGATTAAACCAGCTGCCCCAAGGAAAAAGCAAACCTCCCCATGTCTCTTTCCTTTTCCCAGAAGATGTGCCACCGGTTCCTACCACAGAACTAACCTGTTACCTGAGGAAATCAGCTAGCCCTAACCCTCTTAAAGAGGTAATTAGTCCTGCTGCAGACTCAAATCCTATTAACGTCCCATGTCACGAACTCGTGCTGGTGGCAGAGCAGGAGACCCAAAACACCCCTTTGAGCACAACGTTTTTTTTTCAGTAGAGCAGAGCAGACTTCAGTTTGGTTTATGCCAGACTTCTCAGGCTTACTTGTCTCAATAAAAATACAAAATTCTAGCACTGCCTTTGACCTTCTTCATTCAAGGGAGATGATGTTTCCCAGCTATTTAAAATTCTTCATCCAGCTGTCCTTTCATTACTACTTTTGGACTGTGTTCTGTAATTACATTAGGTGCTTGTTTATTCAAAACACCCACCATCCCTCTAAGCCTGCCTTCGTAACAAGCTGCCAGCTTGTCTTTCTGTTCAGCTGATTCCCATTATCTGGGCTCCCTGTCATCTGAATATATTTAGTCTCACCCAAGTAGTTTTGATTATCAAGATTCTACTATGGTCTAATTAGTGACATTTTTATTACTAATTTGTCACTCAGACACTTTCAGTCACATTAAAAATTTCTGCCAACTTCTCTGCAATTGCTGCACGTTCACAGTCTTTTTCTTTTCACACAAGATCAGCTAAGCATTTTTATTTTGCTGGATCCTTAAAGAAACACTTAGGAAAATAGTCTTAAGTAGTAGGAGACTTCTGAACACCAACTTCAGGCCATGTCACTGCACTTGCTTTCATTAACCTCTGAAGTTAAGAGACAACATCAACCACCAGATTTAAATCCAAGGTGTAAGCCTTCCAGAACAGCACACAGCGAAGGGAGACAGTTTCTGGAGATACAATACAGCTACAAATGCAATTTTAAATTATTAACTCAATATTAAACTTGTTTCAAACAAAATCTGTCCTGGACTTTGGAGTGCAGCCATACATCACTTGCAAAGGGTTAATAAACAAAGGCAATATGCAACTTATAGGCACAAGAGTGTGTTTTATAATGGTTAATTACATAGATAGCTGCTATTATAAATAGTTCTGAAGCAATCCATTAACCAGATGGCTTTTAGCAAATCAAAATTTATTACTCTTTTATGAGCTACTTATAAAAATGCAACTTTCAGATAAAGAATGTGAAACAGATGAAGCAGTTGTCCATATCTGCTTTCCATTATAGCATCTTTGAGAGTAGGGTGATGGAGGGAAGAAATAAAGTGTCATTAACTCTGCACAGACAGCTCATTCTATTGGAAACTCCTCCCTTCTTCTCCTGGGGAAGGACAACTCTCGCATAGACTTCACTGCTCTGGAGAGTGATGAGGTCTATCAGCAAGGGCAGTGAAGGTGGCTGAGGACAACACTTCTTTCTGAAACTCTGACCAAAGTCAAGGAAACAACTACTGTTGACATAAGCAGGAACAGGAGTTCTGTCTCAGGTGCCTATGGCTGCACATAAAAGCTAATGATATAAAACATCTGAATAAATACCTTGGTATTATGCAGTAGTTAATTACTTACTTCCTCATGAATCTACTGAAAAGCATTAAAATTCTGAGCGAGATAAATAGAATTTATTTGCAGCCCAAGCCATCGGTATTTGTTTACATTTCTAAAGATTTTACATCAGAGATTCGGACAAAGTAAGTGTGGCAGCCTGTGCTTTCAGAGCCTATCCTCTAAGCAGGAGCATAAGTGAGGGTTAACTTTCAAACTTGTCAATAAAATCTATTTCACAAGTCTTATGGCCTAAATAACATCAGTGGGCAATGAACTGGAATTCACACTCATTTGGAACTTTAATAGATTAAACTCCAACAGACAAAAAGAGCTGAGATTGAAAAATAGTTTTAACATTCAGGATTCATTTTACTGCACTCCTCCAAAGAACACTTATTCAAGGAAAGTATTACTTGGGAAAGTGTTGCTGTTTGGAGTTTGGATGAGCTTCTTTGTTGAAACGTGAGACCTTACTACCTTGCAGGTTTGTGATTTATTCTCCTACACAAACTGACACTCGGAATGGTTATGCCAGCTTATCATTCACAGCGAATCACACTTTAAGGAGACAGACATTGAATGAAGATTTAATGAAGTCACAGAAAAGCTGACCAGTGGTTTCAACAGTTTGCGGTTTTTCACCGACAAGGGTTCAAAGAATATTTATCCACCTCTATTCTCTAAACATTAATAAATTGCACAGAAAAGGAAGATGACAGTGTTTGGTGTGCATTGCCACAGAGCCACACATAACCTTCACAGCTGATGAAGACTTCTGGCCTCTTGCCTTATCATAACAAAACTGTCCACGTAAGTCTTGAAAACCCAGACTCTGATGATCACCACTGCTTGACTAGATCTCAACAACAACCATGAACAAAACCAAAACTTGCGCCGTATGGATACTCGCATCTTAGCATGACAGGATCTTTTCTCAACTTTCATTTGTAAATGGGGAAAGAAAGTCTGGGGATCTGTTAGATAAACACGTATTTTTTATGTGATTTGAACAGGATTTTCCAAAGAATCAAAGGCAATGAGAGTTGAGAATTTTAAATGGCACGACTTCTCCGAGCTATTTTGAAAAAGCATTCGTTACACTTGTTTATGCTCAAGTATATATTGTAACTTTGACATTTCTCTTGGAATGCCAAAATATGCCATATATTCCCCGTGAAAATACACTGTGTCAGTCTCCACACTCAGCTTCTCCCTCAGCTGCTTCCAATGTGAATGCAGAATGCCTTTTCTAAACAAAATAAATCCATGCTACAAAATTAACAATAGACTGAAACAACATTCTGAGCAAACAGTTGCTTTAATACAAGTAAATGAATGGTTGGTTCTCAGTCTCTGGTGAACTCTGGGATGATTTGTTTATTTTAGCACTACATTTCAAATGCTGAACGAACTGGAAGATATCCCAGAAATGGATTAACATTCATGTCATCACAGTATTGCTCAGAACACGTATGTTTAAAACTTGACTGTGGTGCCAGGTCCTCCTTTCTACTGTTTCCCTCAGTGTCTGGAAACATTTGGCACTTCAGAAGACAACAGGGTATGTACCTGCAGTAAGATTTGAATCACAATTCTGGTTCTGATAGTGATTCCCAAACTGGAAGTGAGGTATGGCGTGAGAACAAGAAACATCTCTAGACCTAGAAAAGCCTCTTAAGTGACCTATAGAGACATGTGGCTAGACAATCAATCATCCATGTTTAGACAGAGAGGAGTTCTTCCACAGAGGTATCAGGGAAGGACTCAGTGCCCTCATGCAAATCTATGTCCCACTTTCATGTCCTACTTTTTTTTTGATTCCCTGAGGCAAGACCAATAGCTCCTAACTGATTGCAGAAAAAGAAATCACCGTAACTCCCAAGGGAGCAGAGACTGAAATGACTTCTGACCTCTCCACACGGAGGAAAAGTGAAGAGGAGACATGCACTTGGTTTCCCAAACGAAAACTCAAAATCCTTCAGCCCATATCAGAGTGGGTTTTGTCTCTAATGAGAACACTATTTCTTAGCACTCTCTTATTCTAAAGACTTCAGCAAGAAATCATCAAATCCACTCATATACACTAGCATCTAACAGAGACTTCTACCTCCCACGTGAATGTCTACAGTGGTCTTGAAGTCTCACTAAGAAAAAAGAAACATCCACAAAAGTTCCTCTTTTGCAGGTTCAACAACTGTGTCTATGAATGAAGAAAACCACCTCATTAAGCCCTCTTCAAGCCACCACACTAATTCACAGGAAACAGGTGATATTCTTCATCACAAACAAACTAGGATCAACAGATTTAAAACACCCCCAAACCAATTCCGAACAAAATATTTTATAGTTTCTTTTTAGCAGCATTTGCAGGCAATGATTGTGCCGTTCTTCTGGACCCGGAAACGAGCTGCATACATCTTTACTGCAAATGCAAGATATAAAATGTAAATTGAATTTGTTACCCTGAAGTGTTCTCAAGATCCTTTTTCCGAACCTTTTATGGCTAGTAAGATGGGTTAACAACTACAGCATCCTGCACTACCTTGATAAAGAAGTGGCCTAGACAGTGTGACGCTACTGCATCAGCAAGGACAAAGGTTCAGTGCGCAGTTATTCATGTTATTATAAGCAGTCCTAGGGGGATAAGACAGCACATTCATAAAAAACAAAACAAAAACACACAACAAAAACCAAAACACCCCCCCCCCACACACACAAAATCCTACACACCACAAAAACTGCTAAGACTTGCAGCAAACTTCAACGAATTTTGTACGCCTCTAAACTTAATATCTAAATGAGAACAGCAGGAGCATGCACTTGCAATATAAAAGAAACTTCTCTTAGTAAAGACTTATCAGGCTAATAGCACTAGAGCCTACCTGTTGCCTGCACATTTTAAAAAAGGACATTACATATATATGTTCAAATTGCTGGAGATGGAACAGTGGGTCACAAACAAAACTTAAAATGTTGAATTGTGTCAGCCAAATTGATAGTGCATTTATTATTTCTAGTCCTTCTTATCCATTTTGGCATAGTCAGTTCTGCTGCCAAAGCTTTTCTAGAAGGTGAACACAAAGGATATCAAGCACTATAATCACCGAATGAAATATGACCAGTGCATTAATGTTCACTCCAATCTATAGATCTAAAGAAAAAGCAATAAAATTAAATGCATGGTTTAGAAGTAAGCTTAAACACTAAACTAATCCTAAATTCACCAAGGAAAGAAAACTTCACAAATCACTGCTAAGAACATTAGCAATCTCCCTCCCAGACAAAAGGTCAACTTCAGATGCCTTGTTCATACGTATCTGGGTTTTACAAAGTTCTAAGGAGAATGTTGATCTATGACAAAGGTGGAAAAGCCTACAGAAAAAAGAGGTGGTCAAGGAAAAGGACAACTGAGGCATGTTCAAAATTAGATGATAGCTTTGCAGGTCTCCATGGTCTTAACCTCACTGTCCTAAATAGAGAAGGAAAGTTTGAGACGGCTAGTGGGAAAGATCTGAAGGTAGAAGACAAATAGCACTGAGACTAAATAAAGCAGATTAACATTAATTTCTCAAGTTAAGTGAGGTATAACTGGAGAACCCAGTGCACTGCTACTCAAGCAACTTTAAACCTTGTCAGTGTGAGTTTAGTGGACTTTTGCAGCCTCTAAGCTTTCTATTCTCTTTCAGGAAGCAGAGGGAAAAAACCCAGGAGATTGCAGCTTTTGTTAAACAGTTGCTAATATCACAGTTATTTATATTACAACAGCACCAAGGACAACTGATAGACAAACTAGAATGACTACTCTACTTCCTTAATATGTTAATATATCCAGGAATTAAAATTGGCTGCAATCCCTTTTGTCTTGACCTAATCTTTTTTTTTCCTAAAATGATGGATTAGACAGTAATGCTCTGTGTGCTTGGGCATGATCCTCTCCCATTCTCCCTGCCCATGTCTTTGCTCACACTCCATTCCCACAGTAACTTCTGAAACAGTTATCCAACTTCAGAAAACAAGTCAAGAAGCACAGTCTGTGAGTCTCTGGCCAAGCAGGTAAGTGGAGTGAACTAAAACAGTTCTGTGAGGTATTCAGAGGTTTCACCTGGCTCTAAGTTCTTGGTGAGACTACTGCTGCTGACAGAAGTGTCTTCTGATGGACTAAAGCCTTCCTGCAATTTAAATACACCTTTTGATATTACATAACAGCCTCGCATGCATTTGTCAAAATGATTACACAGCTCAGTTAAAGAGTTGACACATGATCTGTGCCATACTAAGGGCAATTCATTTGGCAGTGACCAAACGTTGTGACTTCTTGAGGACACTTTGCTAATTTTAATCAATTTCTTCAGACACCTCATCAAAAATCATGTTCCAGATCTGTAATTACTTTACATTTCTTTAGCAATGAAAAGATCGAAGTCTGAATGACCACAGAGGCTCCTTCAAATGCAGCATCCGTTATAGAGGATGCAATTTTCCACATTTACTTAAACTGAGATAGGAAAAATAAAAAACATGAAAATTAGAGAGAGACCATTTCTATACTGCTTCTGTGATGTAGGCCCACCTACAAAATTCTCCTCCTGACTACTAAAATTCTTCAACTTTAGAAGATGTTAGAGAAAGAGAGCATATTCCGCATTGCTGCTTTGCAAAGGTTTGCTGGCAGTCATGCTCTGTGTGAGAAGTAAGGAACTTAATATTTATCCTCCTAGGAATAGAAGGTATAATTCTCATTCCCTTTATCTTGGATTATCTGTCAAGACAGTAAGTGGACTGTTCAAACATTCAGGGTTTTCAGTGGTTTTAAATTAAGATGAAACACAGGCCAAGCTGTTAATATGTGCTGCAAGACTGCATGCCTCAGCTGCTCAGTGCTCAGCTTCTCTCTCAGTCCTGGATGGGTCAAAGAGAAGGCTGGGAAACCACAGTCCATTTAAGATGGCAATCTGGGCATCCAAAACCAAACAATAATTCAAGTTTTTTGGTATGATCTGGGCCAGATACTACACTTAGATCACTTTGGTCAAAGGACTTCAAAGTGCTATGGACCCACCTTAAGCCTGCGTTAAAACATGAGCTGTGTTGTGTTGAACCATATATTTTCTCAGGCTAAATAGCTTACTCAAAAATCTTTGCAAATATCTAGAGTTTATTAGCAAAGTGAAGAATTGGCACATGCCCAAATTAATTTTAAGTCGTTGTGACAGCAGGTTATGAATTCTTGCTCTCTGTAAGCCATTTAAGAGCGCAGCCTTGATGCACTCTGAGCCTCCCCAGTTCTTCCACTTCAAAACGTTTGGGGGCCTCTTCAAAGACTTGCGATGTCAAATCAGCCCCTCTTTCTCCTTTCTTCCTCGAGTGAAGCACACCTCAAGAGTGCTGACTGTCAATTATTGATAGCTTATTACCCCTCACAAACACCAAGCTAATACCATGGACTACTGTGGCTTACTGGAAGGGAGAAGCTAAAGCCGAGTACTTGATGTAGGTAACATCAAGGAGCTTGAAAGACGAGTGCATGTTCAAACATAAGGAAAAACTTAGTTACCTGCTGAATAACTCATGCTGCCAGAAACAGAACTCCCAACGAGCCAGACCTTGGGCTCTGAACATAAGCAGACAGGATTTTTCAGAAGAAAATCCAACAGAATAATACTCACAGTCTAAAATACCAAATTACTTCAGTGCTACTGCAGCTTACATTGAATGAAATGCTTACATTACCATATCCGGGACACCAAAGTTAACATTAAGCTTTATTTCAGTAAAAACAGAGGGAGGCAAGCCCTCTCTAAAAGAAAGAATTTTATGAAGGTCTGAACCAAACTAATTCAAAGTAACTGAAGATATATTGATATCAAGAGCTTCTGCCTCAGGCTGCTAGTCATAAAGCTTCCAACAATGGAAGATGATAGTAAAACACCCCTAAAAATTATAGGTTGCCCCCATTATTTCTGAGGTCAACAGAATTTTTCACAATGAGAAATATACAGCAGTTTTTTTCTTTCTGTTCCAGTGTAATTCGCTGTCAATGAAAGCAAAGACAGGCTGAGGTACATCACCCTTGTCTCCTCAGTGTATTAAATAAATAATTGTGAGAAAAAAGAGCGTTAATAGCCACAATACTTTTTCCACTTCTGTGTGCTAATTTTTTGCCTAAATCTAACCAATTACACAATAAAAAAAAAAAAAACTCACCATGCTGTTTTCAAAATGCAAATGCACTTACTATTTTTAGTAACACATTTACACAACGCTGAAATCTAACAAAACAGCCTACCTGTACAAAAGACCAGAGATAATGAGTAGAGCGGAAAAAATAGCTATTTTTCTACTTATATGAATCTGAGGTTCAGTTTTAATACTTGATAATATGGGTGAGCCCAAGACAGTCTGAAAACCATTCAGATGTGAATACCAGCAATCCAACATCCACAATCTCAAAACTACTGGTGTGCCTTCAGGCCCTGAACACAGTGAAGGATTTACACTCTATCAGTCAAACAGCTAATAAATACTAGCGCAGGCTCAACATATTACAGAGGAGTTAAACTGTTCTCTGCCTGAGTTACTCATTATTACAACCCTGGTAATAAAGTAATCCAAACTTCTAAATGGTGAAACATTTGTACCAGTAGAGGCTTCTTGGTTTTTTTTTTGGTTTGGTTTGGTTTTTGGGGGTATTGTTTGGTTTGTTTTGTGTGTGTTTTGTTTGTTTGCAAGTGTTTTGTTTATTTGCTTGGTTTTGTTTGGAGTTTTTGTTTTGCGTTTTAACTTTTGTTTTTTTATTTAAATAAAAAGTTTTTCTGCCCTAAGGCAACCCTGGAGTAGGAGAAAAAGGAAGACTTTAACACAGTGGTTTGATCCAAAGGCCATCACAGCCAGTGCAAAGACCCTGACACCAGCAACTCTGAATAACATCCATCTTTTACGAGACCTTACACTTCACCCTTGTAGTGGGCACATGTTAAGCTATAGCTACGAAAACAATACTTTTGCCCTGTAGTAACTCCCAGAGAAACAAGCTTTTTAAATGCTTTTCACTGTGTAGCTTGAGGCAGTGAAAATCCAAGTGTTCCTTTTATGGGATTAAGAACCTGCTCTTTTCTGCCACAGGTCTTACTTACGCTAACCTCATTCGTTCACCCCTGCTCCCTGGGTTCATTCCCAGCACCATTTCTCTTGCTGAATACTAACAAAACGAGCTATGAATCTTCTTTTTTTCTTTTTTTTTTCTATTGCCTTATGCTTCTCTTTCTGCTTGGGGTGCTCCAAAGCATTCTCTTGACAATATTTTCCAACGCTCCTTCTTTCAGCAGTCCTCTGGGAAACATCGTGGTAACCTGATATATAACAGGACGCTATCAAAGGCGTCTATAGAGTGAATCTTGTCACATTAGCACTCCCCTAATGGGATTTGCATCCTGGCTTCATAGAAAGAGCACTGTAGTAACCTCCCTTTTTTTTTTTCTTGTGCTGTAATCATCTGTTATGCTTCTCACTGGTACTTCAAAGTAGTTCTCTATTGTTCTGTTACTCTGAACTTCAGCTCAGCGGGGTTTAGCTTTTCAAAGCATCACAGAGGGGAACCTTAATTACCCTTTTTTATTTAATTTCTCAAAAAAAAAAAATCTCAAATCCATTAAACAAACAAAGAATCCTTTTAGATCTCAGAATTTCCTGTTGCTGGTTTTGCAGAAAATTAAAATCAACAGCCAAAAAAAAAAAAAATGCAGCCCAATATGTCTCAAATTTTATCTAAAAACCTAATTCTATCACAGTTTCTACTACATTGAGTAAATCTGAATTATCCAAAAAGACCTGGAAGATCGGCTCTGTTCTCAGCTTTCCTAGTAACTATCTAAAAATTCACAAAAATCAATGAGACCCCGTTTTTCAAATTCCTAGGTTCACATACCTAGGCTCTGTTTCTCAAGAGCCCCAATTCTGAACCAGACACACACACAATATACAGTCACAAACAGGAAAATTTACCATATTTCTGGAGTTTTAAGCTCAGTTTTATGAAGATAAATAGAAAGCTTACAGTTCTGCAATGAAAATGTGGTAGATGTCAAGCTTATACACTGAGTCATAGGCAAAGGATAGTCTAGAAAAACTCTCTTCCCAAAATCCCTGCTAATGCAAACTACTGCGTGTCCTAAGATCCAGATACTACTCTGCACCTCGAGCACTGTGTCCAACAACAGGCACACCACCACCACAAGAAAATGTTGTTTAAAATCTAAATTGAGTGGCATGGAACAGCTAATTTGAGTTACTAAGTACAAACTCAAAAATTATATTCCTGTTTTGATTCACATGTGGAAAAAAGGAACTTCATGTTGACATATCCAGAATCTAACAGAACAGAGTCCCTCTGTTCTCAGGGAAGAACACAGCAGTTTAGCTGAGGCCCGCAGTAAGAGTTACTGCTAGTCTGGATGCCTCCTGGAAAGTGCAATAAAGCATACCAGTCCATGTGACATCCCAATCACCATTTTTATGAACATTTTCCTATTTATTAATAGTAGCTGCTCTGAATTCCCTCAAGTTTTATGCCAGCTGCCAATTCTGAGTCCAGTACAAATTTGAGATATACTACAAGTAAGTTCAGCTGGAAATGAAACTAAAAGGTGAGGAAAAAGCTCACCATATGCCAACAAGGCAAGTTCGTTGATGATACGCAAAAGGGAAAGTGAATGGCTGTACATACCAATAATTCCAAAAGCGCAGGTAAGTTCAACCACTAAAGACAATGGAGGAAAAGGCATAAATTACGGAAAAGAAAAAATAGCACCAGGGAAACTCACACTATTTCCCTCCTGTTATTAAACTAAAATGTCCTTTTCTCTGGTCTGAGAAAATACAACTGTTCCAAGTAATCTGTTACTTTCCCCTCTGTATATCTACCTGAGCTTTACATCACCACTTGCCTCTTATTTACCTTTACATACAGGTACTGGACCTCAACTGAAGACATTCAAAATATCAGTCATCAATTAGATTGGAGGCAGAAGCATATGGAGCATAAAATGCATGTGAGCATGTGGCATTCAAAGAGAGATGATTCTGAAACTGGAGATACAAATTAGCACCTTTCCCAACTCGATTATACATAAGAGGAGATATTTTGTAACGCACAGTCACCTCCAGGTGCTAACCATCCATTCATTAGCAGCATTTTCACCACCCAGTAGGCTGACCTTGATAGGAAATTTGCCTCACATTCAAGATACAATTTAAAATCCACTGGACACTTTGACTGTTGCAATGTGGGTATTGATAGAGATGGGAACTTGCAAAAAGCTCAATTTATGGATAAGCAATCACAACAGAAGTAGTGTAAAAAAAAAAACATTTACATGAAGACAATTTAACAGAGTTTGAATTTGAGTTATTACACTGCTGCTGTGGAAGGATGCATTCTGTTAACTCAGATTCTCCCCCCTAAAATATAGAGCTGAAATCTCCAGGGTGGGCAACATTCCTCTTTCTGGAATTCCTCCATTATCACAGTCTATAAAGTGTCATAAGATGACTACATACTATGCATATAGAGATGTGGCTGGTAGTGTTGTCAGTAGGGCAGCATATGAAAACATAGCTGGACCCCGAGTTCCTTCACTGAAAAGAAAGGTCCATGAAAGAGACTTTTTAGGGATGTACATCTGAAGGGCACATCCTTTTGCAGTCCAGTTTCACAGATGTCTCCTTCCCATCTACTTTTCCTACATTAAATACCGAATCCCTGTCAGGATTCAATCAGTCCCTTCTAAAAGGATGTTGGTAGTTTATTCTAGTACGTCAGCCAAGGGCATTTGGTAGTATAAATTGCTGATATTTAAACTACTTCAGCACGTTCTGTTTGATTAAAAGCTTTCATGGAACATCTTTATTTGCAAAAAAAGATCTCAATCCTCTTGAGGAAGACAAGTGTGGCCAGTGTATCACAACCGTTGAAAGAGTTGAAAAATATCCATGGACCCATTTTCTTACTCTAAAGCACAACTTCATCAGATTGCTGTAGAATGTTGCCATTTTACTCTGATTCTTGAAATAATAATCTTATTTTTTCAAAGCATAATTCCTTGCTCTTTACAGCTGTAACTGTCAACATTTAAGAAAGGAAAGTGCTCTACAAAGCACAGTCATTTAACATCCTATCATCAAGTGATGGACATAAAGACAATTCTGGATCATTTGAGTAGCTTGTAGGGACAATGTTTTCAGAAACAAGAACAACTTTCAGATCCTGAACTTGAGACAATTTTACAGAGGTAATTTCTCAGCACAGCAATAATTCTGCCTCTTCCCTAGGGAGACATCAAAAAGCAGAAGCACTTGCAATCACTAGACATTGCTGAAATTCTTGGCATAAGTAAGTCATTGCATTTCTGATTAATGAGATTTTAAAGAGCAGAATCAAAGCCTCGGGAACTTTCATTTAACTCTCCAGAAAGTCCATTCTGTTTTCAGCCACTAAAGCCTGGGCTTCTGTAGTTTTCAAACTTAACATAAAGACAGCTTTAGACTTTCAACTCAGAGTCATTTCTGTTAAAGATATATTTACATGTGAAACCACTTGCAAAGTAGCCCTAGAGACTAATGCAAATTGGATTTTTTCAAAGCCTTTTTTTTTTTTTTTTTTTTTATTAAACAGGATTCAAATCAGGAGCTAGAAACTTCACACAAGCAGGAATTTAGAATGTGTAAGGGTGTTGTTAAGGTAAAGCCGTGTTGGATCTAGTCTTCCTTACAGAGACTTCACAGACAGAAAAATGTGCAGCTCTGAGGAAAGCAGGACCCTGACTCTTCCATATATTACAAGGGAATCCATACATCTTCCTCAGGTAAAAATCACTGCATTAGCAGCTACGGCCAAAGCACTTTTGATGGATTTGACTGATGTTCCCAGCCTTATGCCTACTCATTGTCTACTTCCAACCCTCTGCATCCACCTCACTTTTCCATATTCAGTCTCCTTATATCAGCTTCACTTACAGTGAGAGCTTTTCCCCTTACTGACCTATTCTCTTCAATTTCACTTGCCACTTGCTTTGCCCCTTCTCACCATTACCAACCCAATAAATCCTGCAGGGAACAACCAGCGTTTTCCGTCATGTAATTCTTCACCCTGATTTTGCAAGCTATCCCTTCTCCACTGTTTCATCCCGAAACTCCATCCTGTAGGGCAGCACTAATTACCACATGACTGTACCTGACACAAAGGGAACATGTTCTAGGTTGATTTATTACATAACGAATATAATAGACTGAAATCATATAATCTTTAACTTGTGCTAACTCACTATTGTCACTTATGCCGCTTGTATGGTGGGAATGGTAAAAGATGTCCTTTGGAAGGGATGAAAACAGATCAGTGTCCTTCACAATGCACAGGGAAGGAAGTTCATGCGAACTTGTATTCACAGACTGAAATAGTTCTTTTCAAAAGTATGTCAGTAAAAATAGATTTCTCACAAGTGTGTAATAAGACAAAGGCTAATTAGCTGCAACCACTTCTTCTTGAGGTCAAGAGGAGTTACACCTGGGATGATTTTAGCCTAGAATAGCCATACTTATTGATGTGATTTCTTTTTTTTTTTTTTAAACTCAGGACATATCAATCACACCTTCATTTCCACTTGATGCTAAACTGACAAGGCTAATGAAATGAATTATTTTAACAGGACACAACCTAGTTGAAAATAACATCTCAGCATACTGTACTCAGTGTAACACCCAAGATTGCTGTAGCTTTGAGAAGTTGGACGATATTTTATCTTCCTTTTATTCCTTTCCACTTTTCTCCCCTTTTCATCTCAATTTGTGTAGCTGGCAATATTCTGTGGATTCACAGTTTCTAAGGTTGTTTCCTTCTTTCAGAACTTCTTTCAGTTGACACACCAAACTCCCCAGGTTCTCCTAGTCCTGAAGCAGTCTCTCTGCTGAAACTCTTTCAGAAGCAGGGTCCAGAAGATTGCTGACATCTACAGTAGTCCACTAGAACTGTAACCCAGGCAATGCCAAAACCTTTTCCTGGATTCACTAAAGTTTACTGAAGACGCTTTGAAGAAAAACACTTCAGGTCCACTATGTCACCACCTTCCTCTGTCATTTTACTTAGATAGGAAATATCCACCTATTTCTGAAAGCAACCTACCAGCAAAAGTCTTATTAGCTTAGATAGGACTTCTGCTGCTAAGTCTCACAAACTCTTTGGAAAGCTATTCCCAGCACCAATAATCACTTTCAACACAATTAGGCTCAGAGAACAGGAACCCAGTGTGGTAGTTCCACACTAGGTGGTCTTAGAAGCACTACAATTAAGAAACCATTAATGTTACAATTAGAAGCCCTCCATGCTGCAAGGTCAGATCAAAAGAGGAAGATTTAAAATGCTAAAGGACAGAGGAAAACAAAGTCTGATTAACAGAACACAACACAAAAGCAACATATGCAAGGTACTACAACACACTGAATACTGCCATTAACTGTCCATGTCTGATTTGCTGTGTCTTTTTTTAACCTCAACCCTCAGAACAGGAAAGGTGGGACAAAGAAATAAGATCAAAATATTTCACCTTCTTTCCTGCATTATTTGTTACAGAACAAGTCTCTCAGTGTACCTTTTTAAATGCAAAAATAAGTAGAATCATATCTACAAAACAACTTGACAGCCCTTCCCTTTCTTGCTGATTATGCAAATGACAGAGAGCTCATTTGGGGTACAGCACTTGTTCAGATGCTTTGAATCATCTAGTGAAGCTCTCTCCCTTATTTCTCCTCACTTGTCTGGCTACATAGGCACCTCATTTGGGTTTACTGGAATTAAGTGATACTAATACATCCTGCCCACTTATTCCAATTTGTTTCAACCGTACAGCTACCCCCTGCCAGTCCTTCTGCCTACGGTGAAATCAAACAGCTCTGTCTTCCCCAGTCAGCTAAGAGGAATCTCTCTGCAAGGTTCACAACCTGGTAAAAAGTTAGAGACAGTTCCTGTGGCTTTTCAGAAAGCTTCTGAAGGACTGCATTCCTGCACGGGTGGAATTAATAGTTCCAAGCTTGCAGAGATTTACATATCTCCACAAAATGTCAGTAAACCTGGAGCTATCATACCAGAGACGATGGTTAGCACTGCGCATATTTAACAAAGGGGTCGTGAAATCTGATTTGCATATTTCTGACAAGCACGCCAATTCCCATCGCTTTCACAACTTAATATCTACACGGTTCATTTTATTTTGATTAAAATTAACACATTTCACTTACGACCTTTAAAGGAATGCTTGCTTCCGGACTCTTATACGCACCATTGATCTGCTACACTTCGTCAGCAAAACAATGATCGTTCCTAAGCTGCCTCTGAAAAGCCACAGTCTGACACAGATCAGTCCATAAACTTCCCACTGACGTATGCAATGCAGAGATGCAAAATCTGCATAATCAGCTCATTTGCTGCATTCGGCAACAAGGGACATATTCTGCCAATTCACACCCTCACCAGAAGGTTGCTCTAGCAAAGAGGGAACCGCCACACTGCAATTCGACAGACATGAAGTACATTAGCCGGGTAGCAGCTAAGTAAATAAGCAAATGAAGATGTATGTAAGTTATTATTACCTTTGCTCCACAGACAATGAAAATGACCTTTGTTTAAAGGCTGGTTCAGGATCAGAAGGCAAAACTTCAGGTTTCCTGCAAGACGAATGTTGATTCTCATTAGTAAGAATATTGATTTTTTTTTTCTCCCCCCCCCTTTTTTTTTATTTTACTTTTGCCAGATTAATTTTAGCCCAACCACCTTAGAGCAACTCCACAAACTTCCTTGCTTCTTAGGTTTCACCGTTTTCAGATAGAGAAGCTGTCAAAACTTCATTAGATACCTTTTACTTGGTAAGGGTTTTATTAAATGTTTAATTTATAAGTGACTTTTACTTACTGAAGGCCACCCTCAACAGGACCCCATATCTATACAGCTCTCTCATTTAATCTCCCACTTGCTGCTGCTGCTTCCTAGATGCAACAAATACCGACGTGAGCTTCATTCTGCCCTCTATTAACAGGGAAGGCTGCAGGTGACTTCATATGAAGATGTCTCTAACCTACATCCAATATTTCACCCTCCTGGCAGATGCAGAACTCTTGCAGCCATCAGTGGCTTCTGTGCCTGCGTTTTAATATCACATAAAAGCTCTGATTGTGGTGGATCCACTCTGCTAGATACTTTCTAAATAAAGAATGAAAGTCCATGACCCAGGAGCTTCAAATCAAAAGCTAGTAAAAGCAAGAGTGTACTTGAGCCTGTGTTATCTAGGTGATACTGCAGACTAAAAATCTCGGCGGATTTACCAGCCCAACTTGATTGAGCTCATAAAGCCTCCTGCCCCAGCAAAATGTGCATTGTGAAGGTCGATAACAAACCTACAGATATGAAAGCCTTAAAAGAGAAAAAGGATTTATGATATGACACACTTTGAATTCAAAGAGTAAATACGTAAATCTTTTGACGGTTGCCTGTGGTGGGATTTGCATTATTTTACTTCCTAATTATCTTGCCAATCATATAGGAATACGAGTTTCCTCTGGAGCTTGATATCCTTAGGCAATCAGGTTAATGAATATTATTTGGTCATATGAAGCCACTGTAATTGAAAAAAGAAAACCTCTATCACCAGAAAGTCTTTTAAGCTTTTGAGAAGATCCTGTACAGAAGGAGGCAGAAGGCTACAGATGAACCTGTGGCTTAAGCCATATGATGTTACCAGGGAAAATACAGGTGGTCAAAGTCCTGAAGATGTAGGAACATCTTGGGGTGAGAGTTGGGAGGAGCAGTATTTAAACTAATTAATTAAATGCATGGTTAGGAGCAGAAAGTGAAGGTTAGGAGACTGAGGTACCACTGTTCTGCCTCTTGCCTTTTGAGTGATTTAGAGTTTCCCCACGGAGTCATTTTATGCCTGAGGTCCCTACAGCGGAAGTAACAGGATTGTCCTCCTTCATAAGTATCAAGAGAAACGGAACAGAAGACCTAGATAATTTTTACCCCAACAAAAAGTCCAGGATTATCATGGCTATCTTCTGCGTGGTGCTTTGAAATACCTCCCCCCTCATGCCCTCCACTTCCATTTTTGATGATGCGGTACACACTTGCTTTTAATTCACGTATACATGGGGGAATAAAGTTTCATAGGGAATAAACAGAGAGGTCAGAGGACCAAGTAAACAAAGGAAAGTGAAAGAATGTTTTTTCTTTGTGGAGTCCGAACAGTTTTGCCCTGTCCTTGAACTTTAGGAGAAAGGCAGAAAACAATACATTCAAACTAAGTGCCAATTTCCAACTGCCTCACAGAATGGGACCTCAGCAGCAGATCTCCTAATGATTGTTAAGCGAGAAAGCCTGCCAGCTCCTTATATTAAACGTAATCATCTAGTGATGTCCTCCACTGAAAAGAGCCAGCAAATATCACAGGTTCTTTTACTGATACGATAATACACATACACAGGGGTGCTGGAAGCCTGTTCCCGCTGGTGAACAACAAAAGGCATTTCTGTGCCTGTTTGAAACTCTTAAGCTATATCATCATATGAAAATGCTGTAGATTTTCAGCATTTTTTGCACATCAGGAGTGCTCTTACTATATGTATTGAGGTACATTTTTGAAGCCAAGGCCTGGCTGTGGGTGCTCATACTGAGACTTCAGAGGATGATTTTCAGAGACGACACTTCCCGGAGCTTCCAGTGAGGCCCATAAGAACTCCTGGCTCTTAAACGCTCAGTTGCTGCAAGGAAGCAGAGAAGTAGATGTCCCCAACACACACAATCAGAAGCGGCGGGTTGTGAGTTTTGGGTTGTTTGTTGTTTGTTTGAGTTCTCTAGAGCACAGTCATAGGTTGAAAAAGTGGAGAAATGGAAATTATTGTTTCTCCTGCTTTTAGAAAAGTGAGCGTTCCAGTTATCTCAAACCAGTCATTTCATGCAATTAACACATGATAGAATGCTATGATTAATGCTACTATTAATGCCACCAAAATGAGTCTAAATGTCAATATTTTAATGGTGCTTGCTGAGTTAATATAAAGCTGCACACAGGGCTCAGTCCTCAGTAGGTGTAAAACAGTAATAAAATTGGGCTGCAGTAATTTACCACCATTGCCCTAAAAAACTATTAATAAATTGGGACATCTGAAGGCAAAGACCACGTCAACAGACAGAATATGCAACATCCATAACCCTGAGAAAAACGGATGAGAGCTCACTGTGCCACTGCTCTGAGCACTCTACTGGCTATTCATTTGAAAACAAATCTACTCCAAGGCCATTTATCTTTAAAAGCCCTTAACAAATTAGGAAGCATCTATCTCCTGGACTGTCTGCCCATCCGTTTTTCACAAAGATAATTAGCACCCTGACCCAACCATTAATGACACTGTGCTCTGTTTGGATTAACGGTAAAGAGGATTCTATAAGCAAGAATTCAGCAGCAAAAATAACCTGTCCCCAGACATGGATATCTCCACTGAAAGAAGCTTTTGTGAGCCTTTGCTAAAGGCAGAACAAGCTTGTCTGCTGCATAGTTTCTTCCATTTTTAATATAACTTTCTCTTTCGCTATGTACTTTTGCAGCTTTTTCCTAGTCTTTGGATAAAGCTGTAAAATTTCTAATCCTGCTGGAAACACAGAGAATCCTTTCCCTAATTTCCGAGGTTACAAATCAATCAATCATCAATCCCTACAAGTTTGCTGCTGGGACCATCTGTGAATACTTCATCCCTTCTGAAAACTTTCTCCCTTCTCTGCTTTCCAACTTTTATTTAGCTGCACTTCTTTGATGAAGCTTTTCTCCTGGTTGCTTAGAAATTACTTTAATCAAAGTGTTGTGAATGTCCCTGACAGCCTACGCAATGCCTTTTTACCCCATTGTAACTCACTCAGAAAAATTCCAATATATTTTAGAGCACAGTTCTGCTATTCTAAAAGCCTGCCTGGCTTCTCCCAGCATATTATGCTCATCTAGCTATTCTATAAATATTTATAATATCATTATGTATTTTGTATTGATTTCCCCTTGTCACATGCCAGTCTTCAGGCTGTATGTCTGTCACAAAGCATATGCAAAAAGCAGATATATTTTTAAAGACAACCTTTTCTCTGGTAGCCAGTAAAATAATACATACCACTTCTTTGCTTCCTTTCAGTGTCAGAGTAATATCACTAGGAGTTATCCCACATACTGTGAGGTCCTTGGCTATTGAATTTTCTGAGGGGGGAAAAAAAAAATCAAAACATCTACAAAGAAGCAGGTTTAGTACAGAGGAAGAAGCAAGAAAGAGACAGGTAGTATGGGGGCAGAGCTGAAAGCTGGAAGATGGTTTCAGTTTTCAGAAAATTTCTGTACTGATAGAAATACATCTAGATAACAAAGATACTAACCAAGATCCACTGAAATTATACTGCAGTTACACATATTCCTAATCATGTAGGTGGAAGTCCAAGTATAAAACAGCTTCTGAGAGAGAAAAACTCTGAATGATCTCACTGAAAATTTCTTTTCTTGTTGCTGCTCTCACATCAATCTACAGATAGCTATACCATGATATTAAAAAAAAATAAAAATATTTGGTTTCCAGTACCATACCATATTCAGGATATTCCTACCCCTCAGATTCATTTTTTAAATGAATAGTCACTGCCTATTTAAATGTCAGAGTATTTAGGAAGGGACAAGGCATATTTTCACAATTCCAAAACTGACTGATAAGACAGCAGAGCAACAGGCTGAGGCAGCTCTTTGCACGGCAGTTGAAGTTTCTTTTGCTGTGGAAGAATTAACACAAAAAATGTGATTCTAAGAATTCCACATAAGCTGTATTTAGTGGGAGCCCATCATAATAAATCCTAAAGTAGGAAGTTCCTAAAAACAGCGAACAGAAAAAAATAATCTTCATGCAGAACTACAGCAATCATAGATAAGGCTATTGCTACAGATCAAAATTACTGAAGTGACTTTGGATTTGAAAACTAAAATAAAGGACTCTGGGGGATCAGCACCAAATCTACACCCTCTTCTGTCGAGTAAGCACCTGTCTCCAAGTGGTAAGTCCAAAAGTTATGCTCTGGGAAGACCTACTTGCCAACTTATTGAAATGGACCATTTCATTCAGGGCTTTTTCCACTTCCCAAACATACTCAAACAGTCTCCCCACCAGAAATGAAGTAAATGATTGATTAGACAGAAACTAAGGAGAAATGAGTCCATCAGACTAATCTCCTGAAAGGGTTGCTTCAGTGTGGTTGTTTGCTTTTCGTTTTTTAGACATTGAAACTCAGCACCTGTAGTTTCCTACCTGCTACACAGATACAATTCCTAACAGGGAATTCAGTTGCTAGTGCAGCTATTCTTGAAAGCTGATTTCTGCCTCACAAGGCAAGATTCTGGTTTTATCAATTAATGTCTTAACTTGCTTAAGAGACAAACTGACACTTCTATCTATCATGTAGGAAAGGTGTGGGGGGTGTTAACCCAAAACTTGAGCTTATTGGCATTATAAATGAAAAAGCACTTAACATCAAATTATAAGATGCTACTTTTTAAGCTTATCTTTCAGGCTAAAACCTCACTTTGTACAGAACAAACAGTGCACCTCATACAAAAAACTCTCTTCATTCTGCTCTTCTCTTTCTTGAACCAAAAATTTAAGTCAAGTCAGTAAAATCCACTTCCTCCATCTGTGCTGTTGCTAACGGAGTAGTTGTCAGATTTAATTCAGAGAAACATTTAAGCTAGGACTATTGCATTAATTATAGCCACTACTTATAAAACATTGTGTAGCTGCATTTTACCACACCGAATCCCAGGCTACCAAACAAGCCATTTAATTTTCCTCATAAGAATGACAACTCCAATAATAAACCAGCACAAATTATGCAAAAGGATCACAGACCTTACAAACATGTTCTCAAACTTATTGAATGAATAAATCAAGTATGCATACCCAACTGATTTTTGTGCAGTGTTATCCCTGTCAATGCATTTTAGTGTTAATTTTTTTTCATGTAAATTCTATTGATTTGTAAAGATTTTACAGCTCTTAATTCTCCAGGCGAATTCCAGCAAGAAGAGTAGGAAGGAAAGGGGATTTGTGCAAACAGTCTCACTGAAAAGCTGCAACGTGTTACTCTCTGGAGAGCCCTCTACAAGAATTTATGTGGATGAATTCAAACCAACTAATTTAACACAATAAGTCACAAACACGGACATACACACGGGATAACCCACCCACATCATCAACCACTGCTGCTCCTGGAAGGGTGTTATGCCTTGCAATGAAATTTATCAATTAATTCTGGTGCTTCTCTGGAGAATGTGAGAGCTGCATTTCTCATCTCAGTGTGTGATGGGATATGTCTTTTCATGCTAACTCCTTTAGCTGCATTTCTTAGTGCTTGGGACTTCTGCTCTTTAAGTGTCAAACATCTCAGCCTGGTCAAGCAGAATAAGACCACACAGTTCCCAGGAGTGAATCTTTAGTTTTAGATAAATTTTTACCTCGTAAAAAAAAAAAAAAAAATCCTAAATACTTTTATTTGTTATTCGCAGGCAAGTTGTCATGTGAAAGAGTACCCATTTTACACCTTCCAAGTTCAATACCAATCGGGAGCCCTTAAGAGACAAGAATCAGACATACAGGCTTGCTATAAAAATATTGATAGTGTTATGGTAAATTTGACTTTCATGTGTAAAATTTATAGGCACAGAGCATTAGGATTGGAGTGTAAATCTACATCAAAGTGAAAACGAAAGTGAATCTGGAGGAAAAACTATGAATTTTCCATTTTATCTTCTGAATAATAAAATAATTGAAAAATAAACACAAATTACTACATAACATTAGGTTCTAGACTTAGTTTCGGTGGTTTGGGTTTTTTTCCCCTCAGAAAGATATTAGAATAGCTTCACTTTCAAAAAAACTTTAGGAATTGCTGACCAACCTTTTCAATGACATCCAAACCACCATTACTATTCAAGGAAGTTCCCACCCTAAAAGAAAAGCCAAGACAGTTGCTCCCTTTGTAACTGTCTAATAGCCAGGTCTGATATAATGCCCTCCTTGCATTTTAAAAGCACGGTATCACGTGGTCTGAATGTCTCATGCTAACAATACTTGTTATCTGGGATGTCTCTATTTCTAAGGATAGAACTCGGCATACAAGCTCCCCTGGCAGTCGGTATCACCAGTTCAATCTGCACGCTGCAGGAGCAAGGTGACCTCAAGGAATCACAAGGCAGAGAAGGCAGATGTCAGCAGTCTCTTTGGGTAAATTGGTATAAAGCACAATACCCTTGGCAAACATTCAGCTCAGCAAACAGGATAATGCCGTCTTATTTCACCTGTCTATGGTCAACAAATATCTTCGGGCGTTTTCTAAAGGATTAACAAAATTTAATAGGTATCTAATGATTCACATATTAGAGCACTGACCAAAGAGTAAGATCCATGGGAACACATAAGTGCCTGACTGCTCAGCACTTAAAACCAACAAGCACTCCACTGACACTTCAGTTACTGGCACTAACATTTCCTCTGCACATAAAAGTCTGATTTCTATTTGCACCAAGATGCACCTTAAGAGGCCGACAGAACCTCATGCTTCCTTTCATGTCAAAATACCACCAACAGACATTTCCCTACTGATCTCATGTGAAGGACACATTTGAAGTAGCTGTTTTCAGAGCATACCTATTGGATATAGCTTCACAGTGTCAGCCATCTCTTTTTTAAAAACTGGGAAGGAGCTATACCTTTTATCAGCATGGATAGTTAGAGCGCTCCCTCAGGAGGCTGATGACCCATATTCAGGTTCTCTCTCTGTCAGGGGGAATTTACATCCAAATTCAATCAAGACAGAACTCTCCTCCCCATGCATGACATTATTCTTGGGGAAGCAGATTCTTTCCTCCCTGCTCCAAAATTAAATATATTAATGGAATTATTTTCATAAAACAGTTAAACAGGAGTAGCGTGTGGAAGTCCAATTCTGCAGTCCACTGACCTGAATACAGTTTGTACTCCAACATTTACTAACTCAAACCTCTCTTTCCCACTTTGAATAAATCCTTCAATTCACCACGGTATCACAGGAACGTTATATCCTCTTGCCTCCTTCCTAATGCGTAATATGCTTTCAGAGAAAAGTGTAACCTCTGGTTTTCTAGGATATTTTTTCAGGCAGGGAGAGTGGTTCTCTCACTGTCTTCAGAAGACTCGGCACTTGCAGTCACAAAAGGAGGGAATAACTTTCTGCAGCGCAGCGCAAGATGTCCAAAGGCAAGAGAGGAGGATTTCAGACGCTTCATTCTTCCCACTGCTCGTAGTATTCCCACCGACAAGCTCGGCTTGATTCCTTCTTAGTACACGTACTTGGATGGACCTTTCTGGTTCTCAGCCTGATCTCATAAGAAACATAAAAAATCACAGGTGGCTTAAGGCTAAACTCTAGTTTGGATAATTTACACACTTCTATTTCCCTATTTCTCTTCAGTCATCCCAATGAAATGCAATATCTTCTACTGTCCTGCACTCACATAGTAATTAAGCTCTTCCTTAACTGCACAAAGCATTCAACCAGGTTACCATGGACTCTGGAGTTTAAAAAACGTTGAGTAAATTGTAAGTGACCTCTGCAACTATCAATTATTTACTCCTCAGATATAATGGGTGAGATTGATAAGAAAACTCCCATTAACTCCCATTAGGTTCTGCAACACCTCAATCCTCTTTGGGCCGAATGCCAGGGATGACATTCATGCCCATACCACCTTTTCAGTGTTGCTGTTTTCCCTAAGTAGATTCTTCTGTACTTTTAAAGGAGTGGATCTGATAAAAGGACCAGAATGCCATCCAGAAGGTTTAGAAGGGCAAAAGGAGTTTCTACAGTGGTCAGAACAAGAGCCCACATGAGCAGTGGTGGCAGTGGGAGGGTGTTCGGGTCTCCAGAGTAAAATTCTGGTGAAGAGTAATGAGGAGGGGAACCTCATTCACTATTATAATGAGAATTCTTTTAACAGATGCAGGAAGGAGCAGCAGTGACTGTAATTTTCCAACATTTCCAAACATTTCACATCTAAAAGTATGACTTCTGTTTCCATGAGCTTCATTTCATTATTTCTAGAGTTGATTTTTTTTACCTAATGAAGGCAGCTCAGCTCTGCTACCTGCTTTAGGACATTCTATAACTTTACATCCACCACTGGCTTCTTTCTTTAAAAAAAAAATTTTAAGACCTACTTCTATGTATTTTATAAATAGATAAATCTACACTTAGCGAAAATAAGGTAAAATAAACAAAATGAAAGATAAAACCCACAAAGGCAATGAAAATTGTATTACATTATCAGTCAGGTAAAGAACTTTTATGTAACCTGGATGAAATTCCTCTTTAGATTTTATTCTGTAATATGTCATTGTGCTGCATCTAGCAGAAAAATACGAAGTTCTATGGATTGAATAGTTGCAATAAGCTTGGTAAAATCAGGAACTGCCCAGCACCTGTGTCTTGGAATAAAACCACTGGGTGATAAGGAAACAAATAGAGAACACAACCAGAATATCGATGTTTCTTCCAGAGGTATAAAAAAAAAATTACTTAATGTTGACAATTTTGCAATGAGAGCTGTTCATCCTTCATATAACTTCTAAAGAAAATTGAAAAAGCCCCTTGCAAGTAAGTGGTCTGACAGCATTGTTGGGATCACTGCAGCTGGGCAGAACGGGACACCGTATTCAGCAAGTACAGGCTCACAAAAAAGTAGGTCACGCCTGTAACTGGAATACTTACTCAAGCAGGCCATCCAAATCGTTATGACAAACTGTTCCCATAAGATACCTGTCACACCAATAAAGTTTGGTAGGTTTAGTCACCGCACAAGGTCTATGATAACCGCTTTTATCATAAGCCACTTGTGCTTGTTTATAGTCCCTTGTTTTGACACGCTGCAGGTGATGTATAATTAAAGATAACTGTTACTTTCTTCCTTTTCTTACAATACAGTAAAGCCTGTAAACAAAGACAAGCTCTGGGACCATTAAGAGAGGCCCTTGTTTGCAGACTGTCTTTCCAACCAGCTACTTCAATTTCAATGCTAAAACTGTCAAGCTTAATTAAGAGTTATGGGGCATAACCATTTCAAAACCATAAATCCATACAGCAGAAAACTAATATGACCGCCCTAGTGAACATCTCTTTTTAAATAAGCAATATCTCTTACTGAGACCTAATTTAGGTTCCTTATACACAACTTTGTAATATAAATAACTTTATTGCTTCTCCTGCAGTGAATATAAAGGCCATCATAAAATAATTTCATCCTGATTTCTTTTGGTTTATTTGGCTATTTAAAGTGGACCTCAACGCATATTCTAGTGCTTACACTGCTATTCCATCCAAATTCACCATGGCTTTTTGTGATCCTCCGAAAAACCTGCAGAGAACTGCCTCTCTCTACAGCTTCTTTTATTATTTTATTTTTTTTCTGAAGTCTCTTTGCCTTTTGAGTGTGCACAGCTGTCCGCACATCCTCACAGCCTCAAGGGGAATCATATCGAGAAAGAGGTATCAAGGGCTTACCGACCAAGTGCTGTCCTTTAGAAACACCTTTAACATACAGCACACCCAGTCTGAGACACCAGTGACACACTCCACAAAATCCACCAAAACAGCACCGTAGTGCAGGCTTAGATTTGAACCTTAAAGACACCTTATCCATTCCAGGGGAACTACACATTTGCTTCCATTTTAACAGCGCTTAGGTCCTCCACCAGAACCTCTGGCAAACCAGCGTCATACGGAGCACAAGACCAATTCATAAAACCTATTGCAATCTGAGTCATATTGGTACTTTCAATCAGAAACTGAAATTTAACAGACAACTGCTTAACAGCGCTTCAAAGGCTTGACAGGTTTTAAAATCAATGTCTTTTGCCATTTCCAGTGTTAAAAAAAGTCCCAGGCACAGTCTTACCAATGACTTTCATACGTTTATTTTCTGGACTTTAAAGCAAAGGAGTTACCCTTGAAAATGCAACTCCTAAAGCCTTAAACCAGAAGGATGATTAAAACAGTATCATGTTTATTACTCTTTCTTAATCTAATGATTTTTGTATTGCATGAGGAAACCTTTGGCTTCCTTCATCTGCTTCATGCACTAACAGATGAGTTCAATTGATAGAACTGCTGATCATCTGACAGTTAGTCTACATCAACCCCCTTAAAATAGAAGTTTCCTTAAAAACTTAAATGGTTCCTATCCTGACAATCACTTTTTTATGTGTTAAACACCACTTGGGTTAACTTACAGAGGAAATTCTGGTTGAGTATCTAAAGCATAATTTATGCAGATGAAACATTAGCTGTAAAAGACTTTTATCGGCTGTTTGTCAGGTTCAGAGAGGCACAGAAAACCCACCCTGGCCAGCAAGTTAATACATTTTGGGAGAAGATACTAAGAAAAGGAACTATGCCTCTCTCTTCTTCATTACCTTATGTGGAAAATGTGGTTGTTAATAATAATAATGCTCTGAACTTAAATTTCCATTTGTAGGTTTGAAATCACTTTACAAAGGTGCATAAGCATTATTATTCTCATTTCACAGTTGGCCTCACTAAGTACAGAGATTTGTAGCAATTTGTATGAGAAGCAGCACTCTCTAGTGAATAAGTTAAGAGCCTGAAATTATCTCCCCAGGGTTTTCTTCCCAGCTAAGCTGTAAATTTCAGACTCCACCAATAGCCACCGTAGCAAAACCAGACATGGTCCACCTGAAATTGGAAGGTTTCTGCATGGGAGTAGGAGCACAGACTAGAAACTCATGACACAGACCCCAATTTCCTGTAATAATGTTTCTCTTACTCTATATAATCCCTCATTTGGACAACAGCTCCTGCACATGGCAACAACCTTACCTAAGGATTTTAAATTTTGTCATGGGAAGCGCTTCTGTGTGCTAAGTCCAAGGACTCAGGAAAATAGTGAGTACATCTTCTCTGTTAACTGAAATAATTGTAATATCTTTTATTCTCAAATGTCACTTGGTCACTTAGGTTCAACTTTAACCAACATTTCCAATTTCACCCTGGATTAAAGGCTAAAAATTAGGAAGTTGTACTGTATTTTCCTTTTTTAGAATTACGGGGATGAGAAAAATCAGGCCTATAAAGTTAACATGTAGAAAAAGGTATTTTCAAGATTGCAACCTTAAAACTATTATCTATTCTTCTAAAAGCTGTTTAGTTTCAGGGTCAGGCCCATAAAGTCAAAAGAATCTCCCATAAGCTTCAAAACTTTTTTTCCCCAAACATCAGTTTGGTATTTACAGAACTGGTATTTTAAAAAAAATTGCAATAGTTGCCACTGAAATCAATCTGCAGCAGCCTGTATATTCAAAAAGTGTAAGGAGAATCAATTTTGTACATAAAGGGGAAAAGCATAAACAAACTGTCAAAACAAATAAAAACATGAAATATTTTTCATTCAATAATAGTTTAGTAAATTTTGTACAGAATATGAGTATAAAATAGACAGATTAAACTACTTTCCCCAGCACAATCTGTCAGACAAAGAGCAGAAGATGCCAAACTGGAGTTATAATAGGTTGAGATTTTGCTACAGAGGTTGACACCCCTGAAAAATTTTGTAATTCATAATTCATAAGCGACTGGTCAAGAAGACTATTAAGTAATTTAAATTTAATAAGAGTATATTTTTTTTTCCCCTTCCTTTACAGTTCTTGTAATCACAGAAATGCCTGCTCAAATTACTCAGAAAAAACCCAGCTGACAAACCCACCGTGGTTTTTTGTGGCTTATTTCAGGACAGCATCACTTCTCTCTCACGTTACAGTTTTGTGTCAAGGCATAAAAACCATAATGGATTCGTGCTAATTTGTGCCCAGCGTGACAACTGCTTTTGCTTCAGCTCCACTACAACTGCACTACAGCCAAACCGAGGTTTGCTGTCAGCAAGATCTACTGGCAATACACGTGCCTTTCAGCTTAACAGCTCTCAGGCTTCTTATGCCACCTCCCACTTCCTCCCTAAAGCCACAACAAAGATTGTTATCGACTAATATGACAACACCTAACAAGGGCACAGCTGATAAACTGTAGGTTTGGTCCTGTCTACAAAGCTCATACGCCTCCAGCAGATGGTTCATCTGTCTGATTTTGAAACAGGAGGTAGCACCGCAACTAAATGTAGAAGAACTGAGCAAAACATGCAGAAGTTTTCATTTTAGAAAGTACATTCAAAGAGCACCTCTAAATACGAGCAGGATTAAAGAAAAGATGCATGAACACTAGTTCCCTTCAGGACTGAGTTGATTTCATAGTTCTGCACATGAATATAAATAAATCTTTAATCAACATTCATGATTTCTGCATCAGGACAAATTTAGAGGAAGAGGAAGTCAAAAGAGAAAATAAAGAAAGATGGAAGCATAAAAATATTCATGTGCATGGGCACACACTCGCATACACAGCAAGGCCTACTTTGCCATATGGGATTACTACTCCGTATTTAGCTGATGGATTAAGCATCAATAAATTAAAAAAAAAAAAAGCTGAATATTACTTTTCAAATAAAAATAAGTCAAGGATTTAAAATAGCAAAGCCTTTTTAATGAAAAACAAATGGCATTTAAAACTTAATAGCCTTTAGATCTAATAAAAAAGTCAAAGCTTTTATTTAAAGAAAGAAAGTTTCTTTAATAATCACAGACACTGCTATGCACAAAAAAAACCAACTTGCAATGCAGTGGGTCCTACTTATGGCAGTCTGGCTATAGCAAGTCGTAATAGTACTAATGGAAGAAAACATGCCAAGAAGCAAAATTATAAAGAGTCTAAAGCAGATGAAACTGAGGGGCCATTAACTTTTTCTTTTAAGAACACTTCTAAAAGACAATGAAAGTGTAAACCCTCTTAACTCTAGCGATGATTAGTCAGATCAGACAGCTCTCTAGGGACCACTACTGACTAAAGAAAAGGGTTATAAAAAACAGGGCAACTTTACACACTGAGCTGGCACGTGGCATGTGCTGGTTCCAGTACGGACATTGCTGCCTGGGCCATCAGCAGTGTGACTTGTGGGTACTTTAAAAGCACTGAGATATACTGGCAGTCATGACTGGCGAAACAATCTCGTAACTGGGCAAATATTTCACTGGCACAATCATGTATTGTCAAACCTAAATTCATTGTGCATAATCCCCATTCCCAGGGATTGTCACAGCGTCCAAATGACTTCCCAAGTTTGAACCCTCTGGGGAGATCCTGAACTCTCAGCTGGAAGTTCTGTGTTGATTTTGTAAAAGGTCACCATTTCATCCCATGTGCCAACAGTGCCACTAACTTTCCTCCAACCTCGTGCCATTCTTCCTGACACACAGTAAAAGAAGAGGCAGTTTTGAGGATAAGGAGAAAAAATGAGCGAAAGAAAACCTGGATTATGAAGTATGCACACGAGTGTTTTGTTTCCAATGAGGCAAAAACAAGTTAAAGCTTCAACAAAGTAGCTCGTGTTGCAGGCCCTCTTCCAGCGTTTTCTTCACCCCCAGTATGTTGACTTTTAGGTTTATCCTATCCCAAAATTCCCTCCTGCCTTATTACCTTCAGTCTTATTACCTTAAATTTATTGCAATAATCAATACCAAGAAGAGTGTTCACACACTAGTTACCTTCAATAAGCTGCATTTGATGGGCTTGAGAACCACCTAATTCCAAATAATACAAAGCTCTTTTTTTCAGTCTCACTAAATATTGCTGTTTTAAAAGATGCATTGAATTCTTATATCTTATATATTCTAAGAGCATGCCTCCCCTTATTTCCTTCTCTGCTATAATGATGCTCAGATAAAACAGGTCAGCAACACTTAAGTTTTTTTCACTTTCCAGAGAGAAGATAATGGTTTAGATGGATGTGCCCTATCAGCTGTAGTACGCAATTTAATGAGGAAAGTTTCACACCTGTAGTTTTAAAACCAGTGAAGTTTCAATGATGAAAAAACAAAACAGCAGAGTGCAGATGAAGGTTTACTTCCAGCTCTCTATTCCTTAGAAAGCTAAAATCACCACCATATACAATAAAATAAAACTACATATGGTGCTTGCCCTGCAAAAAACTTCTTGCTGAGACTTGCCTTTTGTTTCTTTCTTTTTTTTTTTTTAAACAAATGTAAACCCGTGCATCTTACAGCATTTTGAAATTCAAATGACAATTCGGTGGACTGTTAAGTACACCTCTATAGACACACAAATGAGTATTTTCTGCTAATTACCTTACTTCTCTGATGTGGAATGTGAAAAAAAAAATCACATAATTTCAGCATTAAAAAAAGTGATTAAAATGCCCCATTTGGCACCAAATGCTATCATCATAAAAAGAAATGAAGGAACCTGAAATGTGTTTCCACTTTTTGAATATCCAGTTCAAATCCAAAAGCCATGAATTTCAAAACAGTGTGGATCTGTACTGAGTAAATATCCCAGTGTTCTTGAGTGACAACATAAAAACTGCTTATAATGTGGTGTGACCTCCAAAAACTGACAAACACCAACACTCTGGTGCTCCTTTAAAGCATATTATTCAAAAGCTCTAATACTTTTTTGGTTACACCTGAAGAACAGGGATACACA
>NW_020955315.1:548230-555869 GCF_003031625.1 Empidonax traillii
CAGTGTGGATCTGTACTGAGTAAATATCCCAGTGTTCTTGAGTGACAACATAAAAACTGCTTATAATGTGGTGTGACCTCCAAAAACTGACAAACACCAACACTCTGGTGCTCCTTTAAAGCATATTATTCAAAAGCTCTAATACTTTTTTGGTTACACCTGAAGAACAGGGATACACACAGATACTGGAAATCTGATGCTAGGCAGTTATCTGGAAGAGGGAGTGCTGACAAACTCACCAGTGAACCAAGCATCAAGGCTGCTGCAGCGCTTACAAAGTGAATCAGGCTAGGTAAGTCGAATACAACATAAAAGGTGATGATTTTCCAAATGAGTAGATCATGTATATTTTGGGTGTGGCAGCATATGACTTCATCTGCTCTGCATCTTTAAATCAAACCCCAGCAAACAAAACCAAAATCACCCACTAAATTAACTAAATGCACAGTGGCACTAGGAATCCCTGGCTGAGACGGCTGCTTTTATACAAGGAACAGTTTTTATCAGAGCTGGATACCTGCACCCAACATTTCACCCCATGCCCCAGCAGCCTCCAACCACCACCCAGTTAGCACGTTCGGCTTCTGAAAAGGCAGCGCTGACATGAAGGCTGCAGTTGGAAGGGGCAGCAGGCAGGAATTCAGTATACAGAAGGAAGAAGTGAAAAGTAATTTCATGTGGGTCCTCATGGTATAGATGACAAGAGGGATATCATCATGTGCAAAGAATTGGGTGTCTACAGATAATTAGCCTGACTTAACTCTCAGTAAGAGATATTATTATCTGAATAACAGCAGACTATCCACAAAAAGTCTATGAGGCAACAGGAAATTGTGGTAATTAGGAGCTTACTAACAGTAAGATACTTAAAAACTGTGGCAAGCAGGGCGATAGATAGATTTGAAGACCTGTTTATACTTCTGCCAAATGCACAGCAGTTTATTGCAGCTCACCATAGCAAAGTTAACCTTTTGCTAAGCAGATGTTAGGGAGAGAAAACAGTATATTTGTTTGAGAGAGAAGTGCAAAACGTGGCCCATGACCCACTTCCTATCCTCTTCCTAAACCACCTTCCGAGTATGTACACCTCCAACTCTTCGTGGAGCTTGGTTTAGAGAATGCAGTAACTCTTGGTGAGGGTTCTGGACAGAAATTTAGTTTTCAGGTCACCCCATTCACTGCTTGGGCCAAACTGAATCTCCAGTTATGCAAAGAAACAAGAGACAGATGTCAAGTCAATAAAACTTTTAAAAAAACCCTTAGGAAACTGTAGTTGTAATTCCCTGTTTCCTTAATAGAGGCCCTTGCACCCTGTCTATCAAAATATTATGGACATACTGTATATGTTGGAAAACATAAAAATAGCCCAGATGGAGAAACAATAAACCAGAACCTATTTATTAGTCTCTGGTTTCACATGTATAAAACATACTAATAAAAAAAAAAAAAAAAGATATTGACACATCTTAAATAATGTTCTTACAAATTGGTAGAAGTACTGTGGGCTTGTACAGAGCCAGAATGTGACAGAGAGAGATAAATATGAGTCGTTGAGCTTTTCAATGAGCGCAGAAGCAGCCGCCTCTTTTAAGCTGAACTCTCCATCACACATGCATTAAATACGTCTGATTTTCCAGTGGAAATGTAATTTGATGTCTTTTGAAAACAACACTTCACTATGACTTTAAATTATTCCCCATGGGGGACCACTTTACTCCAATGTGCTTTGTTTACTACCTCTGCTGTTTCCAGCAACCTGCTTGATAGATGCCAAAGATGAAGATGAGCTCTGTAATGCACATTTTTGGATGACTGAAGACAAAATTCTCTGCTTCTTGTCATAGCTTTCCAAATGATCATGACTCTTAAAGCATTCATTACCGTGTAGTAAAGCAATCTATATTTCTGTCAAATCCTGTTATTTACAATTTATGGAGAATAAAGATTAGAAAGGAGAGAGACTTCACAAGGAACACTTTCTGCTCTAATTTTTACTCTCCCCAGTGACCTTGTTATCCCTCTCCTTAAGTGACAGAGAAATCATTAACAAGTCACCCACCTGGAAGAAGGGATAGCGATGGTACAATGAAGTACTGGGATAGAAAAAATAAAAGCATTCTAGGATTATAGGGAAGGACAGCCTTTTGACAACAGGATAAGCAATTAGTAAATTTTTATTCTTTCTTTGTGCATTCATTCTGTATTATTATTATTTTTTTTTGAGTAGCAGCTATGAGCTCCAGTGAAGATCAGATTCACTGAAAGGGTACTTCCCAAGAACATAAGAACAGGTGTTTAAAGAGCTGATTACTAATTAGATCTAATAGCCAAAAGGAGAGAGGAAAAAAGCAGATCAAGTCAACGAAACAAAGTGCCACTTGCCATATATTATAAATCATGCCAGCAACATAGACAGGTGTGAAACAAAAAGTAATTGATCATTAAAAAAAGTCCAACCTTGAGACTATCAAGACAAACTCATGTCATACTTCTCAAGCAACTGGTCAGGCACACAGCAAGTTCTAAGAACAAGAAACAAAGCCAAAGTAATAATTTGAACAGTGCATGTTAATCCTACTGTTTCTAAACAAATGCCTCAACATCATCTAAACAAAACATCATAACTCAGTTATATCCACAACTGCTGCCAACAGTTACCATTCTCAGGCCACATTCTTCTTTTCTAAACAGAACCTTTTACTTGTGCTTTCTTTATCTCAACAAAGGAATATTAAGCTTTGTGATGGAACCAAAACTCCATTTATCTGAATAAACAATTTTTGTGATGATACGATGATAGATCTACCCAACATATCTTTACAAATAGGAAAATTTTCCTGCCTCTTGTTTTTCTACTGAGAGTCCTCACTGAAAACAAATCAGTTTTCACACTTATTTTAATAAACTGCTTCAGTTTTTCTTACTGTTTTAAGATATATTAGGGGTCATGACTATTGTGGCTGAATGCAGACACACAAGTTGCACTAGATGAAGTTTAGATAGTCAGCATTAGTCTGTAAAGAGAGCTAAAAATTATTTGCCATTGCAGTTCCGTGAAACATGGCAAATGTGTAAGATGTCAATGACAAAAGCACAGACCACAAAGTCATCGTGCAAAGAGCTCACACTATCTGCCTGATCTGCTCCTTTGTCAGAGTCCATGGCCAACACACAAATATTGGGAGGAGCTTTATACAACGGCTCCCAAACCTTTGTGAGGGAAAAGCAGCTGGGTTAGTCCAACCAAGCCGTATGGAAATCATCTCAAACCAGTTGTGTAACAATCAGAACCAAAAGAAAAACATTTGTGATCTAGTTATCCCTGGGATCACTTCCATTTCCATTTAGGATTATAAGCTGACTGCAGCAAGAACCACATCCTTTTTAGAATACAGATCAATGCAGATTTAGGGACATCATGAATTTACTGAGCTGGCACCTGGTGACAAATCGATTTATTTTTTACTATAATATATATACTGTACACTACATCCCTAACCAGCGGAAGACTTTCAAACTTGTTTTGTCAAAACAAAATACTGACTTTATTTTGCTTCCAGACCATTCCTGACTTACTCGTGAACTACTTGTATTGATAAGCAAAGGTTGAGTCCAATAACCCTTCCTCATCAGACACATCTTAAAAATAGAACTGCTATGACAAAGATAATCTGATCTCACCATTTCAGGCAGCCAATTCTGTCATCTCTAATTTACTAGCCATTCCCAATACACTGTGGTCCTTATTCCCTACAGTCCTCAAGAATCTCTCTTCTCTAATTCCTGATAACTATTACATATTTGGTATCAGCCTGGTCTCTCTTTAGCAACAGGCTCTTTAGAGAATCAAGGATGACTTGAAACCTTTCTCAGTCATTTTCACTTACATAAAACCTCTGGTAAAATGAGATGCCGTTACTCTGAAGTAATACTTGCAATCAAGATTTGTCTCAAATTCTGCACCTGTGAACGATTTGCAAGAAAAAAGTATTTTCTTCCTTAAAACTGCTCACATTTCATCATTAAAAGATTACGTAAACATTTTTTACAATTATTTTCCATATACTTTTATTTAAAATTAGAACTCATGCATTATTAACTGATGAGTAAATATAGACTCATCTGCTATTTTCAAGAGAAAGGTTTCTCCTGTTTTTCCACCTGTTCATGCTCCCCTTATTCAGATTCTTCACTTTGCCAGGTTTTTCCTATACAGTAGTAAAAGTGGTCACAGAAATAATTCATGTCTCTAAAATATGCCATATAACCCTACTGGAAGACATGATCCAGGAAAGTTTTCAAAACAGTGAAGAGAAAATTAGGATTGCTTTCGAAGACAAAAAGCAAACCACAAACAAATCACAATTAAAACTACAAACCCACCAAAAAAACACACAAAAAACCCCCCAACAAAACCCCCCACATATACAAACCCCCAAAACAACACCAAAAAAATCAACCAACCAACCAACTTAAAAACCCCAAACAATGAGAAAAAAAGAAAATAAATTCACGAGTAAGGAAGAAATGCTTGGAACCAAACTGTTAAGGCTCATTTGTGAGATTCTGTCATCTCAAAGAGCAGTCTTAAGGAACACTATACCCCTTCAGATTTTTAGCAAGCCTAGGCCAGTCAAGATACTGAAGTGCTTCCAAAATTCCCACATTATGCACAGCTGTGGGCAGCAAATAAGGATAAACTTTGCTTAATACCACCAACTGCATTAAGCCCCAGGGCTGTGTGATGCCTTCCAGCACCTCCAGGAAGGATATTCCAAGCATGAAAAAGGATTAGACAAACGTAAAAACGTTCAGTGATGTGGGTGAGTCTCTAGGAGACCAACGGAACGTGAGCTGAGCCAGAAAAGGTCACAAAGACACTCGAGTCTGGTGCAGGGTGAAGGCACTTAGAAGTTTCAAGATGGAATATGACACCAGATGGGAGGGAGCACCCGATCACTGCCCTTCAGACACTCTGTCCTGGCATGCCTTTGTTAGACTTCCCAGGGAGCACTTGTATGCTGCTGTACCTTGAGACCTGCCACACAGTCACCCTATCACCTATACAGATGCACTATTCTAATATCTATATACAACCTTATGCTGTTTCTATTTGCCTTACAGAACATAACTATTTAGATTTACACCTTCAGACCTGAGTTAGTTTTATTAAGACTGTAAAAATGCCCCGAAAGGATGTCTAAAGAGGTGTAAGATGCATTACTGATACAGAAAATATACCTGAAATAGATTAGTTCAACAGAATTGTTATCTGCTTTCTCTACCGCAAAACAGATCTTTAATTTACAGAGAAAAAAGGTGGGAAGTGGGAAAATTGTTAAAAGGACTGGAGGCTTCTTTTTACATTTTGGTTGGAAAAATTACATCATCTGAAAGGGGTTTTATAGGTCAAGCACCAAAAAGCTTCACTGATCAGAATTACAGTATGAACAGAGTCATGGTCAGCACATATTACAATCATAGAATAAAACAGAAATCCCATGGGCTACCAGTAAAGTATAATTTTGATCTTACAGTTCCACAGTCATTTCCTAGAGCAAAGAAATCCTTAGCTTGGTGTTATATGCTATCAGTTTGGCGATATTTTGAAATCATTCACAAAATAATGTAAGTTTATTGACTCTGCACTGTCAAGCAGAGAATGTCATATATTTCTTCCAAAGAAGCCATGAGTCCAGAGCTGTATAAATTCAAAAATTAATACAAGTATATTGCAAAGGAAGCTCATGGGGACTTTTTTTAGTTTATTTTAAAAGGTTGGCAAAATTTCTGTAGTTTTTAGTTTTAAGCAAACACTGCCAGGCTGAACAGGTCAAAGAAGGTTGAATAGAGTAATTGAGTACAGTTTAAGAACATGAGCAGTTTGTTCTTGCTGATAAATTAGACAGCTTCCCTGAATTACATTTCATGCTGTTTTCACACAATAGCTAATTTCCTCCTGCTAGTTCTAAAGATACTTGGAACTGTACGTAATTAACTCCACCACCTTTCCTTTATCCTTCAGAAAGCATAAGTTTTGTTTGCTTTACAGTTAGTTCTCCACACATTTTCCTTTCTTCCTCTCTCCTATAATATCATAAAAAATAATACACATTTGTGATAGAAGAAATGCATTAGCAGCATAATGCAAGTTCTAAAATGAATAAGATTTATGATATTTTAATGACAAAAAAGTGCACATTCTTGTACTACAGAATACTCACATCATTGTGAGCTCCAACAAATTGTTTTTCTTCTCATTTTCATTATATTTGGCAAGTCAAAGTATTTTTCCCCTGTATTTGGAAAAATACTAGAAAATGCTAGCATTTCTGTTTTGACAATTTACACTTTTACATCAACTTACTTTCAATTATTATGCAAATTGCAATATAAGTGGATCCAAAATCAAGCTAGAGTTCTTTTGATTGAAAAAAAAAAATTTAGGAAAAAAGAACAGGAGAGTAATTGTGACAAAGAACAGTTATAAAGACTAAGGTTGCACAAATACAGTTTAATACAAAGATACAAATGAAACACGCTTTTAGGGAGAATTATCTCTTTGACACGGTAGGAGTAATGCATAGCACAAGAGTAAAATATTCTTTAGTGAATGACTTAAAATCCAAGTCCTTGAAAGGAAAAAAACAGTTTTTTGTAGGGTAAAACAGCTACGGCACATGCTTAATTTTAAACACAGGTTTTAAGTTCTCCCTCATTCCCCAAGCCTTTTGCACAGCTATGCCAAAAACCCCAGATCATACTTGCTACTTTTGAAAGACACCTCCGAGAGCTTTATGCCTAATTCACAGAATTCAACTGTAATCGTTCCACTGACTTCAAAGGACTGTTTTTAATTGTCGGGGACGGGCTTTTAAAAAAATGCATTAAAAAAATATATATTTAAATTGTAAATACACTCACCCAATAAAAAGCTGTTGGAGATGGCTTTTTAAGAATTTTACCGTATGGACAACAAAACTGCAGTGGGGAAATGCCACATGCAATCACCCTCAAAATGGCGGCAGCCCCTCAGGGAAGGAGTCACGCGGCACAACACCCTAAAATGGCGGGCAGCGCTGAGGAATGTAAGGGGGCGTGTATTGGCAGTGACACTGAGGGGGAAAACCACTGCATGCAAAATGGTGACGATGAAGGTCATACCAGGGGCGTGTACCCACCTACCTACACGTCACCTTTCCCCTCCTCCGTGACTAACGTCGCCGGCATCGCCCCAGAAGTCCCTGAACTTCAAAATGGTGGCGCCCATGATATCATTCCGCCATCCATAATGCAAACAGCCGGCAAGATGGCGCCGCCCTACAGACATCTACTGATGCTGTGAGGCCTTCACATGAAATCACTACATGGCCTACTACCTCTAATTTAACAACAAATACACGCTCCAATTCAGATCTTCAACTACAAACCATTACTCCTCACTCTAAATAAGTCCCTAATTCACCGATCAAAAGGGATAGAGACGATCAAGAAACATCTTTAACAGAAGCTGTAACCACATGTCATCTTAGTGGTCACGCCGCTCGCCGGAAGAGAAAGCGTCGCAGAGCTCCACGACAAACTCCTTGTCCAACTACATCCTGATGCGCAGATAATAAAAAAGACTCTTACCTTATAA
>NW_020955315.1:556057-577807 GCF_003031625.1 Empidonax traillii
CCTAATTCACCGATCAAAAGGGATAGAGACGATCAAGAAACATCTTTAACAGAAGCTGTAACCACATGTCATCTTAGTGGTCACGCCGCTCGCCGGAAGAGAAAGCGTCGCAGAGCTCCACGACAAACTCCTTGTCCAACTACATCCTGATGCGCAGATAATAAAAAAGACTCTTACCTTATAAATATTTTTACTAACAGATTAACTTTTGAAGCATGCTAATAATTCGACTACTCAGATACAGTCATGACTATACTATCATTTTGCAGTTGCTCTTTTAAGTTTAACTTTAATAATAATTGTGCTTCATCCATAATTGATTAGTATCTTTACTCATTTTTAGCAACAAAAATTTTGTTGCTAATACCTTTGTTGAGTTTTTTCTCATACAGGGAAAAAGAACAATGTCGACATTCAAGAATAACAACACTAAAAAATGTAAATGAGTTGCGCAACAAATACTGATTTTCAATTATATATAATTTTATACATTTAAATAATCATTTCTTGTATATTACTTTACCTATAATTTTATTATTTGATAATTACTTTCTATATTTACACTAAAAACTTTAAATGTAACAAAACTAAAAAAAATGCAACGAAACCCCTCATAAAAGAAAAATACAATATAACATCTTGTAAAATAATAGTTTATATTCCACTACTTTTCATAAAGAAAAACAGGGGGAATAGAAGTAATGGAAATAATAAGAAGAGTAAGATTAAAACACTGGTGATTTATCATGAAAACAATAAGAATGTTTTCTTTTATTCTTAACAATTTCTTTTGTCACACCTTTTAGCTTTATAAACATACATTTACTTTAAAAACATGCATGTCTTAGGTTTCCGTACTAAAATTAATATTATAATTTGTAATTTATCAAATTTCAATTATCACCCTTGCAAGGTTAATTCAAGTGTGTGTTTGTGTGAGTGAAAGGAGGCCTCCGTGAATGAAGTGAGAAAGTGTGAGTGTGTGATAGTTTGAAAACCTTCAGGGTATTAAAAAGTTCAAAGGTATATCAGGTTCTTGTTTTCCCAAGTTATTATAATTTTTTGTTTAATACCACAAGTCACAATACACACAAATGCCACTACTATAAAATTTAGTTCCCTGATAATCTGCCAAAAACTTAATCATCTAAACACTCTGACGAGAAAAGAAAACTAACTTGATTCTACATCATACAAAATGTAAAATTTAGCCCACTAAAGAGTTGTCATAAATAAAAGTAATCTCTTCTGGAAAACAACATTAATCAAACCAAACAATAACATCCTTAAAGTCAATCTCATCACAACACCCTCCAAAATTCTAGTTTTAAACATAAAGAAAACAATTATCTTTATTTGTTATTAAATTTCTACTGTTGTTGTTAGTCTTTACAGATTATTTTCTTATTTGTTAATTAATTTCTATTATGCATCATCATTTCTTAATTGTAAAAATTTTTAATCACAAGATTGTTCATTTTATATATTTTACATTGTCTCATACACATATATATGTAAATCTTATATTTTTATTAACCAACTTTTAATGTAATTTTATATAAAGTCAAGTTTTCCTTTTATAATTCCAATTTAAATGCCCTACCTCATCTAATTTAAATTATAATTACTTTTCTGTTCTATTTATTGTTAGTACCGACTCACGTAGTGTCGAATTTAAAAAATACGTTATACAAGATATCATTTCAGCTTTTAATTTAGAAAACAAAAAAGGAGGAGATGTTGGAGATGGCCATCTTACCCCTTTATGTTTATGCATCTACCCTTAACCTATCCTACGTAGAGGATTTGTGTGCTCCTCCTACCTTCCAGCACCTTCCCTACCTCTCCCTATAAAATCCCTCCATTTTGTTAATAAAGGCAGATCAGCCTTGGCTGTTCACACGTTCGTCTCATCTCCTCTCATTTTGGGGTTCGTGGCACGTGTGGGTTTGAGCTAGCCTCTGGCTACTGCCTGCTAGTAACACCTACATGCTCGTCATCGAACCCCGAGCTGCTCCGGTCCTTTCCTGATAGCAAAACCGTGTCAAAAAGCCTTACACTTCCATGCACTTCTCACCTACAGGAGTCGAAACCAGCACTAACAGCAAGCTCATTTAACATTGTGTTAAGCTGTTAATTCTCTTACAGTGACTTTTTTTAAGGATGACAAAAATATGTGCAGTTTTGGTTTATAAGGTGGCAATACAATTCGCGTGATAAATAAAAAAGAGGAATTTCTGTTATTCTTGCAGTTATGATGATGCTAATAGAATGCATTATCTTGCAATTTAAATTTCGTTTTGACATTCCTCTAGCAAGGGAAGGTGTAGGCAAATCTTAAATCAGTTTCAAACAGATTAGATTACGAAGGTTCAAACAGATAGTCCCAAAACAAATGTAAATTGCTCTTTTTCCTGCTCTATTTAAGTATACATTTTTTAATTTGTTTCAATAAATTTTTGATACTAAAAAAATAAAAGCAGCAAAGAAGAAAAAGAACCTCATTTAGATGCTACTAAGATGCATTAAGAAGTATAATGTTTGAGTTAAGAGCACTTGAACCAATTCATTATTGCATCCTCACATTTCAACCAACTTTTCCAGGAGCTTTTGAATAACATCTGTTCACAGCAGTACTGAGCCATACTAGTATGTAGGTATTTTTTCTTTTTACTTGCTCAAAATGCAAAAAGAAAATTTTTAAGTTGTTAAGCATGGCAAAAAAATTATTTTTTTTAAAAAGAGAGAGGCAAGTATCCAGGTCAAGTCTGTGGGAAGTGTATGCCCTTAAGTCAGACTGAATTTTGACCTTACGTATACACATTCTGTCCCAGTGAAAGCAGTCAGCAACTTAATTTTATGTTAGGATGATTTTCACAGTTTGTTTTGCTATCTTCCCTGAGATATCTAGTTGCATATGACAGTTCTCAGGCCAAACACAACTGATGTAAAGTATTTTTGGCTAAAGCCATCTGAGGGCTTTGGCACACAATCCAGGTAGAGTGGATTTCTATAGTGTTAATTAAAAAAAAAAAAAAGTGCCACACTTCACATCTACTCTGCTGAAGTGATTGTGTGAATACTCTTGACTCATCATAAAATAAGACAAAATTACTAGTGTTAAGCCTTTTATGTATGTATTTCAAACCAATTTGCTTTCAGTTTTAAATTGCCATCCTTCTTCCACTTGACATATATTTTTCCTGTTGACTTCAAAAGCCAGTCACATAAACTTTTAACCCTAACCAGCAGAGAAACTTTTCAAGGGTACAGACATCTTTTGAAAATAACCCATAAATACTAGTACAGTTAATTATTACCCATAATTCAATAAACATTGGATTGAAACATTAGGCCCCAAATTACTGGGGCAGGTAGAGAAGAAAGCAAACAGAAAAAAATAAAATAAAATGAAAATAAAATGCTACAGGTGCACAACACGTATTAAAAGAGATACAAGCAGTCAGTGAACCAAACAAAAGCAGAGTGGCCAAGTTGGGAGATTTTAATCCACAGCACTGAATAATATTCCGGATGAAGTCACCATGAGACAGCTATGCAACAAATACAGCAAAAGGCTCCTATTTTAATATCATAAATCTGTGATTTATTGGTCCCTCACAGAATATGATGGAGGAGGAGAGCCTTTTAATTAAAGGAAGTGATTAAGTGCAAATCCTTTCCAAGCCTTTCATGAAAATCTTGCTTCAGAGAGCGATTTGAAGAGCCACAGCAAGGCTGAGTCAGTATGCTTAGAAAGAAAAGATGCACTCATCACGAGACTAGCTCCGCTGAGTTAAGATACTATTGAAGATAAAGGCAATTTCTAGTTCTCAGTAGAAAAGAGCTGATGAAACTATCACTGAATAATTTTTTCCTTTGCAAAATTAGCAAAGCTACTATTATTATGCCTCTCAGAGAATTTTAGTGGATTTTAAATTACTCTAACACGTCTCTTTGTTTTACTCATTCTAATGACAAAGAACTGAATCTTGTTTAAATGGAGCTATTTTTCCACAGCTGTGGCAGAGGAAAGTGTAATAGAAACAGATGACAGTGAATATTGCCTCTTACAACGAGGTGATACCTTGGCACTGCAGAGAGGCCTTTTGTTAGAGAAGCTTAGTCAATTAAATATGTCGCTGATGTAACCTTCTTAATTTCAGGGTATGAGACGGAAATGTCTTTTTACATTAAGTTTCACTTTGTCATAAGTGAACCAATGACAACAGAATTTAGCTTCATAATTTCTCATTCCTCTTAAAACAGCCATAACATGTTGGGATCTATGATTTCATTAATGAGCTTTTCCTAAGTGTCCTTTTCTTCAGTGAGTTTTTCTTGAAATTTTACTTTAAACATATTTGTATATATCTGTTCTCTTTTTTCCCTTTCAATCTTATTTCTATAGCAATTGGTATAAAACATTAAAGCCAAAAGTAACTCCAGAAACAAACTTCTTGATGTAGAAGCTCAAGCATTAAGAAAAAGAAGAAAAAACAAACCAGTAAATTAAAGCAAAAAGGATCTTAAAAAATTATTTAATAAGTCTGCTTAATAAAAGCCAGACACAAATACACCTAATGTGAAAAGATGGTAGAAAGAATATAAATAGTAAACTCACTGAAACAAAAACAACATGCAGAAGCCTTATGAAGGAAAAGATCTTACTGCAAAGGAATATGTCATAAAGCTGCATAGGATCTCACCACAAATTACAGAAAACAGGGATCAGCAGAAAGTGGCTAAATAGGAAAAGAAATTGGCTAATTAGCAAATTATCTTGATTTGTTTCAAAAGGACATGCATTAAATTGAAGAAAAGGTTACTAGTGTAGATCCTCAAGGATCAGTGCTAGGACTAATCTTAATATTTTAATAACTGTAGCATAAGACAAAGTTTATTAATGATGAAGTCAGAAGGCATCATCAACACAAAGAGATGGATACCTCAGGGAGTTTAATGCATGGCTTCAAGACACGAAATAAAAATAGCACAAAACTTAATTGTGCCAAAAGCATGAGAAATGCATTTGTGGGGTCTAATAAAAAAACATGCTGTGTGCTGGGAGCTCATGAACTGCTGAAGCACAGTAAGTAAATATATATGCCAACTAGTCACAAGATCACTACAAGTCACAAAAAGACAACGAAGTTGTATAAGTAATAAATAAAATATAATGTAGCATTGTGTATACAGAGAACAGCAAAAATTTTGTGTAAAAGATACAAAACTCCTATGAGGATTCCACGCAGTAAAATGTCCACACACGAACGAACTGGTATATGTTGCCCATAAAAAGGGAAAATCGTTTCTAATTATGAGAACAATGATGTTTTGTAGCGTCAGCCAAATACGAGAGGGTAAAGGAGAAAAACCACCTGCTATTACATAAAAATGAAGACCTAGTTGAAAGCATTGAGTGAGATTGCATTGTGTGAGATAATAATTGTCAACCATTAGATGACCTGCCCAAAGGTTGTAGTTTTTCAAGTCATTGTAAAAGTTGCACTCACTACGTATCCAGGGAAATACATTACTTAAAACCTTCATGAGTACCATTTTTGTTTCCAAAACAGATGGCGTTTCCAAAGCACAAAATTTCCTGATCCGTATCTAGTTATAACATTACATAATCTAACACTGGGTAATATAAAAGTTTAACTCCTTTTTCTCTCACTTGGGAATATATTTACTATACTGGGAACTGCCAGGGGCAATCTGAATCCAAACCAGTCAGCCTGGCAGATGTCCTGTGTTCCAGCCCTGCAGACTGGGCTCTGGGAGGTGCTAGACTTCAATAACCCATCTGCTTTTCTGCATGAGACTTTCCAAAACTGAGAGCAAAACAACAACCATTTACTAGCTATACAGTGTCAGTCCCTCTACAGAGACACAGCCCAAAAGTCAGTTTTGTTCCTTTCTTAAGGCCCAATATTGCATTCCATGGTTCAGGTAAACTCTTCATTAGCTGTCGTTTCAGTGAGTTCTGAACAATAATTAAAGCAAAGAGGGCATGATGCTCTGTCATGAATTCTCTCGAGATCTGCACTCAATACAGCTTTTCCCATAGTTAATGCACAGTGTTGACACATAGTTATGAGTATATTTACTTGGTTTTTACTGGAAGATTGGTTATCAAACAAGTTTTTATCACTGTGCTCTGCTGGGAAATTTGTATTATAAACTGTAATGCTCCATGGCTCAAAATAAGCCCTTTTTTTTTTGGTTTGGTTTGGGTTTTTTTATATATATATATATATAAGCAAAATTCTGTCTGTTGCAGCTATTTTATGAGATTAACTTTTGGGGGGTTTTTTGGGGGGAGGGTGTTGTTTGTTTGTTTGGGGTTTTTTGTTGTTGTTGCATTTTGGGTTTTGTTTCTTTTTGTTTGTTTGTTTCTTTTTTTTTTTTTTTTTGTGGGGGGGGGAGGCAGAGAAGAATCTAATCACTTACCCTCATCATTTTCCTCAGCACTTTGCCATAGTCATCACTAATACAACTGTCTAGCATTTACCCAAGAGTTTTCCACGCAAGGCGCTCGAGCATTTTACAGTGCATCAAAGAGGAAAAGCTCTTCTGTTCTTTAGTTTGCTTTATGATGTGTTTTAGTTGCACAAGGAATAGGAAATACCTGAAACGAGGTCCAGGTGAAACATCGCAACAGTCAGATGCCTTTTAAGATCTCAAACACTGCGCATTTACTGATGACGGAAAAAACCAACCAAACAAAATAGTGATACAGTTGTAGTAACAAACCAAAATAATGCAACTCTTTGCTTTGAAAATTATTCTGACAAGATTTTACTGTTATCATAGAATCATGGAAAATCCTGAGTTGGAAGGGAGACCCAACAAGGACTATAAAAGTCCAACTCCCGGCCTTGCATGGGACAACCCAGGAGTCACGCCATGTGCCTGAGATCATTGTCCAAACACTTCTTGAACTCTTCTCAGGTTTGGTGCTGTGACCACTTCCCTGAGGAGTCTGTTCCAGTGCCCAACCACCCTCTGGGTGAAGAACCTTTTTTTCTATTATCCAACCTAAGCCCCCCTTGACACAACTTCAGGTCATTCCCTCGGGTCCTGCTACTGGTTACCAGGGGGAAGAGAGCAGTGTCTGCCCCTCCTCTTCCCTTTGTGAAGAAGTTGCAGACTGTTATTCTTCCAGTTAAGCCTGTACCTTTAGTTCTTTAGAAATTCAATACTAGGTATTGAAAAAAAACCCCCAAACTTGTGAAGAGCTCAGAAATTGTACATGCACAAAATAACACTTCTCTTACTGTATCATTCAGCACCCAGTGACTGCAAACTGGACAAAAGGCTGCATCCAGGCCTTTAATGACTGCACAATTTAATTGCAATCTGCACAAAAATTACTCCCTTTGCTTCAAACTTTCCGTGCAAGAGCTTCATTTTATACCCTCAGCTTTGGCATTAAAAAAACCAAACAAGCAAACAAACAGAACCCAAAAAAACCTCACAAACATAAAATACTTGTTCTTGGTTTGCCTTTTTTTGGTAATAATTATGATTTTATAGGCTTTTACTGTGTTTTCTCTGTCTTCTCTTTTCCAAGCTAAAATTCTAATCTCTTTTGTCTCTTCACTTCATACCACTGATAGTTCATCAGTACCTATTTCTATAGCTTTTTTTAACTCCAGATGTACAAAACTGCCTCTGTCTGCCCTGTGGAGTATATTTGGTCTGATCCAGCTTTCATCTAACTAACCCTGTGGCGAACAAAACTCTCACCAAGTTCAGTGATCTTAAGTCAAGCTCTTAACTTTGCTCATGCTGCAGTACCTGTATTTGAAATACCTTAATAACTGATTCTACAACTTTAAAAATCCCCTAGAAAATACTCACTGGCGCTACCTTGATTGAGCACAACACTAGCAAAATTAGCGAAAAAATGCCAAAGCACATCACGTGAGAATCTGTCACTAGATGCATCTTACTTGGTAAAAAAACGTAATTATGCGTAGTTTGAAAGAATTACTTCCATCTTATAATTCAGCATAACGTTTTTACAATGCACAATAATCTTCTGTATGCCAGGATTGTTCAGTAAACATACGAACATTAATATAAAAAAGTATGCCTATCTAAATTACCTTACATTGTTTTACCTTCCTTTTTGAAGTGTAGGTACAAACTCCTGCTGTCTTAGATTTTACATAAGGGTTGTATTATTTATCAAAGCAATCTTTCCTCGACTGTCAAGTTTTTTGTTGTCTTACAAGGAAATACAAACAGACATTAAATTTAAAACACATCGAAATGAAAATATATCTGTACTCAACCCATGCATTTTATCACGTAGCACCAGTCTCTGAGTTTACAGAAGTAAAACATGCAGCAGATAGAGCAAACTGGGACATTTTCAAGAAAACATTTTTTTTGTGTCAGAATAAATACTCGTTAGTAAAACAAATTGTTCACGGGAAAGATGAGGTTTGATAAACATGCTTGTTTTCAACATCTAGGAAGCTGTTGAACTATCCTAAGTCATGATTCTCCAAGTGAGATATTTCACTGAGCAAGACTGTTCGCTATTAAAGCGTGAATATGAGCGGTCACATTCGAAACAAAACATTTCAAGGTAATTTAAATGAAAATGCCTTGGTTAATCTTAGCTATAATTTAGGAACTTCTCTGACAATTCAACTCCTTGTCCTAGTTTACAACACAGACATCTTTTAAAAATCTGCATATATTTCCAAGACAAAGAAATGTTCTCTCAACTCAAGACCTACAGAAAATGCACAAAGTATATGCAAACACAGGTGCTTATCTAACCTTACTCTTCTGAAAATGACTCCTAGTGAGTACAGCAGCTTTCTTTTAGGAGTGGGGGCAGAACTGATTTTCTAGAACTCCACAGGAGCAGACAATCTGCTTCTTTGGATTTACCAGATGACAGGGAACCACCATTTTCTTGAGGTTTGTTTGGTTTTCCTTTTTTTTTTTTTTTTCCCTCTAAAAATTACAGCATGTTATATTTTTAGCAACAGAGTTTCATTAAGTACCACTTTGGATGGCATTTTTTTATTTTTTTACTTCACCTGCATCTACGACACATACAAAATAAGTGTTGTGCTAATAATGTGACTCCTTGGTCCTTGATCCCTCCCAAAATAACTTGCAACAAAGAGCTAAAAGTGTAGTAAATAAATGCCTCAACAACGTAACATTCCCGGCAGGACCCAGTTATTTCATGGTAGCTGGGGTTTTGGGCTTTTTTTGTTGTTGTTGTTTGGTTGCTGTTTGTTTTTTTTTTCTTTTAAATACCTACATCACCTCTAAACTCCTAAGCTCTTTCACCAATACGGAATACATAGATTTTTAGTGATGTCTGAAAAGATTGCAAACTAGTAGCATAAATTTTTATCAACTGTCTTCACAGCTTAATTCTTACAGAAAGGAAACCAACACAATGGTAAAAATGTTAATTGAGAAAGTTTTTGGAAAGATGCTGCAAACAATACCACTAAATGCACGGGAAATTAATTCTGTAGATGATGTGTAAAAGATGGCTTATAAAGTTAACGAGATGCTACTTAAGGCAAAAGAAACAATTAGACTATTAACAGTGAAAATAAAGCAAACATTTTGCCATCAAACATAATGAAACTAATTAAAAGTGAAATGAAAATTACGATATGAATATGAAAATAAAATCAAACAAAATAAAAGGGCAGAGTTCAGAGGCCCAAAGTCCAAACCAGTGTATTCAAACACACAGCACCTATAAAGAGCCTGAACGGACTGTTAGTTTATCGTTTTTGCACATGCTAAACCTGAAAGATCCAGCCTTCTTTGGGCATGTATTGGTCTGCTATTTTTTAAGACTAAAAAGAGATTTTATGGGCACCAGGAACAAAACTAAAAGGCATGGGTGTAATTGCAAAGAGAGCAAGTGCTGAAAAAGCAGTAAGCTGTGCTATGCAGTTAGGTAATCATTCTGAAAAATCTGTAATGTTTAAAAGGGAAGATTCTTCTCCAAGGAATGTTGCAGTCATATGCAACAATAAAGCAAGTGAAATCTACAGCTATTAACTTGTATTGCTTCACAAAATACTTTTTTGACGCTAAAGAAGCGCGACAGTTGCCATATTCAATTCTGCTTACACCACTAGTCTAATCCACATGAAACAACGGGGTATTCAGACTTACCAAGCCATTTTACCCTATTAACATCCTTTCCTAGTCAATGCCATCACCAGTCCCCTTAGTTCAGAAGGGCTTTTGTAAGACAACCAGACTACTGAACGGTTTCAAGACTCTGGTTGTCAATGCCAATGTGTTCCTGGCATGCAGTCACTTGACAGCTTTCGTGGGTCTGTCTCTATTTTTTTTATTTTGCTTCCCAAGTATTTCTCTGTCATTTCTTTACTCCTTATTCTCTTTCAAAACTCTGAAGATCCCCTGATTACCCCTCTCCTTCTACTGTTTCTGAATGATCTTATTACCAGCGTCACCATCAGACGATACCCTCCACTCCTGGCTCCTCTCTGTCAGTATTGGCACCTTGTGTTATGCTCACAGATGCCCTGCAGTGATTTCAACCCAAAAGATCTATGAGCGACATTTGAATTTTCAGTGCTTTCTGTTAAACCATCCCACCTTTGGGAAAACTTCAAACTCACTCTGTATTATCCTTGAGAATTTCTCAAAATTTACCGGGTGCCACAATACCAGAGCCATGGATGGGCAATTAAGCAAGTCTGCATGCCATGACCACAACCATCTCACCTTCATTTGGTGCTTCATTTCTCTCTTTTCTCAGTTTATACTAAAAATATCTCAGCTGTTGCCTTGAACTAGCACACGACCAGTCTTGAATAACAACTAGTCTACAGTCTATGCATTGATTACCACTAGCCAATAGGCCCCATATTTCAGGACATATTTCAATGCAAATATAAGTTTTAATTTTGTTTCACACAGGCTGCATTAGTGTGTCTTAATAATAGCACATTCCTCATACTCAGAAAAGCATAACAAGATAATGCGGAATGTCTTTGGAAAATTTCCAGAAATAAGAAGAAACACAAAAAGAAAAGTAATAACAGAACATCCTAAAATCCATGTTCCCTAATTGCGGGACATGCAATTCAAGAAGATAAGGATACCCTCTCTTGTAATTTAGAAGCATCCTTTGCTAATTTAGCCTTTGAACAACTTAGGGCATAACATAAAGCAAACCTGCAATATTGTATAAAATATAATTGCTTAATAATGAATTCTTGAACAGCGTGTTCTCAAGAGAAAAGGAATAAGCATTTTCCAAGTAATTACCTTTTTAATTCTGATTAGCCAGCCTGTACATCTAATCTGGATGTTACAATGATCAGGTCTGCACAGGATAAAGTCCCAGCCTTCAGAAGTGACAACTACCTTGCTAATCTGAATCACATACAAACCGCAACAATTCCACTAACGCTGTAAGGACACCAACCAGCACGTGCTGAACTCTGAGCCAGCCGGTAATGCCCACCCAACACAGAGCACTGATGCACAACGGCACAAGATGAGGTCCTCGAAGGAGTAACTGCTGTAGGTACCAACGCCTCTCTGCACCAAGAGCACTGCCAGGATGGAACAGTCCTCCTCCTCACTTTGGGGCTATCTACAGCACTGCACGGTATCTAGCGCGGCCAAAGACAGAATTTAAGGTGACTCAAGTGATAACAACTAAATAACTAACAACTGTAAAAATAATAATGTTCCCACACATACTGTTTTTAAGCATGCATCCCATTACATTTAACTGGAGTTATACACACATTGAAAACCCAGCAAACATAAAAACCACGGAGAGCTCGAGTAGCTCTTAGCAAATGGTCTGAAAGAAACACCTTGAAGGGCCATATCTATTTTACTGCAATATAACAGGAGATTCTATTCTCTCGTTTCCATAAGAAGTATCAAAATACTGAAGAAGCTGTTACATTTGCAATGAGTTAATCAAAACGACTATTTAAAATGAAAAATATTAAGTTTGCTAGTGAGAAGCCATGTACATCACAGTTACCAAAATTTCAGTCCATAATTCAAATCAGGGCCAAAATGAGACCTTACACGATTGTTCTACTGATTTCAATGTTATGAATGCTAGCACTGGAAACTCAAAGACTTGCCTCTCAGCTCTCCACTCACAGTAAGGGACTGTCTCCAAGAAAATTCTGAATAGATATCTGGAAGGCATGATTTTCAACCAACCTAATTATATTTGTACAAAAAGCTGCAGAGAAACTCTTTTTTTTCAGCTCCCATAAGCTTTTCTTTAGTTTTATTTCAGTTCTTTTTCTTAGGGACACATTTAAGATGAACAGAGTAAGCTGCTTTCACATCACAAAAGAGAGTCCATAAAGGGATTTGTAAAAGTTTACTTACACAGTGCAGCTCATGCCTTTAAATAAACTTTCTCATGTGAACAATATCAAACCGCCACTTTTCTCCAAATTCCCCAAACAAATTTCTAAAAGCTGCATTCTTTCCTCTCCAACACAATCAGAGACTCTATGGACTCAGTGATTTTTATTGTGACTTTTTATTCCTGATATGCTCTTAGTGGATTCCCCAGGGGAAACTTCCTTATTTCTAACAAACTACAGGAACACACAGCTGGAATTCTAGAAATATTTCTAAAGAACCCACCCAGGGAGAACAAATTTGAAAGACAGTACCCTTCACAATGACCAGGCAAAGCCAGCACTGAAAGGTAAAACAACCATCATCTTCATTAAATATTCTGCATTAGCTAAGTTATATGAGGACACATTAGCTAAGCAAGCACTGGAGTGGCAATGCCTAGGTTCAAGCTCTTTGACTTTGTTTTCAAGAAAAATCAAATGCCTTACTTCACAGGGGACAGAACTAAAAGACATAAGATAGAAAGGTGACTTTAAGCAGGCTGTATGCTCACTGGACCCCGTTCAGAATCTCAAAAGCAGCTGGATGCATTTGGTAACAAACGATTGACATTTATGTTTTCCTCAGTAGACCTAATTAGGTCTGACATACATCCATTCACACTCAAATAGGCAAAGAAACCTTCAGGGTTATTTTCTAATTATTTCCACCTATACCGACTCATTCTGAAAGGACTGGCAATCTGAACCTTCAAAAGATGCTACAGGTGCTGCTCAGCATCCTCTCTCAGCAACTGAACCCTTAATAAGAAAAATACTTGTTATTTTAAACCAGTAGCTTTTAACACATGAATTCTAATCTCAGCCTCTTCCATCCCATTTTTACTTGTGATTGACAGAATTTTTCAACACAATGGTGTAAGTAGTGTTCTAATACTGTAAAAGTGTTTTAAATGCCAAAAAAACCACCACGTTTCTGTTCATAATACTGTTATTATTGTAGTAACATAAATATCCATCTGAAAAGCATAAAATGTGCTAAAGGACGGTAAAGTAAATTTTCACCCACGGAAGACAATCAGATAATACAGCTTCCCCAAAGAGGCTATGAAATATTAAAGTTATGATAAAGGTCACTCGAAAAGACACATCGCATTCAGCACTGTATCATGGGGTGGGGATAAAATCCCCAGACCAAATGAATCTCTTTTCTTTGCTTTTCTCATAAAAGTAGAGCTTGGTCTAAGTTTACATAAACATTTCCATGAAATGTCAGCTGCCCATCAGTAGTCAGCTGCATTTCCACAATGGCCAGGTTACCTCTGAAAAGGAATTCTTAATTTAGTCTCTAAATGCCATAACATTCTGAATGCTGTCTCCTAAAAATAAATTTTCCTGTGATTTTTTACCAGATTTTGTAATCTGCTGTATCATGAACTGAAAGCAGCAACTAAATCAACAATGTGATTAAAGATTATCTCAGAAAAAAACAAGAAAAACTAAACCCTTGGTGGGACCTGTGTATTTTTTATACCACATCTGTTTACCTATATTTGCTCTGCTTCTAACCATGGCATTCAAACTGCCAGAAGCAGAGGTTATAATCTAAGAAAGAGCAATAACAACCTTCCTGGTAGGATTTAGAAAACATTCTTTAGGTTCTGGCAAAGCAAACAGTGTTATCTTGAAATCTACAATTAACATGAACATTAAAAGAAAGGGGAAAATTAATACCATTACTACTGGCTAAAGTTTAGAGCTTTTCAACAGGCTATTTCAGGAAGTATAATTGACTTTAATTTGTTGATGAGGAAATGAGGTGCAAGGTTAAAAGCTTTTCCAACATTATGCAGCTCAGGACTTGGGAAAGAAACTCAAGTATCTTCAGGATGATGATAACTGAATATGAGTAAACTGAAAAAATGCTACCACTTGTACTGCACCCAAGAGCCTTCCCAGACAAAAACTGCATAAAAGTGGAATAACCAGCAATATTAATGTTTAAGGCAAACACTAAATTTAGTGGCTATGAAGAAAAAAATGACAACTTTTTTACTTAATAGCTGAGAACCAGCTAACTTGAATGAACATTTGGAGTGTCAGAACAAGACTCTCCTAACACATACAAAATGTCTCAAAGCGCTGGGATGTCAAAAACTAAAAATGAATTACCAGGTTTGTAGAACAACGTGTGTTTAGCTATCTTTTGAATTTCCATATAAATGTAATGATCTGCAAAAGTCCCTCTTTGGCAAATGCCTATGGCTATTTTAACTGCTCCTTTTTTGGCTGCAAATGCTGTATAAGCTGTACCTCCTCGCGGGCTCTGGGGTCCTCTACGTCAAATTGACTCCATGGAAGGGCTAGGTTCAGCCAGGAGGCTGCTCTGTGCAAGATAAGACTTTAAAGCATTAAGGGCAGGAATGCCATTTTGTCATCTACATCCACTACCGCAGATGCCCTGCAAGGATTTGAGGGTATGAGAATAACAGAGCAAAAATATTCAAAGTTCAGCCTTCTACATAAACTTCAGAAGGATAAAGCTGAATAAAAATGCCTTCCTAATACAGACTTTCCCGGATTATATTTGGAGAAGTTTACTGTCTGCCTCCTCAGGTTTCTCACTGTTTTATTCTGGAATTCCAACAACATCATTTTAGGATTTGGAGCCAATGCTAGCACATTTCAATCCTTTTAAACTCATTCAGTTTATGTTTCTCTCTCACACTGGCCATTTGCTTCTATCCTCTAAAGAAGCTCATTGTATGAATGACAAAATGTCAGGAATAATCAGGGAAACTAGTTTTACGCCCCTAAAGAACAAAATGTCACCTTTGTCCTCTCAGGCAGGATGCTGCGTTCTCTTAATAAAAAGAATGGCTTTTAGCATCCATCAGATAAATTCAAGTCAGCATATCATTAGAGACTACTACACCTGTGTCCTGCTCCATTTCTTCCCTCTGTTTTGTGACATTACCTTCTGCACCCTCTATAGTCATAGCCTACTGTGAGAGTGGTAGCAGAAAAACTACTAGCACTACCTGAAATGAGAGCAAGGCCTAAAGAGAGTTAACCAAGGTCTCTCACCCTCAGAAAACTCTCCCCTCCATACCTGCTCTGCCTAAATTGCTACAGAAAACTTCTGTTCCGCTCCTTGGCCCTAATCTTAAGAAGAAGGCTGTGCCCTTCCCTAGGAAGATTACCTATAGCTTTTGCTGCTCCAGACTGTTCACCAGCTTAGGATACAGCACTCCAGAACACTCTTTTCCCCAGCCTCCTGCTCTCCCCTTGCCATCTCTAAGCACACTATTTCTATGAAGCAGTTGTTATGAACTACCAAGCACTGGCGTTTGGCATGCCTATCCAGGACTATCAAAATAAATTAAAAGACAGAGGGTTAAGCAAAAGTCACAAGATAAGCACAAGCTGCTTCTTGACATGAGATGTCAAGTAAAACATTTCAGCGCCATACTCTTTTCCTAACTGCTCTAGATTAGTAGCTCAGAGTATAGAGCAAGTAAAAACCACAACCAACAAAATTTAAAAAACAAACAAACAAACAAAACCACAAAAAATCCAGTTGTATAGTAATAATAAAAGTTTGTTTCAAAGCCCCAGCTTGTGTGCCAAGATGTTTTGTGGAGCCAGTGGTTTGTTGCATACCACCCTTCAAATGCTGACGTGTTTTGACAACCCTGCCACCAATTCCGATTTTTAAAGCTGAAGAGAGAATAGATGTTCACCTCAGCCATCTGCCATTGCAGCAGATGAACAAGATGTACACAGATCCCATAACTGATGTACCTCAAACCACCAGAAATCCTGTGATTTGAGGCACACTTTCTCACTGGAGGTAACGAGTATAGAAATTACACTGACAGCAGGATTTGTCTCTCGAGTGACAGGCACAAAACCTAAATACATTAACTCTTTCTGTATTAAATGGATTAAATTGTAGAGAAACTCTTTGCAGATGCATTCACTAGCTGATTTTTACTCTCCAAAACACATACTTGGAGCTTGTGAAAACAAATTAGGGGCTATTATCTGAACCTTTCTTTTTGAAAATACAAGGTACATTTTGGACACCAAGAGAAAGTACATTCCTAGAAAACTCTAGAAGACACCCATGCTTCTTACCACTACAAAAGATCATCTGTAAAACCTAAGAGAGTAAGAGAACTTTTAACTGTTCAGATTTTTTTTTTTTTTCAGGGTAATCTCTCTGAAACCTCTATGAATTCAAATGCCAATTATCAGCAGTACGGAAACAGCGAAATGAAATCACAGAGACAGATTTCACCGTGTGGCAAACTCCTGCCTTCAGCAACAGGCATATGGGAAGCTCCTTCTGACTCTACATGCTCTACATGTATGATTCTTACATTCACATCTCAATCTTCTACAAAAATCAAATTTTTTGTACAACTAGTCCATTTCACTGCCCCTAAGTAGAATTAGTTCTCTAAAAAATTCCTGTTCATGTACCCTTGAAAAAGGAAAGGCTCCCAGTGACAGGGACTACGTAATCTTCTCAAATAATGTATTCCAGTGCTTCCTCCTGCTACTTACAATTTTCCCCCTAATATCTAACTCAAGCCGTCTTTGCTAGAATTGAAATTCATTTCTCACCCAACTGCAATAAAATTGCATATTTCCAAGGTATGTTCTGAATGCTTTTGGGGAAACTCTGAATGGGACAATTCCACGCAGATAGACTGTCAGCTGCAAAGGTCCTTCCCCTGAATAGAACAGCAGGACTTCCTTCCTAAATTCTTCTCCTTTCATAGGCTCCTTCTCTCGAGAAAAGTAACAAAACTCCTCTTACCTAGTGTTTGTATCATAACATGTGTGTTTTCCATATGTATTTTCCACTGAGGGAAAAGAAGAAAAGGGAAGATTAAACAGCAAAGGATAAGACTACAAACCTTCAAGTTTATAAACTCTCACAAAACATTACTAGTTCTTCCTGTGTATTCTTAAATTTAGATTCCCTCTCTGCTGTTCTAATTTGCATTACATGGGCTGTATAACTAAATTATTTTAGAGTTCAGTCCCTTTTTTAGTACTCTGAATCCTTACATTTAATCAGTTCCAACTTTGCTCTCAAAGGAAACTGGCTATTTATTTCAGCAAATGTATTCAGAAAATGTAAATCTGGACAAGAAACAGAATAGTTGGGCAAAAAGTTGTATAAGTTTAGCATAACTATTCGCTTCACTGTCTAAATTCAAGCTTTTTTTCCCTCCTTGTGGGATTCCCAATTACAATATTTATAGATAAATAAGAATAGAATCTATGGAAATAATTTTAAAGCTCTCGATAGCTCACAGTAACCAGCAGTAAATTCAACACACTGAGTAGTAAAATCTCGCTGCAATAACTTCTTGCTGCCTAGGAACTGTGACAAAGTACTACCGGGCTTTTTGAGCTGGCTTTTTTTTTAGCTGTAAAAACACAACATACTCAAAACACAGGGAGGAAGTACAGCCCTCTGAATTTCTGAATCACATCACAAGAGCTCTGAAATCTGCTCCTAGTTCTCTAAGACCTCCTTTGTGACATGAGACTAGCCACTTGATGCTTCACGCTGCAGCACCCCAGGATATATAATTTCTTTTCTCTCCCCACAAGTCTGTCCATTCTACTTAAATAGAAAGGAAAACAAGTCTCTCATTTGGTGGGCTAAGTGTTTCAAATTTACAGAATCAGAGGCCTGAAAGGATTACTGTGACAATCTAGTTTAGCCTTTTTTTATAAAGGACAGCCTGATTTTTTATTTTTTTTTTTTATTAAGTTAAGAATGACTTACAGCTGATTGACACTGATGTAGAATCTGCCTTTCTCTAGGTACAGTATTCAAATGGCTGGTTATTCTTCTCCATGTTAAAAATCTGTACCTGAATTTTTTTTGGTTTCAACACCCACCCCTCTGTGTCTTGTCACACCTTTTGTCAGCCTGACAAAATATAGCTACTGCAATACCAGTGCAAATAATAAATTACACTACGTGCTATCTAAAGAGCATCCCTCCTTAACTGCACCCCTGGGACAGGTCTAGCACTACCTCACTGGAGCTGGCTGACACTTGAGGCTTTTTGGCAACAAGTATGCTCTCAAACATCTGCTGAGCCACCCCCTTTTGAAGCGTCCCCCTCTCCCACGCCATATGGCCACCTCCACCGAGAGGTGCCACAAGCCCACAGCCCAGCTCGCATCACTCCCTGGCCTCTCTGGGGGATGCCAGACACTGACTGATGATTTCACACACACTTCACACTTCATCAGCAGGACAAGCAGCCCGCTGCAGTGAAAGGAGTCACAACACACTCTGTCCCTGTCACTGTCAGAAAATCTTCCTCATGGAGGTGTAGGGTACTCTAAAGGAAGGGATCTTATTTTGGTCTAGCGCTGCTGTTGCTCCTCCCAAGTGACAACTGCTGTGCTCTCTGTGTAATCTGGCCCTACTCTCAGGGCTTTGTCAGCAGAACTATGGCAGCTGTGAGTGTGGAGAGAAACAAATAAAACAAACACGGTCACAGAAGACAAAGCAAAACATTACACAGTTTCCTACTAACTTAAAAAGGTTTGCTGGCACTAAAATTTAACTCACGACAGGATAGTAGACTAAGAGAAATGACATTTTTCCACAGGCTCAAGTGACCAAATTCCTTGCTATGAATCAGGTTAATACAGCAGCAGCTTTACTCCTGACCAGCACCTAAGAACATAGTGCAAACAGAGGCACAGGGAACTAAGAAATTGAGTTTCCGAGTGAAAACCTTACAACAAGTCAGTTCAAGGTAGAACATCTGATCTCAGTGATTTTAATTTCCCACAGCTACAATGACCATTCAAATTCTCTGTTCACAGTTACCAAAGTCATTAGAAAGGCTCAAAGCCTGTGCATACAGTACTAAATGTCATTCCCACAGTGGATTCTGTGCAAAGAAAGCAGAGCTAACAGAGAAGCACTCTGAATAACAGTAGGAATATACCAGCATCCTAAGAAAATAGAACTGCAGATTCTACTTTGAACGGAGTGAAAGTCACATCACAGAATTGTCGAATGATTTGGGTTGGAATGGACTTTAAAGATATTCTAGTTCCAAACATCCTGCATGGACATCAGCCACTAGACCACGTTGCTCAGAGCTCATTTCAACCCGAACCTTGAACACTGCCAGGGATGGGGCATCCACAGCTTCTCTGGGCAACCTGTTTCAGTGCCTCATCACCCCCACAGAAAAGAACTTCTTCCTAATATCTTATCTAAACCTACTCTCTTTCAGTTTAAAGCCATTCCACTTGTTCCATCACATGCCCTTGGCAAAAGTTCATCTCCAGTTTTCTTGAAGGCCCCTCTGAGGTACTGGAAGGCTGCTCTAAGGCCTCCCCAGAGCCTTCTCTTCTCCAGGCTGAACAACTCCAGCTCTCTCAGCCTGTCTGCATAGGAGAGGTATACTCCAGCCCCTTGATCCTCCTCGTGGTTCTCCAGCAAGTCCACATTATTATGTTGGGTCCCCAGAGCTGGACATAGTAGTCTAGGCGGGGTTTCACAAGAGTGGAGTCCTTAGATCATTCTCAGGCAGTCTTGCAGCATTACCTTTCAAGAACACTGCTGTCAAAAGTCCAGAATGCCAACATTAACTTGCCCTTCACAAAAGTTTTCTAGTACTGCCCTTTTTTTTTTTTCTTTCGATTTTACATTGTTTTTAAGTAAAGAATAAATCAAGCTCTTCTTTAAGAAACTTGAAAGGTAAATTTTTCCTTTGTAGCAGGAAATGGCAATATGGAGATAGACACTTTCAAATCAGAGCTTAATCACCTCCGGCATACCCAGCTTGACTCATTACAAAATAAGGTGATGACACATTGCACCAGCAGCAGTGAAGCCACTGCACCAGTTCTTCTGGCAGTCCAAGTGTCCAAGTGGCAGATCTTTAGCTGCTTGACTCTCAAGCTGCCCTCCTCAACACTTTTTCTCTTCTGAATTCACAGGATGGCAAAATACTGCTTAGATGATTATTAAACGTAACTGTAAACCGAAGAGGGAAACAGCTCTATAGGGCAACACGGGCTACCCTCCCAAGGAAAGTTCACCTCAGCCTCCAGGATTTCCCCTATAAACTCTTATCAAGAGTGCAGTCTCAGAATGGAGCACCTGGAGATTGACTTTACTTGCATATCTGCATAGCTGCTCTGTGACACATATCAGCCTCAGGAAAGCTTCAAGTGATTTAAGTCACACCATCTGCTGAACAACTGCCCAGGCGTGGTTTCGAACCAGCAGCCTTTTAACTCATTCTGAACAACTAGAGCTTTGGCCTATACTTTGGTCTGGTCTGTACGTCGATGCTTCGCTTGCCACACGTCTAATCAACTCTAAGTATAAAAGCAAATAAATCTCACACATACATACACACAGACATTTCACTGACATTCCAGGGCCCTTCTGCTACGAAAGCTGAATGCAAAAAATGTCCTCTCCTGACAGCCTTTGCCATGTCCAAGTCCACAGACACCAACACCTTCACTGACACTGCCACAGAAGTCAAAGTTTTTCCAGATGATGAATTCCTGAGGCCCTGGTATTTTGTGACATCAACCTATTTTCCTTTTGCAGCAAAGCTAAATTACCGCTGTCGGACACAGGCAGATTTTGGCACCAAACACACTGAATAATTTGGTCAAAAACTGTATGCATGAATATTTCTTAACAACTCTCTTACTGCTGTGTTTCCTAGGGTCAGTGTTGACCACGTAATTTGGAGGGAAAGAATGGAGCAGAAAAGAAGAGCTACAGTGAGAGAAAACAAGAAACAAAACAAACAGAAGCTACACCAGCAGTCATAACCATAAAATAAATAAATTGTGAGGGGACAGGTTCTGTTCCTACTGAATTCACTGGCCAGCTTCCCATTTATTTCAATTGGCCTGATAAACACATGCATCCCTCCAGCTTCTGTCCTGCCAGGGAGGAAGGCTGGCAGACAATCCATCAACATGAGCCACAAAGAATCAGCACAAGCACTGAGAAAATTCAACTGCCATTCAAAATAAAATTCAAAGCTAGGAAATTACAGGGAAAGCCTTCCAGCAGCTCCAACTGCTACTGGATATACAGCAATAGATTTAATTTAAAGCAATCCAAAAGCTACTATGTGTATCCTCTATGTAAAATTTAACTAACAGAATGTTCCTGTAACAACTTTAAATTCTCAATTCTCTTTTCAATTTTGCAAAGGCAGTACTGTACAAACACTGTTAATCATATTCCTCATGTTTAAGGTCAGAGCTGGATGGAACAGAGAAGCTGTTTCCGTAAATTACTCACATATAATCCACCACAGCTATAATTTACAGAAAG
>NW_020955315.1:578161-582388 GCF_003031625.1 Empidonax traillii
ATGTAAAATTTAACTAACAGAATGTTCCTGTAACAACTTTAAATTCTCAATTCTCTTTTCAATTTTGCAAAGGCAGTACTGTACAAACACTGTTAATCATATTCCTCATGTTTAAGGTCAGAGCTGGATGGAACAGAGAAGCTGTTTCCGTAAATTACTCACATATAATCCACCACAGCTATAATTTACAGAACGATGTAAGCCAAAAACCTTAAGAACTGTTTATATTTCACTGTGGTAAGGTATAGTCACTTTGGTGGAAGGGACAACGGATAGTCACTTCTTTTCAATTCTGAAATTATTTGGCAATTGATCAGATTAGTTAATGTTGCTAGACACACTGCAAATTGCCCTCACTCTGTAGAGATCAGAGACAGGGAATGCTCCATACCTTAACAACAAGTTAAGGAGTGGTTTGGGGTTTTGTGGGTTTTGTTTGTTTGTTTGTGTTTTGTTTGTTTGGTTTTGGTTTTTGTTTTTTTTGGCGGGGGTGGAGGGAGGAAGAAAAGCATCTCCCTTCCCCTCTTTTAATCCACATTTTTCAACAACAGTACTTTGAGACTGGCATAGGTTATTTTTATGTCACACAGAAACAAATCTGTTACTTAGCTACTAACCTCCCCAGACAAAGTTAACAGCGCTGTTGTTAAAGGTCCTAATCCCGAAGGTTACATCCAAACCTACAACTCACTAGAAGTGAAAGCTGATGAGAACTGACTAATGAAGAGAAGCTGCTAAGCCTTTAACTTGGTTTCCAGGTGGTTTCTTGGCACGTTGGGGTTTATTTTTTTTTCCCTTCTTTAAGACTTTGATTTTAGGTTTTACTCTTCATACTGTTATTTTCTACATAGATTAAGCTTTGATTAATATCTTAGGATGTCTAAACTTAAAGCAAATCCACAAGGATGCCAGGTTTCTTTTTTTTTTTTTGTTTGTTTATTTTGGATCTTGAAAAGTTTGAAACCTACATGTGTTATGTTTTCTCCTGTGTAAATAAAAGTGCCTCATTTCTACGCTTCATGTTCAATTTCAATCATACTTGGATGAGCCTTGCAAACAGGAAAAAAGTCTCTTCTGTTTTCCACTCCCAGAAAGTAAAACTGGGACAGCACAACGATAAAGCTGCTGTGAAACTACTACAATGTCTTAAAGGCTGACCAGAGACACGCCAGTGAACACAGCAGAGGAGGAACAAAACTTGAAAGTCCACTATTCTCCCTGACTTCCTGTACCTTCTTAAAATTAGTATTTTGCTCTTTAAACACTAACAAGTTTAAATGGTTTATAGCAGTCCCGCACACATTTAATTGGATACAAATGACATGAGCATTCTGAAGATAGGAATAAGTGTATTTTCCACCTTCTTATCTGATATTAAATCACAGGAGAAAAAGAAAACAAAACAAAACAAAAAAACAAACAAACAAAAAAAAAAGAGGAAGAAAAAAGATACTACAGGAGGTCAGCTAGTGTATTTCCTAGCTTTAAGGCTCAATCTCACACAACTCACTGCAAGCTACTCTTGAAAGCCTCAACTGACAGAAAATAACAAGGCCTTCCAAAGAGAATTTATCCAAGTGTTTTACTGTCTGTGCAAGCAGTAATGAATGTGAGTTTTTGTCTCAGAAGCTCCAGTAACATCACCATTGCTCTCATAGTCTTGGTTTGCGTTGTTTTGTTGTTGTTGTTGGTTTGGGGTTCTTGTTGTTTGTTTGGTGGTTGTTTGGCTTTTTTTTTTTTTTGGTGAGTGAGATTTTTTTTTCTGTTTGTTTTTTGGGTTTTTTGAGATCACCTCAGTCCCCTCCACCATCATATTTCGATCCAAAAGGGAGTCAGCTATGCCCAATTAGTGACTGCAAGATATGGAACTATCAGTTCATTGGCCCTGCACAAGATGAGAATCCATTATCCTCATGAAGAGAAACTCGCTAAAGGGGGCTTTGTGTGTGTGTGTGTGTTTATAAAAATAAGAAGACACAGTCTAAATCCACACCAGAGGAGGACATTAGGAAAAAATTCTTCAAAAAAAGAGTGATTAGATATATTGGAATGGGCTGCCAAGGGAGGTGGTGGAGTCACCATCGCTGGAGCTCTTTAAGAAAAGACTGAATGTGGCACCTAGTGCCATGGTCTAGTTGACAAGGTGGTGTCAATGATCTCTAATGATCTCAGAGGTCTTTTCCAACCTAAATGATTCTGTGATAAGTAAATATATGTTCATTTTCCCATTAGCTCAAATGGCTAAAGATGCCTTGTTGCCCCCTTCTAAATAACACACCTGCATACAAAGCATTAAAAAAAAAGGAAGATAAAGAACTTCAAAAGCTATCAGTGTGTGAAAGCAAAGATCTAACAGAAAGTGGTGAAGTTAACAAGGATTATGACCACTAAATGCCATCTGTAATACTTCACTCATAAGTGCACCTGTAAGTAATCTATACAGTAATGCTTACAGAACAAATGCTGACCCAGCACAGCAGATTAGCAAGCAGCAGGGTCCAAGGCTGGGTATTAACAGCTACTTCAAAAACAAACTAAAGCATCCCAGGTGACTAAACTAAATGAATGGTGTTGCTTCTTACACGAAATGAAGAGCAGGAGCAGGTCAGCAACATCCACATTAAAAGAAAAGCATTTTAAATGTGTTTCAATTAAAAAAGACAGAACAGTATAACAGCCATATGGAACTGCTTCCTAATTTCATCAAGGAACTCCACCTCTGCTAATACTTTTCGGCTTTGGTGAACTCGGTAATAGCTTTTGAATGATCTGATTCACCTGAAAACTTCACTAGTCTGACTCAACAGCAGTGGCACAAACCCCATAAAATTATAGCACAATCCAATAGTTTGGGACCCCGCACCCTTTCCATATGCCTTTGATATTCAACAGCTAACAGGGAGCATCAGATTGATTTCCTAGCCCCATGACTGTCTCGATTTCTACCACAGATTTTTGTGTATTAGATTGCAAGGTAATGTATCATAGAGACCACACAGATCTCTAGTGAAGGGTCGTTTAAATAGTCATTGGTACTTGTACCAGGCTGGAGGTCATTCACTGAATGGCAAACATGTCACTGTTTCACAAAATAACTTTCCATCTTTAATGTCAGATAAAAGGGAACATTAAGGAAGAAGTTCAAACCCTAGGCATTTAAAAGGAATGCGGTGATACAATCCTTTCAGAGGTAAACTGCTTCCAGTCAGTAACATTTCCAAGAGAAGACATACAGTCAAGCAAGAGACAATCAAGCTTGCAGAATGATGGAAGAGCATCCACAGCGTATTGTTCCTTCCTCTTGTTCTCTTTGCTTTAAATTCAATGCAGAATGTTATAGTCCCTTTGCACAAAGAAACAACTATATATTCTCCCCATAATTCTGAAGCAGTCTTTGTCCTATTTATTGTGGCTCTGCCTCTCATGGCATATAGATGACCTTGCTTCAGTGAGATGACGGTAGCACCCCCACTTCTCAGCAAACCAAGTCTTAACCACTAGCTGTCAATGCAGCATAGTTTAGGAGTCCATTTGACTCGGGGCATGGAAAAGTGGGAACAGGGGAACAAACCCTCACTGGCAGCAAGGAACAGAAGAGAGCAGAAGGACCGGATTTGCTGCTTCTTTACTGCCCCTGCACCTCAACAAGGCTAGACACTCCTATCAGAAGCTGTTGGACTATAAACTGAGGAAGATACTTCCTTCTGCATCACTCCACTTGATAAAACCAATAATGAGCCGCACTTTAAGGACTGTGCGAGGCCAATCATCAATCACATCTGGAGATGAGTGAAAATCCAGGCCATATTATGAAAGGCAATGTAAAACATTCCCTGTGAGAAAACACAGCTTAGCAAACTGGCACTCTGCCCTTCTCAAAATCTCAAGTGGTATTCAGGGGCAACCTTATTAGAGGATGCTACAGTACTTCCACTGTTAAGCAGTCACAAGCACAGCACACTCAGCTCCTGAAGTTCATGGTATTAAAATAATAAATTAAAACCACTTGTCTCTCTGCAGAAGTGCCTGCAGCACAGTCTGGGACAAGCAGCAGGAGGCAATGACAGTGCAAGTAAAGGAGATAAACAGCAGGAGGGAAATGCCGAGCCTATCAAAGGATGCTCCAGAACAAACAAATCTATTCTTGTCATGAATTCACAGGCCATACTGTGACATCATGATGAGCCCTCCACAACAGCTTCACCCTGTGAAGCTTCTGCTCGACCC
>NW_020955315.1:585776-587918 GCF_003031625.1 Empidonax traillii
GCCTCCTCCTCCTCCTACATCCCCCGGCACCGGGATCGGGATGGAGCGTGTGACCGGGAAGGGGGGGAGGGGGGGGCGGAGAGGCAAGCCGAGAGAATCGATCGCCGCCGCGATCCGTTACTCGGCGGTTGATTCAGCGGCGGTGGGGGGAGGGAGGCGGCGATCCCCGCCCCTCGGTGATTTGGCAGCGGCGGCGGCCAATGGGAGCGGGGGAGAGGGAAATGGAGGGGGAGAGGGAGGGAGAGAGAGGGGTTGAGAGTGCTCAGGGTGCGGGAAAAGCCGTGCCGCCCTCCGGGTGGGGGGGGGGGGGGCCTGCGCCACCTGCCCCTACACCTTTGGGGTGGGGGTCCACCTGTGTGCCCTTTGTGTCCGAGGCCTCGCAGAGGAACGCGGCATTGGCAGGTGCAGCTTAAGTTTCAATTACTTAGGTGTCATTAACAAAGCTTGTTAAATACGTTGTTTCTACCATCTTCACGCACTCTTATCAACAGGGACGTTAATAATCTTTACGGAAAAGAAAAAAAAATAAAATAAATGGACAGCACCTGCTAAGTTTTAAGTCTACTCTGGAAGCACGGGGGTCAAGTTTTGATCCCCCAAGATGTGTCTCTGATGTGTCCCCACCTCCTGGGCCAGCCTTTGTCCGTGCAGGTACCCCTGTCCCATCCATGAGAGTCGGGGGCGGGCATCCCCTCGCACTATCCCCTCGCACCAGCGGCGCTCCCCCCGGCTGGATGCAGGGAGCGGGAGCTGTCCCTGGACCGCCGCTTTCCCGGGAGCCGCCGGGAGGGAGCAGAGCGCCCCGCAGCAGAGGGCGGCAGAGGAGCGCCGCTCCCTCCCTCTTCTCCTCTCTCCCGTCCTCTCCCCCGGCCGTCCCTCCCTCCGCTGTGCCGGGAGCGGGCACCGGGCGGCCGGCAGGGTCCGCCGAGCCCCGCACGGAGCCGCCGCGTCGCCTTCTCGATCGTGCCCTGCAGCTCAAACATCCTGGGACCCGACTGGGCGGGAGGCGAGGGCTCCTTCCAGGGTCGTTTGGATAAAGACAGCGTGAGCTGGGTCAGTGGTTGGGCTCGATGGTCTCAGGAGTTTTTCCCAACCTAATGCTTCTATGATTCTCTGTCAAGGTTTCCCGTCAAACGGGAGGGAAGTGTGACCTACACATCAGCTACTCAGTGCGTGCTGTTAGTCTGGGTTCACGCTCAGGCCAATGCCATTTAAGTGACTTCAGTGCTGGTCACCCAACCTTATGTTTAAGTCAGGGAGGAATGGCTTCAAACTGAAAGAGGGCAGGTTTAGATTGGATATTAGGAAGACACTCTCTACTTTGAGGGCGGTGAGACACTGAAACAGGTTGCCCAGAGAAGTTGTGGATGCCCCATCCCTGGAACTTTTCAAGGCCAGGTTGGACGGGACTCTGAGCAACCTGGTCTAGTGGAAGGTGCCCCTGCCCCTGGCAGGGGGATTGAAATGATCTAAATGACCTTTAAGGTCTCTTCTAGCCCAAACCATTCCATGATTCTATGATTATCCCAATGATAGGAGGTGCTCCTTTGATTTGGATGCTTCAGGCATTAAACCTTTGCTTTGGACCTTTCAGATAAGCTGCCCTGCCACCTATAAGAGATTACACTCTATAGTTTTAGGCCACAAAGACTGATAGAAATTCAGAAGTATAGAAGGCATTCATATCTTGACAATGAGAGAAATGAGATTATTGGGGAACAAGGAAAATATATTAAAGACATCAAAAGGTTGCTGTTGTTTACACTATAGAAATAGAAAATGCCATGTTTCACTTTTGTGTAATTTAAAAGTTTTCTACCCTCTCCACTGAGAACTTGAATTTCAAAGGCTCTTAGGAGCATGGTATCATCTCAGCATCTCATTCTTCAAGAAGGTTAAGAACAACCAGTGTTAGGAAGAACCAACTCGCTGTCCCTCCCAAGAAAGGAGACCATGTGGGAACTGCCATGCAGCTGGCCTGTGCTCTCCTCCTCTTAATTATCTCCTTTTCCACTGTGTCTCTCCACTCCCCTTCTTTTCAGTTCTGACAAGCACTTTCCTATTGCCTGGTAAAATTATTAAACCTTCTCTAGGATAGCTTATTTTTCTTCTTCAGTATCTGTCAGTGTCTCTGTAATTATT
>NW_020955315.1:588846-599400 GCF_003031625.1 Empidonax traillii
TGCCATGCAGCTGGCCTGTGCTCTCCTCCTCTTAATTATCTCCTTTTCCACTGTGTCTCTCCACTCCCCTTCTTTTCAGTTCTGACAAGCACTTTCCTATTGCCTGGTAAAATTATTAAACCTTCTCTAGGATAGCTTATTTTTCTTCTTCAGTATCTGTCAGTGTCTCTGTAATTATTTTTTTAATTTGTGCTTGAGGAGTACCATCTGGTACAAGTAGTTGCTGATAAACAGCTACTTATGCATGAGAATAGCCACACTTGCTCAGAGGGAAGGTCCATCTCAGTCAGGTACCAGTTCCTGGTAGTGTTCAGTTACAAGTCTTCCCTTTTTTTTTTTTTTTTTTTTAACTGTAAATGCAACAATTTCCATCTCTCCATTCTCTTCATATCCCACAAGATGCTTTTCCCACCTCTGTCACATCTGGGCTTCCAGGCAATCCTTTACCAGGCACTGCTGCAAAAAAAGTAATTGTACTCTTCTCTGCTAATCATAGTAATGCATGATTCATCACAACAGTAGCATTGCAAAGAGAAATCAGTTTTGAGAGAGCAGGCTGGTACTGGTATCCTTTAAATCCTTTCAAAGTGTTCAAGGGTCTGCAAGGTAAGGCAAACTGCCAGCCCGCTGCACAACTAGGAAAGGGGAAAACAAGTCAGATGTTTTTTCTATCCCTGAACTCTGGCTTGCTTTCACTGGTCTTTCCTTCATTTACAAACCTCTCATCCCCAGTACAAAGCTCGTTTTAAGAGTCAGCTCCACAGGAATAGTTTCAGTCGATGCTAAAATGCACTGATCTCTAAGGCAGGACCTGACAGCTATTTAATACTGTTTATCAGAGCCTAACAAAGGTATCTGGTAGAGAAGTTTCAAAGAGCAAAACGAATAACTCTGTACAGACTGGCATGTTTGCTTATGGATAGTCCCGTAAGGACAATGAGCAGTCAGCAGGCCAATTTACTTTACTGAAAAATAAGCACTTTCACCTACTTTTTGCACTTTACATCTGTGCTAGGACATCCACTGAATTTTCCTGTGAAGTGCTACCATTTAATGGAGTAGTGTTTTTTTCTTGTCACACATGGGAAATTCATCAATAAATATTACACCTGTTTTTCCAGGTAACGTGAGATTCAGCAATACTTCTTTCCTTTAGCTGGATCTCAGACCAAACCTTCTCCCCTGTTCTTTTCTTCTGGCTGTATTTGCCTACATTACTTTGCAAGCTTTGCAGAAGAACATACAGAGAGACTGTGAAGGAAAGACGTCATCAGAGCACTGATATTGTACTTTGATTACTACTGTTTAGTTAAAAGGAGGGCAGGTGACCTCAACCCTCAGTGAGAAAGTAAACAGGCAAGCAGATGTAGTTCCTGAGCCAGTCATGCCTCTCATCTGAGATATTATACCTTAAAGTTTGTACAGACTTGGTGACTACTCTGCATAGGGAGAAACTCCAACGTGTATAGATATTATTATATACATTTATATATGTAAAAAATCCTTCTTAGCAGACTCCATATAGCTTCCTCATCTTTAGGAAAACTGTTCAGAGGAGCAGTCAGTTGGGTAGCTTCTGTGGAGAACAGTTATGACTAGCAGTGCACTTCAGCACCATTAATGCTGATCAGATGGGAAGAGTTGAAGGGTGATTAGGAGGGAAGCAGCTTTTACTTCCTCATAACATCTCCTGGGGCTCAGCGCAGAAAGAGAAGGGAAGTCAAAATGAATTGCAAGGGAATTTATACAAGAGGGCTAAAGTCTGCAGTGGTTGCTGTGCTTCCTTAGGATGATCAGTTTCTGCATGTCCTGATATGGATATACTGCTGAGGCTAATTTATTGCAGCATTAGTTGCTTTCAGAATTCTTTTCCTTCTTTCAAATAGACCAGTTTAGTCGAGACTGAAAGGTTTAAAGGTATTCAGGGATTTTTGTCCAGCAAAAAGATAGGGCCTATCTCTATCATTCGCAACATAATGCCCCTTTCCCAGATGAAAGTCAAATAGGTCTGGTAATGCCAGACATCATAATTTAATGCTTTTTTTTTTTTTTTCCCCTTCCCTTTTTCGTTCTTCACCAAAACAGGAATCATGTCTCTGTGCTTGAGTTTAAAGTACTTTGTGTTCTGTTCAAAAACTACGGCAGATTTCAGTAATTGGCAACATGTATCTGAAGCCTTTTGATTGGAAAGCATGTAGAATCAAAACTACCCAAGCACCTTCAGAGGTCCCTACTGGTGATGTCTGAAACAAGCTGCTTGTAAAGCAGGGGGCATTTGTTCCTCCAGCTACTCCGATTTTATTGCTAAAACAGAACAGTCTGTACAAGGCTGGCATTCAGGATTCAAGCAACATGTAAATGTCAAAAATATTTTCTCCTTCTCTCCACAGCTTAACGTTATACTAAAGTGAAGCCAGAGTTAAAGCTAGCAGGCTGGGATGGTTCATTCTGTTATCTCTCCCAGTATTTATGCAGAATAATAAGTTTGAGAATGTTTAGCTAGCTCAGCTGTCTGATTGTCTGTACATCCCTAAGTGCTTTATAATTCAGAAAACACAGGCATCAGTAGATAAACGGGTTGCTTTATTATAGACATCATATCCTTGCAATTCTCCTGTGCCAACAATTTAAGTCCTCACAACCTCCTTAGAACTCAAAACACCAATTTGAGAGGTACAGTCATTGAGAGGAAAAAAACACCCGCAAAAAGAAGACCTGCAAACACAGGCAGACAGAATCCCCTGCTTCAAGTCCAGGTCCTGCGTCAGTTATTAGAGCCAGCTTTGCATTTGCTGCAAGTCCTGAAGAGATTATGAAATTGTAAAAATATATGATGTTAAGTGTAATATGTTTCTGCAGTGGTGTGGAGCAGGACAGAGATAAACCGTATGAATTTTATTAGGTCACACATTAAAGCAAAAGAAAACAGTGGAATAATAATCCTGTGGCTCACCAGGCAGGACACTGTTCAGAAGGCCTGAGTTTTAATCTACCCTCTACCACTGGCCTGCGTAGACAGAATCAAACCCCATAGGTCCATAGCCTCAAGTGTACATAATTTCTTAGCAATTAAGTTACCTTTGAGAGAGCTACTTTAGAGCATTCTGTGCCTTTATTGCCTCATCTGTAGAATGGCATCAGTCAGGTATATCCATACTCTTAAATGAAACTGAGATCAGCAGCCAAATACAAATGAATCCGTGTTACTAATGAATAGACAGATGGCATTTGTTTATGAATCAATTCTATACAAATCAAGAAGAAGATTTATTATGATCATCAACAAGATTGTGTCATGAAGATGGATGAAAAATAAACTTTGGAAAGAGGATTGTGTATTGAAGTGATAACTTTTAGAAATAAGGAATTTGCATCAAATCAGCTGCTATTAAGACACTGTGGATAACAGTAAGCAGAGACTGTGCAGGATATGACTGTATTCTTGACTTCATGAAGTCAGGAGACTATGCAGATTACTGAGATGATAGGCAAGCTGTTTGACTCATCTGGCTGGGAATTCCTGAGAGGTGACCTGGCAGCACAAGAAGAGTTAAGAAGTGGGAATAATCCAGTGATTTGCTGCACTCTCTTCTGCCTGGAAATATTGTCTTATTTTGACTGACAGGTACAGGAACTCTTATTGTCTTCTCAGTGTGAGACAACCAGAGTGGAGAATCACTGCAGTTTCCTCTCAGGACCTTGTCTCCAGCACAATCTAATTTCTCATGTCTGTGCATTTCACAGCACTAAAAAAGGCACATATTTTTAGATCTTGGTATCTTTACCCCGAGTCTTATTAACTGTGCTACTGCTACAAGCGTGGGTCTCTCAGTAGGCAGCCCAAGGAGACAGCATTAGGAAATGAATATTGTGCATTTGGACTGGATGTGAGGGCAAATGGGCTGGCATTTGCCCTCACAGGTGTGAGATGTGATGAATACTGCCCTGTGTCTCTGGCCTTGTCCATGTGCCAGCCCATTCAGAGTGAGAGAAAGCATGTTGCAGTAGCTTCACACTGTGGTCTCTCAGGTGCTCATCTCTGTTCCATGAAGCTGTCTTGTAAAACTGCAAAGGGCAACATTTACCTGCAGTCATTTGAGGGTGCAGCACAGTCGGCATGATCCTGCGTCTGTGGAGATCAGAAGGTGAATAATGGCTCAAGATAAGAACAGGGCTAGCTCCTGCTCACAAGTCATTAGTGTCACTTGTGCCCTGCCTGGGCTGTTTGGCCGAGGACTATATGGTGGTGTCCATGGTGATTGCCAGGGTGATGAAAAGTGGGCCGTCAGTAACTGACGTTTACAGCTGTATTGACCTCTCCAAGCCACTGTTCTAACTCATCAAAGTAAGGCAAGAGATGTTGAGTCCTGCAAGGACCTAAATCTGTCAGGGACAGTGTCACTGGAAGGGGGAGTCACTTAGAGGGATCTCTGGAATGGAAATGATGGGAGGCACCCAGCTGCTTCAGTGTCTTTGTTAGGTTCCATAAAAGTGGCAGTACAGTCTGATGAGCTGTTTAAAAGACAGCAATAGAGAAAAGATAATGGCTGCTGTTCTGAACAAAGCTGCTTGAGCCTGCCCTTAACTCAAAGACTAAATCTGTTACCACTCTCTTGCTAATTCTGCCTTTGGGTCCCATGTGGAGGGAAAAGAACATCCTGCTGGGACAGAGGGCAACCCTAAGATATACTTTCTGGAGTTCCTAATGTGAGGAAAACAAGCTTCTCTCACTTGCTCAACCTTTTTCAACTAATGCATGCCAAGACACTCCCTGTCTGGAGATGCCTGCCATTAATGCCTCTTTAATTGAGAGAAATAAAAATCCCTGAGACACCCTATGGGACAACTAAAGACCTATAGCAAAAGAGCATCACACAAGGCAGTGTACATCAATTATTCACGTGCATTAGGTGCTGCTACTTGTGGACATACGTACAAATATGTACACAGATAAATATGTTGCATCTTCTTGTAGTTTAGTTGCTTAAGTTAGCTGCAGGCTGACGTATGATAGAGTTCACATTTAAATCTTCTGAGTAAAACACTTTGAAAGCAAACCTATTAAGGTTAATAGAATGAACTTACAATGCCCATGGTTAAGAAGGAGAGGGGAGTGAGACACTCAGTAAATTGTTCAAAAAATAGCCTGTCACCTCTAGGTCTGCTGCTGAAGGCCTGCCGCTGGATCATTCTATTATCTTTAATAAGCTTAATTTTAAAGTGGTATGCATATCAAATGAAAAATATAAAATCCAGTTTTGTTACTGTGATCCTGGATCTACCTTAAATGTGTTAATAAAGAGTATGTACAGCCTAAGAAGGTGCAAAGACATTATACATGACACTCAAAAACCTCTAAAATTAAAAAAAAAAAAAGTATTTCTGTTCCTTAAGCAAATTCATTCATAAAAATGTACAAAGTATTTTCTAGAAAAAGCATTCAGAATTGAACAAACTCACCAAGTCAGTTGTTTGGTGGTTTAATATCTACTTCATGAGAAAACAGATAGCTATTTACTTAAGACTTAAGGTCAGATTTTCCAAGTGCCTAAAATTCAGATTAGAACCCCAGGAGATTTTTGCTGCGTTTGATTACATTCATCCTTGGGCATTTCATCACCTTAGAAAATTCGTCTGAGGGTTTTAAGACAGACCACCACATCCAGCTGGGCTGCTCATGCATTTGCTGAAACGTGCAGCACATTTCTACTCCTGCAGAACCTCTACTTTCTCTTGCCTCCCCTTTAGAAAATTGTGTTGAGCACGCTACAGTATCAATCACGTTTGCCTGGTGCCATTTCATAGAACCATAGAGTGGTTTGGGGTTGGAAGGGACCCCAAAGATCATCTAGTTCCAACCTCCCTACCGTTTCAGATGCTTTAATTCCATCGGCCATCTCTCCAAGTTGTTCCCTCCCCGACAATGCCAAGCCATGCCCTGTCTTCTACTGCAGGAGTATTTTGAGTTTAGTCAGGGACGTTGCTAAGAGGTTTTTCACCACGATATCCAAATACTGACGAGGAAGATGTTTCAAATTGAGATTCAATATGTATAAGCCCAGTCATGGGGGTATAATCACTAAAGATCACTAAAGCAACATTATTATTATTCACATACCGAGGCTCTGCCTATGAACCGTAAAGGACAAGAGAGAATGTTGACAGCACAGCAGGGAAAAAGGGAGAGATGGGTAAAGTAACTAGCACAGAGCTCAGGGGGGTTCTCTCCCTCCGTGGAGCAGAAGTGGCAAGTGGGACAGAAGTCAGAAGCGAAAACCAAGCCTAACAGCAGGCTGTGGCAGCTTGCACCTGCCTAAGCACCGAAGGATAGTGTAATTCTGGTGAACTTCGTTGTAGGTTGATGTTAGCAGGTGTTCGTTTGTAAACTGAATTTCATCCCACCCGAAGCACTCCCCGTGCTTTGACATGTACTTTCGCCTGACTTTTGCCTGGCTTATTAATCTTACCTGGGAAATCTGTTATGTAGACTGGGATAAATTCACAAACAGAACCAAGCTCTTAAATCAGTATAATTTGAAACACCAGATTGTACTGGTTTAATCATCATTGTGTCATGCTGCCTAGCGGTTTTTATTTAAGCTACTGCAAGTTTGTATTTAGCAATTCCTTTAGCTCAGTGCTACAAAGTATTTAAGCTTCAAAAAGGCTTAAAATAATACTTAATGTGAACATCAGTGTGGATTAGGATCTCTATACTTTGTATGTGTCCTTTATTCTCATTTTCTCTCTCTGAAATATTTGTTTCCTCATGCCATTCTTGTCCTCCTTTCTCCTCCCTAAGTTTTCTTTCCCTTCTGTTGAGTTCTACCCTTATTTTCCCATGGGCCCTCCTACCTGAAATAATGGAGCAGAGTAAGTTTAGCAAAGCTGATTAATATTATTTCCTGCCTTGGCAAGAAGTGGAGAAGGGAATACTCTTGCAAATATCACCTACTTAAGATGCTAAGCCAAAGAAATCTGTGTTACACTTGAGGCTGTTCACTGCAAATGGTGTATCCCGAGAAAAGTTAAAGTTCTTTGTGGGAAGGAAGAAATTGCTGACTCTCACTGAAATTATTTACTAAAGATATTTATTCTGGGATATGACTCCTGGCTCAGTTTAATATAATTTTTATACAGGCTACAGTTATAAAAGGTGCAGTTCTTTCTTTTTTGTCCCTCTGCATCCCATTTCCCTCATGTAGTTATACTCAGGCTTTTACCCCAGCTTTGTTATTCTAGGGCAGATGGAGCAATGACCTTAAAACTTCTTAAAGTTGAGGGGCTGTTAAAACATTCACAAATTGTTGCAGGCTGTGAATTATGTTTTTGTTTTTCCCAGATGCATCATTAGAGAAACTTATTTAAAAATGTAGCAGATTTGCATGCCCCAAGTAGAGGAATTGGTTGCACAAGAATATTTTATAAGGAAAGGGAGAAGCCTAGTAGGCCAATTTTAATTAGAGTTGAATTTTACTTCAACAGTCGTGCTCTGAGATTTAAGAATGAAACAAAACAACAACAACCCACACGGTTCCCCCCCCCCCAGTTCTATAGAAACTAGAAAGTAAAGATCTAGTGTTGGGTTATTTCTCCATTCTCACTATGGAATATATTTTACCACATACACTATAGGGCAAAATATTTATTTTGACCCTAGCATGGCAGATGTGAGGAGGAAGTAAATATAAAGTAAATATACAGCACAGTAAATAACACATACACTACAAAAAGGCAGAAAACACACAATAATAAGTCATTAAATTCTTAAATGCCTATGGTAATTTAAAAGCATCCTGCATATTGGAATACAAGTTTGCCATCAGAGCATAATATGTTGCCTGAATAGCAAATCAAATGAAGAGGACAAAATGAAAACACTTTAGAAAGTCTCTGTCATTTTTTCAGAAACTCTATTCATAGAATACAAGACCAAGAAACAAGTCCAGTGTTATTTCTTGATAGGCTAAAATGATATTTTAGTCTGTTTTGCAGAGGAAAGGATGGTTTTCAAAATTTCAGAAATTAAATAATGAAGATCTGTACTCATGAAATCACAAGGAAAGGTGAGAAAAAGAGAATTTGGTCATCCCCTCTGAATTTAGAGCTCAGTGTTCATGTTGACAGAGAAACAGGTTTCTTCCAGGTTCACGATAAAAACCGTGATGACAGAAGGAAAATCTAGACTCACATGGTAAAGATACTGGAGAATCCTCCTGGAAAAACTCACTTTCAAAGCTTTTCACTATGGGAAAACAGATTTATGAAGTATTTACAATCAGTCTCACACAAGCTGTGTATACGTGAGTATTTTAGCACTCGGCTCAAATAGGGGGAATGGAGTTTGGGTTTGAAGGGCAGAGGCCTTCAAATGAAAAGCTTTGACAAGGAATATCAAAGAATAGGGAGAGACCAATTTATCCCTGGCATAGGTAATGTCTGGCTTCCGCTAATTGACGAACAAGGCACTAAGCTTTGTTGTGCATCAGCTTGTTAGAATCAGAGCAAAGTGCAAATCCAACTATGTTAATTCAGCAGAATATCATGCAGCAAATTTACTGTTGGATTATATTTATAGAATGAAGATCTTCTTGTAAGCAAAAGTTAACACACTTTCTATTGAGCTAAGAATTCATTTTTACTCCAGTTACTGCTTTAGCAGTCCAATAGTCCGCAACAGTCTCACTCATACAGAAAAACTTAATTGACGGTGCAGTTACATTTTTTATACAAAATGGCCTAATACCAATCCTGTTCATTGTTTAGGTGTATGTTTGGGTCCTAAGGCTGACTGTTTCTGTTTCCTTTATCTCATGGTGATGGTGGGAAGTCACATCATTAGCATTCTGAAGTGCTTGCTGGGAGGACATGGATGGTGGAATTTTTGTCCTCTTCAGTCTTAGGTCTTCTTGGGACTATTTTTGTTGATTTTCTCATCCCAATCTCATTTTTCTGCATCAGATCCCAGCTGAGGTTTGAAAGTTCCACCAAAACCTCACTTAATCAAAGGCCTGCTGTTGTGTACACAGGGACAACGGGATCTGTCAGTCCTTCACTGTCCCTGAGACTCGCTAAGCAGAAGCCTATCAATTTAGGCACCAGTCAGGTGGCTGCTGGCAAGAATTAAGCCATCTAGAAACAGCTCAGGCCAATGAAAACCCAGTTAAGTCCTGAGACCCTGTTCTGTCAGGTCAGTGTAAAGCTGGAGCCCTTTATTAGCGTTTGCAAAAAAAATTGTATTCCCTGTCCCAAAGTGGCTCAAATACTTTTTACTGGGCTACAGTTTATGCCATGTATAATTGATTAATGTATGAATCAGCCAGTATGAAGATAAGACGGCTTTTAAAGAATAGCTCTTCGGAGCTGTTCCCCAAGGTGATATCACAATGGCTGTCATTCACATTATCTCTGCAATGCAGCGGGTGGGATGCTCAGGAAGTCTGTCTCTTTTTACAACTGACTTTGATTTTAAAAACAAAAGAAAGTCGCTTGTAATATGCTTTTTTTTTTTTTTTAAATTTCTTTTCTGTTGCAAACACAGTTCCCCTTCAGTAACTTCATCTGCAACTCCTGTAGAGGGATGGACATAACAAATACAACAAACTAACTTGAAAAATGAACAATAGTAATGAGAAGTAAAGTGTAAGTTTAATGAAGTAGGAAATCTGGCTTCATTAGTTCCAGGAGTCACAAGACTGTTTAATATGTAGCACCTCAGGCTGGATAAAAGTTGCCCAGAGCCTTTCCTAGAAGGGTTACGCAAATTAAGATCCTCAGTATGACTGAAAATTCCCTTCCTGTGATGATGGAAGGGATCTCAGAGGGCTGCAGCGTGTAAAATCCAGTAAGTAACAGGACATTGACTACTCTTGTACTGGATTACTATATAATAAATGTGATGCTTGTTTCACTAAGCTCTTTTGGTTGTTAAAAAGAAACTGAACCTCCAAATTAGTCCACCTCAACTGACAAAAATGTGCACAATAGCTGCCAATCCAATGGAACTGCAGCCTGTCACAAAGATCTCAAACTTCAGTGTGTTCACTTCCAGCCTTCCAGCTGACAGCATAGTATTACTTTTCCTTTTGGGTGTCTGATGGTGACAAGAAAATTCAGGATGTATGTAGAGCAGGTACTAACTACTGTCTAGCAGAACTCCACTGGAGCTGCAGGATCAGGAAACATTTCTTTGCCTGTCCTGTGGGAGTTTCAAGACCACTTCAGATAAGTGAACAGTCAGGTTAGAAAGAGAGAAAGGTGACTAGCCATAAAAAAAAATTTGAAATTGATTGAAGCATTTAGTATTCTTACACAATCTTTCATGCTTTAACCACTACCTTAGAAATGAGATGAGCAGGACGTCATCAGTGGACAGATCTCTCAGTTTGCCCAGGAATGGGGGTGTTTGAACCATATGGAGAAAAGACTGGAAAGAACTGTTTAATCCTCCTCAGTAAAGATAAAGTGAATACAAGAGACAGAATATTGCTGTTTGCATTTTAAAGATACATGCACCAGGAAGTCTGACGTCCTGGCTATTTGTCTTACGAAATG
>NW_020955315.1:599619-600850 GCF_003031625.1 Empidonax traillii
ATCTCTCAGTTTGCCCAGGAATGGGGGTGTTTGAACCATATGGAGAAAAGACTGGAAAGAACTGTTTAATCCTCCTCAGTAAAGATAAAGTGAATACAAGAGACAGAATATTGCTGTTTGCATTTTAAAGATACATGCACCAGGAAGTCTGACGTCCTGGCTATTTGTCTTACGAAATGACAGCATTAGGACATCTTCTCCCCCTCCTCTCTCCATTCTCCATCCATTCACTTCAGATTTTTCCACAGCCAGAAGCTATACAACTATCTAGATCTGTAAAAGACCATGTGTTGCTCTTTCCCTCAGTTTGGTTTAGAGCCAACACTCTGACTGTTTTGGACAAAGCCATTCATACCACCGTTGCTCCTGACAGAATAAACGATAATCACTGCTCGTTTGTCTCCTGCTACTGAAGCTATGCGTAAATTGGACCATGGCACGACTCAAGTGAAGACAAATTCTGCCAGTTCCCATTTATTATTCGTTTTCGCAGCAACTTCTCATCAGCAAGTGGTGTCCACGCAGCGACGAAAAGTGGTCTTAAATTTGAAATTTTAATAGTGTTTTCTTAAAAATGCTAATGCTGCTGCCAAAGACCATTGGGAAGGTATTAATCCTCCTCCTAATATATTTTAAAACCTATTTCTATAGTAAGCAGATCATGAAACATATTTGAACCTCAGTGATTATTTAAAACCAGCTCGGTTTAGTCAACTCTGAATTTCCAACCGCAACAAAACAGAATTTGACCCCTTAATTTAGCCTGCATTCAAAGTTTGAGTCAGAAGAGGATCTGAGTGATGCAATAACACTGAAGCCAACTACTACACAGAATAACCTTTGGTATAACAACATATTTGGTACAAGTAAAGAATGCAGCAGTTCTTTGCTTTGTCTCTGTGAATCTTTTGTGTCTTGTCTTTGTGCTTAACTTCATTACATCACCTCTTCTGCCACAAACCACCAAAGCTCCCTACTGCTCACCAAGGAGAAGGACAAGCAAATAAATGCTTTCAAAAAGAACTTTGTGTATGTATTTCCATGAGCCATTTTCTATTTTTTTTCCCCTCATACAAACTTTGACCTTACTTATCTTTAATAAATAATCATCTTACACACTAATGAATGCTCTAGATGCAAAAGATTACAATACCTTGTAAAAAGCGATGAATCAAATATAGACTATTATATTTATTGTATTTACCATTAAAAGAAAGCCACATCTGATTTA
>NW_020955315.1:601044-607312 GCF_003031625.1 Empidonax traillii
TCTATTTTTTTTCCCCTCATACAAACTTTGACCTTACTTATCTTTAATAAATAATCATCTTACACACTAATGAATGCTCTAGATGCAAAAGATTACAATACCTTGTAAAAAGCGATGAATCAAATATAGACTATTATATTTATTGTATTTACCATTAAAAGAAAGCCACATCTGATTTACTTTGCTATTTTATGCTAGATAAAAAAAAAATCCAAAGCAACAAACCAAAGAATTAAAAATCATACAGGTAAAAGTTAGTTTAACTGCATGTAGGATAGAGTTATTATATCTGAAGTCCCTGATCGTGAGGAATAATAATCTTTTATTTTACGAAAGGGACAGTAGAACTGCCTAAGAGCAGTCAGAATCCGTCATGTATATATTATCACACCAAACAGCTGGTGCCTCAGCACTATACTTTCTCTACCATTTTCTGTAGTTCTGAGCCCTGATTTAGAATTAGGAGCTCCCTGAACTACTGTCACCACCTAAACCTCAAGAGCACACCAAGACAGAGTGTTAGTTCTGTTGCAGAGCATTAATGGAGATGGGTGCAAGTGGCAAATCATGGATTGCTAAATAAGCAATGCCTAAGTGGTCTCTAAAATGAAGACCGTCCCATACTTCAAAAATTAATCTGTTTTAACCAGTTCTATTGCTACAGTAAACTAAAAATCAAATTAATAAAATGCTACCACTTCAGAAAAACGAAATACACTCTGATGGATTTGGCTGACGTTAGCAATAACTATAACAGAGCTCTTTTATCCATATATCTCACTTAAAGCCATATTTCTCATCTAAAGCCACATGACAATTATAAGCAAAACTTCTTACCTCTGTTTACAAAAACTTAAGACTAAACCACAGCAAAACAACAGACCCCACTTCCCTTCAAAAAAAAAAAAAACAACAAACCAACAAAAACACCAAAACCAACAAAAAAAACCAAAAAGAAAACAAAAACAAAAAACAACCCCCATCAAAAAAGGGCAAAAGCCCAACCAAAACCGAACCAAAGGATATCCCAAGAATTTAAAGAAGATTAATTGACATCCTGGAGATTCAAATTTGAAGGTGTTACGTTCTGCAAGGGTTTGTTATGTTCTGACTTAGTCTGAGGAGAAATAAGGCCTCTAATTATATTAGTCATGATGCACAATCCTGCATATATGCTGCACGTGAACTCTACCCTTTAAACTTACTTGAGATTTTAAATACAGGCAACTTGCCTAACAAATATTTGTCATAAGGTGCTATCAAAAGATTTATGCTTTAATACACTTCCAGACATTTTTCTTCTAAACTCTTCTCAATAAAATTTTTCAATTACCTTTTCTAAGAGAAGTTGTTTTATTCCAAGGTGGGAGCAGGTGCAGAGTGCCAGCCCTAACATCACAGGCAGAAACTTTCACCCTGGCCAGCAGTTTGAAACAAGGCACTCTGAAGGGACACAGAGTTTGGGCAGGAAAAGGTATGAATTTGCCTTTTGAGAGCTCTTCACTACTTTTTTTTTGTCCAAATAAAGGAGGCTGTGTAAACAAACGTATGCTAGAAAAGACAGTTTTCCCTATTTTTGCTGATGTCATGCATCAGTACGGAGATTTTTAAAAACCAAACAAACCATAAACCCAGAGCATGTTATGAGTGAGAGACACCTTTATAGTGAGTAAGTAGCAGCTATGCTCATTAGTGTTGTCTCCCTACCTTTGAAATTTGTTCTTTGTTCTTCACAGACAAGAGAGCTCACGAAATCTTCACTAAGCTACAAAAGCTTGCCAGTTAAGGCCCACATGAAAATATTATGAAGAGAGGAACAGTTATAATAATGGCAGATGGACTGTACATAAAAGATAGCAATTTACTTCTTCAAGGGTAATTACAAAAGTTGTTGGAAAATAATCAGGCCTTTATTCAGCCAACCAGGAAGATAGAAGGCAGCTGTACAAATACCAATGTTCATTATGAAGCGCAGCCAAAAATGAGAGCTGAGGCTGAGCTAGGCACCCTGGAAAAAGTTGTCTAAATACATCATGGCTTCCTGATGGGACTGTTCCAAGGTAGTCACACAAGTATTTGGAAAAGGATATTCAGAGAGTAATTACAGTGGTTATTGATGTAGATGTATCAAGGGGCTTTACAGGAGTTTGTCCAGGGCCCTGTCAGTGTTTGCAGAAGTACCAAGAATGATGAAATAGAGAATATGTTTCTTACATTTTCTGATGATCTCAAGGTGGATGTAACTGCAAGCACACAATAAAACTGGGACCAGAATTAGAAAAAACAAAGGCAATTATATGACAAGAAGTAGAAGATACAGTTTTCCAGGAACAGTCAAGTTTCACTCATATGACAGCAACCTACATGCTTGACCATGGGGGAAATGGGTATTAGAGTAGATTTTAGAGATGTGAATCAATAGTGATCTCCTATTACAAATAAGAAGAGATGCAAATGAGTGTGCTGCCTGTCATAAGGACATATTTTCACATCAGCCAGAAACTGAGATAGATGCTCTCTAGTGGAGTTTTCTGGGCAGTTTTGGGCATGTTCATTAATAAAGATGGAAAACAGCTGGGTGTAACAGAAGCCTAGGAAATATATCTGAATAAGTGAGGGTTGTAAAGACTAGGGAAAAGAATGCTTAGAATTAACACCAAAACTGCTCGGGCTGTGGAGTAGAGGAGAAGCATGTCCTGCTTCTGCTTCTCCACAATGAATAGGACATGAATGGGTTTAAACTACTGCAAGTAAGATTTATAGTAGCTACTAGGAGAACAAATAATGATGGTCAAACAGTATAACACAGTGCCAGGCAAGACTGGGGGTCCTTTACCAATGGGAGTTTTTAAGAACAGGTTGTCTCCCTGGAAGTGGTTTGTGCACAACTAATACAGCCTTGGGAGGTGACAGATTTTATTTTCCTTGATTTTATCCTTCTTATGTGCACACACATACCATGCATCCTATGCATATTCATGTTTGAAAAACAAATTAACTTGATCAAATTTGATTAAATTAGTTTGATCGTTACACAGTTCTCCTTTGCTTTTTCAAGTCTTCCCCTACCACTGCTCACTTTCCATATTTTTTGGAATCTGTTTCATCTCCTTTATTCCCTACTCCCCTTTTTCTTTCTTAAATAGGGTCATTTTTCCCTCTGAAAATGTCAGCTGTCAGGAAAATGCACAAAAAAATTAGAGACCGTTAATTTGTGACCTGGAAGAATGAAGGGCAGGAACATAGGATTTATTTGTCCAATTTGGTCTATCCTTCAGTCACTTTTTTTTTCACGCTCATTAATGTTTTTTAAAATTATTTCCAACTGCGAATTCCTCTCTTTTCCTGTTCTTTGACAGTCAGAACAACTTGATTGCCTGTCACTTCATGACAAGTCTGATCCGAGACTGCTGCATCCCCACCTCGCAGCTCTCCTGCCAAACTAAAACCTGTCCATTGCTCCACATCTCTGCTCCTCTGCTGTAGCTTTGATCATCTTTAGGCTCCTACTACAGTCAGGAGAAGCACAGAGGCATTTCCAGAGGACAAGGAAGCCTGGCTGTGGCTCAGATCTGCCCTCTGGAAATCCCTCTCTTCCCTGACTACAAAGCAAGCTTAGGGCTTAAATTGTGAACTTGCCTCCAGAAAGTACCATACCCTGAAGAAAAACACATTGGATTGCCCTCGGAAACATCCTTTCTTTCAAGACAGAGAGCTTTCTCCTGAGGCAGGGACATCCTCTTGCTGTCACTTTGTTGGCACGTGCGAGATGCTACAGGGAGAAAGAGGGCATTTTGATTTTTAGAAAATGTCTAGCCTTATTTACAGAGCTCCTACAACTAACTGAACAACTGAAAAGAGTAGGGCACCCTAATGAAGGCCTTCTAATCAGAGATTTGTCCTCACAGGTGACAAGGCCCTGATGTGGGAAAACCGGAGAGCCGCTGACAGGCAGCGTTGCCTGGAAAAGAGCAGAAGCTAAATGGGGCTACCAGCCTTTGGAGCACAGAGCCCTGAAAAAAGCCTACAGCAATGCAAAATGTTAAGTACCTTCTCAGTAGAGAGCAAGCACTTAATGAAATGGGAACATCTGATAGCCCAATAAACAGATAAATAAGACAGGCAGCTATAGATTACATAGGTTTCCGGTGACATGATTAATCATGAGAGCACAGCTCATCTGGGTAAGGACATTACTAGAATCTCTTTGTTTATGGCCTTGTAATTTATAGTGTCTGCATTATAAGACAGGATTTTCAACCACACATACTAACAGGATTTTTTCCTTTTTTTTTTTCCCCCCCTTTTTTTTTTTTTTTGGCAGAGCTGTATCAAACAAAAAATTGAAAATGTCAATTATTTTTCTCAACAAGAAGAAGATCCTTTAATCATTCAGATTCTGTTTCTTTGATGGCTGAGTTGAATAGTTTAGCTTTCTGGATGAAAAAATATACGTAGATTTAAAATTTCTCATTATGATGCCGTGTTTCTGAATGACACTTTTCATACCCAAAGAATAAATAATTCTTGGGGCCTTTCTTGGGGCCTTTCTTGCCCTCTATTAAAAGAAGAACTGAAAGCATATTCAGGAGGATGTGTCCATGTCTCAGAAAGCAGCATATGCTCAATCAATCATTGGTATGAACATTTTATAAAAATTTCACATCTGCAGTTGCACTACCACTTGTGGTGACTGCAAAAATGGTCATGGTAGTGGGTTTTTGTAACTATCACCTCTACTACTCTTCATAGTAATTGTGGCAGTAGACAAATGACAGCAGCCAGAATTTTCTGATTGTGTTAAAACTGGTTGCAGTGTCTACATAAACAAAAGAATATAAACACTGTTTAAAGTTGCGGCAGGAATTATTCAATTTAACAGGAGCTTTGAAGTTTTATTTAAAAATTCACTTTGAAGTCACCTATGAAAATGAAATTTAATTTTTGAGTCATGAAGTTTTCATATCATCAATGAAAATTAGGTTGGCGCAAAAAGACTTACAAATTAAACTATCAATAATTTTGACAGCTAGAAAAATGTAACCTGATCTTTCTTCAAAAGAAATCTGAACCACTCTAATTCCTCACCTTGTTTCAACTATTGTTTCTCATCCGGTCATGAGTTTCCTTTTGAAAACGTTAGCCTCAGTTTGTCTTTTTTTTCATGACAAATAACATAAATAAATAAATCAAAGAGCCAAGTCCAATTTCTAACCTCCGGCAATGTTTACATTTTACGTCCAGAAAAGAAAGCTCTGATGCCATTGAGTGTGACAGGTGACATATTGTCTTTTCAAATATAACTGGTTTGCCAGCAGAGGAGATTCTTCCCTGCTTTCCTACACAGTTGTGTGCTTGCTAGACATAAGTGGCTCCATGAATTGACAGCCTAGCAACAGAGTTGATTTTTTGGGGTTTTTTTTTTGGATTTCCCTCCAGGCACAGTAGCTTTGTTCCACCTCTTCATTAGCACACCCTTCCCTCATCCCAAATTTTGAAACATGGAAATAAAATAAATAAAAACAAACAAACAAACAAAAAAAAACAAACAAAAAACCAAAACAAACAAAAAACCCACAAAAAACCCAGAAGGAAAGTCTCTTGCAACTTACACTGCTTTCCCCAGAAGGTATCAAGGACCACCATGCATCTCAGACCAAGATTTACAAAGTGTTAATGATGCGCTTCCCTCCCTCTCCTAGTCACTGGCCATCCCATCAGAATGCCTCACACTTCACAGCCAGTGATGATGTCCTCCTGCCCCAAAACTGCTGTGAATCCTTGGAAGGTTTTGCACTGGACTAGGTGTGTCACATGGCATTTTGATACACAGTGCTTTGGAAACAGAATCTATTGAAGAGATAGATAGCTGAGCATTTTATGCACCTGCCACAGATATAGAAACACACACACACTCATATGTACTAAGGTACAAAAAAAAAAGAAAGGTGAGCTGCTGATTTCATTTAAATGGAAATGGTTTTGTGCTCTCTGCTGACTAAAGAGCTAAAAATTCGGTGTTTACACACTGTTTTCAACACTTGGGTTCATGGGTAACATTCTTGTTTTATGACCTGCATTCATTCATGTATTTTGCAGCAGTCTTAATGTCAGTAATTACCTGGATCTTTGCATTTTGTAGCTGTCTTGTTTTTCCAGGGAACCCAAAAGAAGATGGAAGTTATTAGAAATACTCATCTCTTACATTATCAATAGATTCTCTTCAGCTGTAGCATTCTCCAAACGTGCAAACACAGAATTCATGAAT
>NW_020955315.1:607333-646309 GCF_003031625.1 Empidonax traillii
TTTTTGGCAGAGCTGTATCAAACAAAAAATTGAAAATGTCAATTATTTTTCTCAACAAGAGGAAGATCCTTTAATCATTCAGATTCTGTTTCTTTGATGGCTGAGTTGAATAGTTTAGCTTTTTGGATGAAAAAATATACGTAGATTTAAAATTTCTCATTATGATGCCGTGTTTCTGAATGACACTTTTCATACCCAAAGAATAAATAATTCTTGGGGCCTTTCTTGGGGCCTTTCTTGCCCTCTATTAAAAGAAGAACTGAAAGCATATTCAGGAGGATGTGTCCATGTCTCAGAAAGCAGCATATGCTCAATCAGTCATTGGCATGAACATTTTATAAAAATTTCACATCTGCAGTTGCACTACCACTTGTGGTGACTGCAAAAATGGTCATGGTAGTGGGTTTTTGTAACTATCACCTCTACTACTCTTCATAGTAATTGTGGCAGTAGACAAATGACAGCAGCCAGAATTTTTCTGATTGTGTTAAAACCGGTTGCAGTGTCTACATAAACAAAAGAATATAAACACTGTTTAAAGTTGAGGCAGGAATTATTCAATTTAACAGGAGCTTTGAAGTTTTATTTAAAAATTCTCTTTGAAGTCACCTATGAAAATGAAATTTAATTTTTGAGTCATGAAGTTTTCATATCATCAATGAAAATTAGGTTGGCGCAAAAAGACTTACAAATTAAACTATCAATAATTTTGACAGCTAGAAAAATGTAACCTGATCTTTCTTCAAAAGAAATCTGAACCGCTCTAATTCCTCACCTTGTTTCAACTATTGTTTCTCATCCGGTCATGAGTTTCCTTTTGAAAACGTTAGCCTCAGTTTGTCTTTTTTTTCATGACAAATAACATAAATAAATAAATCAAAGAGCCAAGTCCAAGTTCTAACCTCCGGCAATGTTTACATTTTACGTCCAGAAAAGAAAGCTCTGATGCCATTGAGTGTGACAGGTGACATATTGTCTTTTCAAATATAACTGGTTTGCCAGCAGAGGAGATTCTTCCCTGCTTTCCTACACAGCTGTGTGCTTGCTAGACATAAGTGGCTCCATGAATTGACAGCCTAGCAACAGAGTTGATTTTTTGGGGGTTTTTTTTTGGATTTCCCTCCAGGCACAGTAGCTTTGTTCCACCTCTTCATTAGCACACCCTTCCCGCATCCCAAATTTTGAAATATGGAAATAAAATAAATAAAAACAAAACAAAAAAACCCAAAACAAACAAACAAACAAAAAACCCACAAAAAACCCAGAAGGAAAGTCTCTTGCAACTTACATTGCTTTCCCCAGAAGGTATCAAGGACCACCATGCATCTCAGACCAAGATTTACAAAGTGTTAATGATGCGCTTCCCTCCCTCTCCTAGTCACATCAGAATGCCTCACACTTCACAGCCAGTGATGACGTCCTCCTGCCCCAAAACTGCTGTGAATCCTTGGAAGGTTCTGCACTGGACTAGGTGTGTCACGTGGCATTTTGATACACAGTGCTTTGGAAACAGAATCTATTGAAAAGATAGATAGCTGAGCATTTTATGCACCTGCCACAGATATAGAAACACACACACACTCATATGTACTAAGGTACAAAAAAAAAGAAAGGTGAGCTGCTGATTTCATTTAAATGGAAATGGTTTTGTGATCTCTGCTGACTAAAGAGCTAAAAATTCAGTGTTTACACACTGTTTTCAACACTTGGGTTCATGGGTAACATTCTTGTTTTATGACCTGCCTTCATTCATGTATTTTGCAGCAGTCTTAATGTCAGTAATTACCTGGATCTTTGCATTTTGTAGCTGTCTTGTTTTTCCAGGGAACCCAAAAGAAGATGGAAGTTATTAGAAATACTCATCTCTTACATTATCAATAGATTCTCTTCAGCTGTAGCATTCTCCAAACGTGCAAACACAGAATTCATGAATTGTGTATTGATATAAATTATTGAAATCACAAATGATTACAGTTGTACCATCCTCTGCTGCAATATTAATAAATGGGATTTGGGTGCTATAAGCAAGTGCAATAAGAACGCGCATTTCTCTGGCAAGTTCTCTGCTAACTCTGAATTTTAGGTGAGGCAAATAAACCATTCTTCCCCTTCCTATCCACATTTCTGTTTGTACTCTTTCCAAATTCTAGTTAAAGTGCATCACACCTGAGCACAGCAGCTCCAAAGGAAATTCAGAAATGTGACTTCAGGTCACTTCTACTTGAAGTTCTGCCCAGGTTGTTCTTCACTGTCTTTCAGATACTCTTGGCAGTCACCAGTCCCTGCCTGCTGTTTTCATTAAAAAGCACACAGACGTGCACCTCCCTACCCTTTCAAGAATCTTGGGAGGTGGGCAAATGCCAGAGTGAAATTTGCTGATGATTATTCCTTCAAAGCTAGATCTGCAGGGCTTGGCAATAGTAGGCCAGCAGGAGAAAGCTGCTGTTGTAATTGTGCCACAGTTAAGGCTGGAAGGTCCTTACCTACCCACACTTGAAAACCTGGCAAAGTTCCTGTAGAGTTAGCGCTGTCCTGCCTGGATTGTAAGGTAATAATTTATTTTTTTGCTGTGCACAAAATTAGTGGGAAGTTTAAAGCACATACATTGCCATTAGACTGTCATATTGTATGAGCAGGATGAGAGGGAGTGCATGCTACAAACATTTGTGTATTTGTTTCACAGTTTATAAGGGCTGGAGGCACAGGGCAAGATGTAATTGTTCAGTTGGCCAGTGGGTAGTGGGGCCAATGTGGCTACATCAGTTTTTCTCTGATGTCCTACTGAGCTCAGAAGAATGACAAAAATAACTCGAAGCGAGGAAAAATAACTTGAGAGGCGTAAAAAAAACGAGAAAGGCAAAAGGGATAAAAATGCATAATAAAAATAATAATGACAAAATCAGAAAATGTATTCTCTGCTGTCATGTATACCTTGCCTGTTGGCATCCTTCAAGGTAACTAATGCACGTGTGAACTGGGATTTCAGTTTAGAGTTTATGGAACACCTCACCCCTGCTTGAAGCTTTGCAGCCCTTAGCAGAACAGCAATACTCTTCTCTTTGCCAGTAGTATAAGCCACATCACAGCAAGCTTGATCTTTTATTAAAAGTAGTTATCACCTTTCTTCCTTTCCTCGTTCTGTGAAAGATATGCATCACTTAAATATCTTCCACCTCCTGAAGCTGGTGTCCATCACATGCATACCCTTCAGACAAAACTGCATCAGAAAATAGTTTGAGAGCACAAATATCACCCACCCACTCAAGTGGTCCAGTCTGCAGGGCCAGACTAAAGCTAGTCCAAAGAATAACCCTCCTAGCCCCCCACAAACTCACACCTTGAACCAAGCACAATGGACTCCAGATGCTCCATATCATCTCTTTAAGCCCACAGATCTGCTCTCTTTACACTGCATTACCTGTCGAGGTAGACACAACTTTTGTTGAGCTTTCATTTTCTTGAAAACGCCATTCTGCGACTTTGTGCTCAATGCAAATAAATTTAAGAGCTTCCTTTCCAGATAGCCATTTGGATATAAAAAAACCTGTCCACATTGTGGCATGTGTTTTTTCCCCACTTTCTACCTCATTTAGCTCATTTGCCTCAAGATCAATCCTGCGGTCTGGTTATAGCCCCTGTGACCATATCCTCTTTCTAAGTCCGTTACCAGTTGGTTAATAGAGGTTCAAATTTTGGATCCTATATCTTTTAAATGCATTAGGTCTAAGAATTGAGACCCTTCACATCTGGCTTCTGAATTGCATTCCCTTGTGAGCTGACAAACCTCCAGAGGGAACATCACACGGTCCAGTTACTCAAGACCTTTAAAATCAGAACTCCTCAGGAAAAGAGAAAGTAATCACGCCATCTACCCAGATTTAGATGCCTCTATGGGCAATGGAGAGAAGTAGATATTCTCTAGAGACCAATTCCGCCCAACTAAATTAGGCTCCTTTTCTGAATTGCCCTCCAGAGAAGTATTTGCTTTCCACTGACAATGGAGGGAGTCCAGGGAAAGCATCTGACAGTATAAAATCACCACAATCATGCTGTGTGATTATCCCTCTGGGTCAGGGTTAAAGCCAGAACCATACTAACATACACATGGCCACCGAAATGTGACACAAACATGGATGCCATTCTCTCCCTTTATTGCCCTGTCTCTGCTGTAAGGTGTCTCTCTTGCCCAAAGCATCTCAAGCCATCATAACTCTCCTCATTTCATTTGAGAACCCTCCCCTTCCCCTCCTCTCCTACCACCCTCATCTTTGATGTGATTGGTGTGGGAAGGCCACTAAAAGTCACTGTCTGACCACTTATCTCACCTTGCTCAAATGTGCTCAACATGAAACTCTGAAGCACTGGCTCTTTTACTAAACAATAAGGATGCGATGCAGCACAATGGTAACACTTCCAGTCAGAAAAAGATTTCAAGCATGTTTTTTTCTCTCTGAAAAATGCACACCTTGAGCTGAAACTGCCAGCAAATCTGCAGTGAATTGGCTCAATTGTTTTCAGTGAAGAATTGGGGGGGAGGAAAAAAGCTTAAACTTTTCAACAACAATAGCACAAAAGCTTCTGCAAATTTTTCTACTGAAGTTAAATTCCCGTATTTTTTTTTATGTGACTTTTTTTTTGTTTAGCTGGAAACCCTGTGAGTTTGGCTTCATAGCCAGCCTGATGTGTCTCACAGGTCTAGCAAGTCCCTAGCAAAAGCTATTAATCAAGGTTCCATTCAAAACTGAGGCAGACATGTAATAGGACTTTTCAAAAAAAAATCCAATTTGTAATACAGGCAAATATAGACAAAATATCATAAGCACCCACCTGCATGAATAACAATCAGAGACAAAAAGGACTTACGTCTCTGATTGTATTAGAACCACAATCCATTAGATTGTAGTCTCAGTACAAAAAGACAACTTTGCAGAGAAGTCAAAACTCTGTTTTAATACCGGTATTTCATGCAGCAATGAAGGCAAGGACAATTTTGAAAATATTTCTCTGGCTCTCACACTTTGCCACTAGTAGAAACAGCTGCCAAATATTACCCCACAGACAGAGGCGACACAAGGTATAAGGGCAAATTATTTCAGCAGTTGAATACTGTGCTTTGTAGTAAGGACTTTCAACCCTTCTAGTAAACCAGCAAGGCTCGTTGAGCTTTTTGCTTTCATGTCTAAAAAGAAAAAAAAAGCAAGCATAAACTGACCTGTGGCAAAGTTCATTAAATTGGACATATGGTACCTGAGCAACCCCACACGAGAAGTACAATATAATCTAAGATATTGTTGACCCCTTCACCAAGTAGCCCAGTAGCTAATGCCCACACCCAAGTGTGGCTCTGCAGGGACATGCTGCATGGTTAAATCGGTACAAAGATGCCAGCACTAAGCACAGGAGTCTTACAGAAACCAGCAACCAAGAAACGCTGCTTTCTTTTTGAGTTCCTCTGGGTATAGGTTATTACGCAGCTCATTAAAATCTGTTTCTTATAGGAAGTTTTAGCTGTAAATTCTGAACAGTAAAGTTTAGGTAGTCTGTGTATTATTCTCTTTTTCTTGTGAAGTTTTTTTAAAGTTACTTCAGTACCAGATCTGGAAAACTTCCAGTGATGTTCAATAAACTCCTTTAATTTTATCCTTCCTTCCACAAAGTGAAATTTAGGACTGAATTCATTCTACATTTCTGCAAGGTTATAGCAGAGATAAATTTGGCCAATATGTATTCACTGCTCTGCTAAACACATTACAGTAGTTTTCTTGTGATATTGCTTGGAAGTGCCAAAAATAACTTGTTTTTCCAGTGTCCTCATCTACTTTTACAACAAATATAGTTGGTGAATGTAAATTAATGGTTATTACAGCATCTGCTCTGCATTTCACTTATTTTTATAGTGAAAGGCTGACTAGACTTTTTATTTTGATATTGCAATGGTAACACACCTGCTGGGGCCTGCTGTATTGCTACTCTAGGGAAAGATGGTTAATTGCATTTTCTGCCTGTTAAAAATAGAAGGATTTAGATTTAGCATTGTCTTCTATGAGGTTCTTTAAACATCTTATCTAAGCTTTCCAAAAAAATAAACAACTCAGTTCTCCTTACTGCCCACCAAGAAAAGTTCTGCCAAAACTTTCTTAGAGAGTGAGTCCAGTCCAAATAATGTATTTTATATCTAGAATAATAAACATTTGAGCAATTACGGTTATAGCAATAACATCAGTTATTACATCCTTACACATAATAAAATACCACTTTGTAGGAGGACTAATGCAGTGTGAACTGTAGGACTTCAGCCTAGCTCACAAAATACAACACATTTTTACAGAGAGAAAACTGCAGTCTGTAACTATGAGCAAAACCAGAGGAAAGCTTCATTTCAGCAAGGAATGAAGAATAAAAATTAAAGGCCAAAAAGTTAAACTTACAGTTGGTTTATGAGCCAAGATTTTTTGCATGTCCTTGGTAAGCAGGTGCTAAGAATGCTGTTGACTTGCTGACAGGTGAGTGGCTCGTGGATTGGCGAGGGAGGACACTACTGGGAATAGCTGATTGGTGCTCTGGAAGAGGAACCAGGAACTCTGCCCTCCTATGATGGAAGGGGCTGGGGAAAAAAAAAAAAAAGAAAAAAAAAGAAAAAAAAAAAAAAAAAAAAAAAAAAAAAAAAAAAAAAAAAAAAAAAGAAAAAAAAAAAAGAAAAAAAAAGAGAAAGAAAGGGAAAAAGAAAGACAGAGCCTTAGCTGGGTTTTGTTTGCCTTGGCAATAGGTAATTTCTGTGGATGACATGGAAGGATGTGGTTAATGTGCCTTTTAGTCACCGCTGAAAGGAATAAGGAACAGGTGTTGATGACATGAGAGTCCTGGAGGGACTATGGCAAATGAAAAGCAGCAGTGATCAGGCGCCCACACTAGGAACAGCTGCTTGATGGGGACCATAAAAAAAAAAAAAAAAAAAAGAAGGAAGAAAGAAAGAAAGAAAGAAAACAACCCCCCAAAAAAAACCCCCAACCTGGAGTAGAGGAAAGAATAATAAAGGAACAAGAGCAAAATAAAGTCAAAATCGGGAAATGAGGAGACAATGCCACAGCCAATAAAAATTGGCCGATGTTGCAATTATCAGTGGAGCCATTACAAAACCCGCAGTACTAACCAGAACAGCTTTGCACCATTTTCCCCAGGTTTCTGGGACTCCCTCCTCTTGCACAGACTGCAGCAGCGGGTCCCTGTTCCAGCATGCCTCCTACCACCCAGTGTGAATTAGGAGCCTCATTTTACTGCCTCCACCTAGACAAGGGGGAGGGTGTTTATGTTCTACGTGCAGGAGACTGTTTTGAAATCCAAATTCAACTGCATAAAATCGACTTCCATATAGTTTCAGGCAAGTGTTTCCCTCTACTAAAGTAATCGCATCGTGTGATCTATCTTAGAGTAACAGACCCACCAAGCATCTTGGGTACTTTGGACTAAATTGAGGGGAATAAAAATAACCAAACACGAACACCTTACAATCTTTTGCAGCATCTGAAGTGTACAATTTGCATTCCAGTATATCCTCTAATGGCTGTGTCCTGTAGTGTTTACCTGTATAATGTGTTGTTTGCATTTATTTCTCTTATTGTTAGTGCCAGCATGAGACGTAATTCATTTTGCTCAAAGTATATGGAATTACGTGGCTATAAAGAAAAAGCAAATAAAAGAGATGTAGGGTTGAGTATGAAAGTTTGCTTTCGTAGCGAAACTAATATAAAACTAGCCTAGCTCTATTCATATTCATATTCAGGCACAATTCCCTCTTTAAATAAACCCACCCCAGAAGCAAGCTTATATCTTAAACTGTAGGTGCTTCAGGTTGGGACTGTGGTATTTGTACAGTGCCAGAATAATATAACTGCTGTTTTCAAACACTACCATAGTAGGGATGAATCCTATGAGTAAAAATAGCTATACAGGCAGAAGAATAAACTGCCTATGGATGGGAGAGGGGAAAAAAAAAAAGCATACAAGTGAGGCAACTATCAAGAAGGTTGAGGGCTCTTCTGGGATAGAAATGGTAAATGGCATCTTACTGTTTGTCTATAATATCTATGTGTAATTTGAAGGCCAGTGCAAGATCTCTTAAGAGACCTGAGGGTGTTACAGTAATGCAAATAAAAGCAGCTTCTACTTAGGGGCTCTAACCATTAGGATGATTCTTTTTTTGGGGTAAATAAGCCTCTAACAATAAATGTTTCGTTAAAATAGCTGTACTGCAACATTATAAATCAAAAAATAAAAAAATAGCTTTATCAGCAGAAGGAAGGTGTTTTTCATATGCTTGTAGTGAAATTAGCTTATAAAATACAGGGTAAAGAAACATGAAAAAAGGTCTGGGTTGATTCTTCTTGAAAGGCATCATACTACATTATAAAATATTCAATCCATGACCAAAATAAGACACCACAAATGCCTAGCAACAAGGTATTTTGGAGACTAGAACAGTTACAACCAGGAATACTTTTTCAAAGGCTTCCTCTTCACCAGTCCAGAGTAGACAACTTGTTTTATCGATGCAGCAACGCTAAATGCTTCAGGCTCTCTTACAAAGTCACCAGATTGTTCCTGAGGTCACTGTCCAAGGGAAAAGCAGCAATTTCAGAGAAACTGTCCCCAAAGAGCATTTGCTTGTTAGGTGATGAGGGTGAATTAAAAGAGCTGCTCAAAAGCTTTAGTTCAAAGGAAGCTGATCTACTGAGGAATAATTGTAAAAGCTGATGTTGGAAGAGAATATGCTATTTTATGAAAGAGGCTGATACAGCAGCTGGACATGAATCCAGTCTTCTGGATCTCCCAGGGACTACTGGCTACTGCTTTGCTTTGTTTCCACTCAGACATCTGTTAAATTGGTATAATTTTTCTTACATACTTCACAGTAATGTTTAATGACTTGCTAAAAAGGTGACCACAGGTTGTAAGGGACATTGTGCTAGAAAAGTACATTCTATAACTGAAAACTTAGTCTACAGATCTCCTGAGTTCTCTTCTGTCCAGGACTTGCATTTCATTTACAAAAAGCTGTACTGTTTCAAGCAGTATACCTGGAAGATGAAAAACATATGGGTGTTTCAAGAAAAAAGAAGTTTTCTGCTCTGTAAAGCTACATGAGAGTTGTAACACTGGAACCCTCTTTCAGCTTCTACCTGGGATATTCCATCTGAGAAGCACTGTGATGAATCACCAAGAGGTGATATGGCATAAGAAATCCAGTTTGGACTGGAAATTTGTTTGAAAGAGAAGGGAAACCTTGGGAAGCACCCACTTGAATTTCCAGACAAAACATTTCCGTGGTGGAAGGTTGCTTCAAGATTAAAAAACCCAAGATTTCCCACAGGTACCACACATATAAACAACTGAGTTTTTGTGTGCACGTGCCATTGTTAAATTGATCTGTGTATTTCTATGTATGTATTTAAATACAGACAGTTGTGACAAAATCAGTTCACACATTAATTACATTAGACATAGTAGTGACTAATGCATCACATAAGGAACAACCGTATCAGACAGCATATTTCTGCTGCTGAACTTCAGTCTGGAAGACTTGCACCTTAGAGTGGGGCCTTTGAATTTGCTGGCTCTGAAAGCTCCAGCAGCAGTTATCCCTCTAGAGACATAACCCTTAGCTCAGAATTAAGAGCTCACTTATCAGTTACATAGGAAGAGTCTAGTCAATCAAACTGGAGAAGAAATTAAGACACTCTTCCTTTTCTGGTACTCCAGGAACAAACAAAAATTGAAATTTTGCTGAAGTCAGGTTCTACTTGGTGTTTAGAAGTAGCTGAGCCGTGATAGCCCTTTCTCAGTCTACCCTGACTAAGGCAAAGAAGCAGTCTGAGAGAGATCATTTCCATAGGTGGGACTGGCTAAATGTATGCCCACTGATTTATTTCAGCTGATGGATGGCAATTTCCTTGACCATTATAAATCAGTTGAGTTACAACGTCCCTGAACCCAGATCTTTACAGCAGTGTGGTAAACACTCAGGAATGGATTCCCACTGCCCCTGCTGGGACACCTGTCTGAGGAGCTTGAATGTCTTAAATTCCACTTTCTGACTTTATCAACGCTAAAGTCTTAAACTGTATATGCCCCAAATGGGACTTCTCAAACACTCAGGAATCCTACTGATTTTAAACAAACTGAGGGAAAACAGAATTCAAATAGAAGCAGCCTCTTTGTTTAGTGCTTGGTTACTGCTCTAAATGTCTAACTGCAGAAAGCCAGATTGGGCTGTTTGGCCTAAACAGCCTAAAACACGCTAAGAAAAGCAGTTAAAACTGCAAAGGAGGTAGCTAAGCTTCAGCAAGCGCTGGGAAAAAACCAACCATATGCTCAAGGTGCTTCGCTGGGGAAAGAGAGAGGCTCTGGTGTGCAGGCTGGGGCTGTGATCCAACATAGTACACCTGAAGTGTTTCACCATACCAAAGCTTAATCGAGGGATCCCAGTACAGCCTGAGCCCATTAACTCCAGACAAGCATGAAGTGTGCATCTACTGCTCCAGAAAGACCTGACTGCTGTTTTGAAAAACATAAACAGTAGTATAACCCAGTGAGGAATCAAGGGAGTAATAACAGCACTATTTTACATCAGTTCTGCAAGGCCAGGTCTGCAGCCGTACACACCGCCACGGTGCTGCCATTACCTTAATTTCTGTTATGCCAAGATTTATTTTTAAGTCAAGTTGGTGCTGGTGGAAAAGCACTGGTTTCAACCCAAAATATGAAATAAATGAGAAAGATTCCAATGAGGGCAACTAAACCAATAAAAGACTGAAGAAATATGTTTAGTGCAGACTGCTAGGAGAACTGGGTGTGCATTGTGTAGAGATAACAAACCAATTCGACAGCCTGCATGTACCTGGAAAAGATTACCTGTGAGTGCAGCTTATTCTCAGTCATCAACATGGACATGAGAAAAAACTCCTTTGGTTTCTGAATATCAGAAACAGTAAATCCCTGTTTTCTGTGGATTCATGGATAAGCTTCTATATAGCCTCACTGTTACCTCATTTCTCCTCCCCAGTCTCATCTCACCACAAAGTTTGCAGGGACTCAGTATTTCTAAGGGGTCTACCCATCCAGAAAAGTGCAGCTGAAACTGGCAAATCCTTAAAAAACTTTAGGAGTAAAGCAGAAGATGAGAGAAAACCAACCTACTAAACACAAGATTAACAATAAAAGTATTTGACTAAATACCACAAAGATTTTTTTTCTGCAATAAACCAGTTCTGTATTAACCACTTTAAGTATGTCAGGACAGGAAATGGATAATAGATTCTGGCATCTCTTAATGCCATCCTTATATCATTACAGGCAGAATGCCTAAGAATAGAAGTTAAATGGTCCTGTCAACTCTGTTTACTTCTAACTCTAGGCCTCTGACACTTGACAAGACAATTTTTGAGGATGGCAAATTTTAAAGGCTGCCAGATTGAAATTGCAAGTCATAAACTGTTCACAGCACCCAAGTTTGAAAGGAAAGTCCAAAAGATAAAGGCATAGTGACTGAATTTTAAAAATATTGGTGACATAAAGCACAGAGTCTTAATGTGATGATGCATCAAGAACCCCCAAACAACAGTTAAGTCAAAGCACACCATTTTTTTTTTTTTTCCCTCTTTGACAAAACAGTTTTGTAATGCCAGCTACTTTATAGAAATACACTGCAGGAATCCATATGTTGTCAGGGACATTTTCCGTGGGAAATAGTAGTAAATAGCTAGCTTCAACTTCTGTAGGGAAACCCATTGTTTGGACAATTGAACGTTATTAGATAACGTCCAGCATAACAAGTCCATCCGATTTTGAAATCAAGGAAGTTATCTATGCCTTGATTTCAGCAACACCTTGACATGCAGGTTCTTTATAGCCAAACTGAAGTACATACTAATTTCCATGTACAGAAAGCATTACCTTCACGAGGTTACTCCTGCTATCCATATATTTACTGCTTGGCCTTAGATACAGATGACACCAAGTTGTGTGTGAGGGCCAAATTGCTGGGGGATTGGAAGGCTCCACAGAGGGATCTGGACAGGCTGGATCGATGGGGTGGGAGGTTCAGCAAGGCAAAGTGCTGGGTCACGCGCCTGTGTCACAACAACCCCATGCAGTACCACAGGCTGGGAGAGGAGTGGCTGGAAAGCTGCCCAGAGGGAAAAGGACCTGGGGGTGCTGGTCAACAGCCAGCTAAACACAAGCCAGCAGTGTGCCCAGGTGGCCAAGAAAGGTCAATGGCATCCTGGCCTGCGTTAGAAATAGGGTGGCCAGCAGATCTAGGGAAGTGAGGGCCTCTGTGTACTTATCTCTGCTCAAGTACCATGTTCGGTTTTGGGGCCCTCACTAGAGGAAAGACACGGAGATGCTGCTGTGAGTCCAGAGAAGGGCAATAAACCTGGCAAAAGGTCTGGAACATAAGTCCTAAGAGGACTGGCTGAGGGACCTGGGGTTGTTTAGTCTGGGAAACTTCATCACTCTCTACAACTACCTGAAAAGAGATTGCAGCAAGGTAGGGGTTGGTCTCTTCTCCCAGGCAACCAGCGGCAGGACAAGGAGAAATGGCCTCAAGTTGCACCAAGGGAGGTTTAGGTTGGATATTAGGAAAAAATTCTTCACTGAGAGAGTGGTTAAGCATTGGGAGTGGTGGAGTCACAATCCTTGAAAGTGTTCAAAAAATGAGTAGACATGGCACTCGGTGGTACGATTTAGTGGGCATGGTGGTGTTTGGTCAGAGGTTAGACTCAATGATCTTGAAGGTCTTTTCCAACCTTAATGATTCTGTTATTCTGTTCTGTGTAGTTGCTGGCGGGATATGGCTGACACCGGTTTCCCAGAGTTTTATCCCTGTCTTGGTCCATGATAACCAGGCTGCAGGTCAGCCCAGGGGTTTTCTAATTTTCTTGCTTTTTGTGCACTGTGTATGTTTCTTTAGTGTAGAAGAGTTAATGGGTTTCCACTTTGTACCAGGCTCCAGACATAAGCAGGGGAAAAAAAAAAACCAAATCACATAAGCATGAAGTAAGCCAAATGTAATGTAGGGCACTGTGCAAATACATGCTTGGCTAAAATGCCTTTAAGAGAGTGTTTCAGGAGGAATGTTGTTTCCCAATCACTTTTCATCCCTTGTGAATTTGTTGTGAGGTCTCCTTTCCTTTTAAAGAGAAATGGAAGAGGGCACTCACCTGGAACTTCCAAGGCATTCATTCATGAGGTAGACCCTGAACAAAAGCCATGCTGATGAACTGCAAGCTGGCCAACCCTTTAAATGCAGACAGATGAACAGCAGGTGTTGTTATCTGCCAAATGAGTGTCGAATTTGACCCACTTCATCCAGTTTTTTTGTTGCCAGTTTCTGGCAGGTTGTCTCATTTTTAAGAGCACGTGCTCCATCAGATTAACATGGTGGGGGTGCTGGATCTAAGCAAAGTGTTAGAGAGCTGGTGGTGGCTGTACTGTTCATTGGCACTCACAGATTTAACAGCACTGTGTTTGATATAAATGCAGTTCCTCCAAATCATCATTTGTTATGTTTCTTAAATTCTTATTTAAGAATAATTCTGCTTAAATTCTGCTGCTAGTCTCCCTGGTGCAAAACCAGTACTGCACAAATGTGATGACACATTTTAAAAGTTTGGAAGCACAATCTGGCTCCTTTCCTGCTTAGACTGTGCAGGCTCAAAGGACTTCAACCTGACATTCTAAATAGCTATAATATGTATCCACTGTATGTGTGAGTGTATATATGAACACATATATGAAAGCATACACATATATAAATGTATATTCATAAGTAAATACGAATGAGTAATTGTGTGCATGAGTGTGTAATTCATTGGCCCAAACCCTAAGAGACAAAGGTGTTTATAACCAAACAAACAGCAGACAGATTAATCTAGCGGTACTCCAGTAATTTGGGGAGCTACTGTAGAAAAACAAAGCTTTTTCAAAGATTACCTTAGTTTACAGGGAAAAAAGCCAATGCCCTTTTTTTGGTGTTGGGATGAAGGATAGTTAATGCACAAAGAGTTGTTTGTTTTTGTTTTTTTAAATAACCACGAGCACAGCACTGAAAAAAGTTTTAGTAACAGGTCACTGTTTTCAAACATTGTGAACGTTTGCCAGACCCAACATGGCATCATAGCAAAGATGCTGTAGTTTCTCTGTAATCAAGTTCAGGGATTTGCAAACCTTTACAAGGAAGAACTATTATCCTGCATTTCTTGTGGGCTCCTATGCACTTCTTTTATCAAGCTTTTCATCAAAGATGCAACAAAGCCAATGCAAATGATGGTCTACTATTTAATAAACCCTGGCTTTATTGCTTGTGATAAAAGAATTTCACTTGGTTATATTCACCTTGCGTTTGGGAATAAGGAGGCATAGAAAAAGCAGAGCTTCATAACTAACATAAATCATCAACAAAACTTTTTTGTTTGAATACAAAATATACAAAGCATCAAGTTTAACTGGATGTTACAGAGCAGTTAGGGATTGTTTGATAAATTGAGAGGATTTTTAAATTGAAAGCCTCTGGGAAAGAGATCGCAAAACCATAACAGAGTCTTGATTTAGCTAAGTGTAGCTGTGGCCTTCTTGTTTTATCTGGCCAACAAGCCACTTCCTTAAAATCAGAGAAAGTCTTTGGAGACTGCAGGAATATCAGAGGGAAAAGCATTTGGCCAAGAGTGAATTAGACGAAACAAAAAAAGTGATAGTCTTATCCAAAGGAATGGTAAACAATTCAAATCTAGGACTCTGCAAAGGCAATTTGATTTTTTCAAATTAGTCTTCAGCTACTGTCTTCTTTTGACAGTAGTACTGTTGCTGTAGCCACGATATGCTAACACATAATGAAATCAAGGACAGAAGGAAGAGGTTAGAGATTTGGACCAAAAAAATGGGAAGACAACCTTTCAGGCAAAAACCTCCTTTCTCCAAGTCTGAAACAGAAGCAGCAAATTTGAAAGTCAAATTAAAGCTAAAAACAGCTCCTCTGATTTTTACTCAGATTATGTCTTTCAGATTAGGACATTGCCTATAGAGCGTAAGATTGTCTCTGCAGGATGGAAGAAAGAAGGTGTTTTTTGTGGAATACAGACTAGGTCTCAGAAGTAGGGAAAGTTATAAAATGCCATAAAACTAGTATCGCTAATGAATAGATATTTTTAAAGCTTAATAGTTTCAAGAGTTTTTGATTTGTGCTTGTCTTCAGGAGATATATTATGCATGGTATGCTTTTGAACACTTATTGTAACGAATGATAAAAAGATGTGCAATAAAAGAGATATATTCTTAACCTGATGGCAGTTCATTCCTGCAGGAAAAAACCCTGTCTGTAATATTGTTTGCAGCTAAGCCTTTACAGACCAAAGAAAGGACAATGCTCCAGGTAGCAGGGAAATTGTGTTACCAGTAAAAATATGCAGATTACAGCCAGGCATCTATTAAGAAATTTAAGAAGTAGCTCCAGCTAAAATTGTTGAAGCAGCTGTTTTTCCCACTTTGCCAAGCAGCTAAAGAACAAGGAGACGAGAAAAGGACTTGGTAATTAGTTTCAGACCCTACATCTAAATTAGTAGCCAGTGCTGTCCCTTTTGTGCTTGTAAGAGTTTAATTTCATCCAATCCAAATATTTTCAAGTCAGAGTCTAATGGCAATTTTACAAATAGTCCAAATAAATAGGGATTAGAGTTTACTAACCCAGTTTTAAAAGAACTTTACAGGAAGACATTAGGCTGATTTAGGTAATTATTTTACCCCCTCCATCCTCCTGAAATTATAGCTGTCTGTGACCATAAATTCAAAAAAGAGAAAAAGAGTTAGTTAAATTTATTAAGTGGATAACCTCTTTCTCATAATGATAAATGCAAATTGTATTTAATTGACAGTCTCCTGAGGACAATATATTTACGACAGATGTCATGGAAGCTTACCAAAAAATTAAACATAAACTCAAGGCATTTCATTTAGTGTCCAAGGAAAGATGATTGAATACCTGCAAAGCTGACACTGAGAGCTATAGATTTATCTGAGAGATTTGGAACTTTTGGATCAAATGAAGATTCACAGCCTTCCCAACTCTGCTGTATTTATGGAATTACTACACAAAAGGATTTACCGGTTTAGAGGCGGAAATCAATAACAGTTTGTGAAAAGCCCAAGTTAGAAACATCTTGAACTAAGACAAGCGTTCAATATAGAGTTCATTGTTATAGACTTTAAATTGTCCGGTATAAAAAGAGGGACTGACGTTTGACCTTCACCAGTTCCTGTGTGATGAGTTAAAAAAAAAAAAAAAAAAAAAAAAAAGGTATATTTACAGAAAAAAAAGGATGAAAAAAGGCCCTAAAATTGAAGTGAGAGATTAGGCACACCAGTTAAAGGTGATTGATAGGCATTTCCAAACAGGCCTTGGCAAGGCAACACAAGGCCTGATGCTCCTTTATAAATAATTTGTTACTGTTCGACTGCATTATCCTTTCTCCAGACTCCAGGATCCTTTTTTTCAGACAGCAAATATATGTTGCCTGTTTTAGGTACTAGCTGAGTTACTAATAGGTACTAGCTAAATTACTAATCTATGTATGGGTGCAAATCTTAAATGAAATTAAGGATCTAGGTCTTCATCTGGCAAAGAAAAGGCTGCTAAGGGCTGTTGACCTTTGTTCTTATGAAATAAGATTGCCTGACTTGTCCTCCCCCATGGGAGTTTTATGCAGTAATTTCTATGAGGGCAGGATTTCACCTACAGTGGTGAAACTGATGCAAGCTTAACTGGTTATCACCAACTGGTACCTCAGCCTTAAGAGTTGTTTTTAATTAGTGAGAAGCCTCCATGCCCAAACCCAAATTTAAAAAGCTAAAATTCAAAGAAAATCTCTGGGATGTGACAATTCAGCATCGTCTGAACCGGGGTGGTTGGGCCAACAGCTTGTTACTGGTGTGAAATTTAAGGACAGTGGGATTTACACCCAGTGCCCATCCAGTGGTAAATCATGTTCAAGGAATGTGTGGACTGAGTGGTTCCTCAGAATTTTCCAAGTCCCATCTCTCTCCAGGAAGAAGCAGGTTCATTATTGAGCATAGAGCAATATTCAGAAGTCACAGTTCACCAGTGTTTCTTCCTTCACTTTCTCTTTATGGGCGAAATAGAGCAACTCTCATAAACCTCAGAGAGGATATGGGATCCCCTGGATAAATATTAAAGATGAAGTCCCCAGTTTTGCAGAGGTTACAGAGCTTCTCATCCTTGCTTTGGACCGTGTTTTAGATGTTTCCCCAAAATAGAGAAAAAAGGTGACTGTGGCAGTGAGGTGGACTGACCTGTGATTACAACAGTAGGGACTCTGACAACAAGAGCTCAGACTGGTGTCTATTGCCCAGTTTGAGCATGGACATGGACAAACCACTCAATCTTTGAGTTAACAAAGGGAGAAGGGCAGGAAAAAATGGATGTTAGCTTTACATGATGTGCTTAGACGTGTGTGAAACCTTCTCCTTCAATATGTCTTTGAATTTTTCCCTCTGCCAAATCAGGTTCACATCAATTATTTCACTATCTTGTCTAATTTTAAACTATTAGCTTTTGGAGGCAAGGCTGTAACCCCTAAAGAGTAGAAACTAAAGCAGAGTTTTAAGAACACCTAAATGATTCAGGAGTCTGAGGCTTACTGGACTTCAGTGAGATTTAAGAGATTCAAGAAGCAATTTAGTACACTGGGAAAATTTTGTGAGAAGTGCTTGATCCACTGAATTTTAATTCTTATAAAATTTCATAGTACAGTATGACAAAAAAATAACCCAAATCAAGAACTGGATAGCAAGTTAATCTAAGGCTAATTTTGAACGCATTAAAATAGCTGCCTGACCAAAGTTATAGTTATTGTGGGTTTCCTCATTTACTCATTTTCTTCACTTCAGCACAGAAACAAATTTCTAGCATAGTCTAAAACTGTCCTGCAGTGCAGAAAACTTAATCTCAGAAAGTAAACTTTTCTTTTTTTTTTTAAATCTATGTTTTAGAGTTGTTCTCATACTCCTTTAGAGTAGTCATAAAGCAGGTACATGAAAAGCAAGTTGCCTTTTTCCTTTTATCTACAATAAACCTTACCTCTAAAATCACTATTAAATCATGGGAGGTCTTGGAAAACTGACACAAAATCAAAGAAGATTAAAACTAGAGTCACGAGACTACAAAATTCCCTGAATAAAATCTGAATTTTGGGGGGGGGGTTATTGGTGAGATGTCCCTCCACCACTGAGAAGATCACTGCTTTTCTCAGGGTGATGTGAGAGCAGGCATGGAGAGAAAGCTGAAAGCAGGGAAAGAAGAATGCAGTGGAAGATATGAGCAGGCAGAGAAGATAAAGTAAAAAAAAAACAAAACAGCGCTAAATTCTGGCACAAAAGTGGTCTAACAACAGCAAAGTATTTGCTTCCTTTCGCTAACACTTTTTCTTTTTTCTTCAAAATAATACAGATTAATATTTCCAGGCAGTCAAAAGTGCAGAGGTTAATGAAGCACCTCATTAATCTTTCATAATTGTAGCATGCCCTTGTGACCTGACGTCCGCAGTATAACAGCAGTATTTGGGTTATGATTTGGAAGAGCCTAAAATAAGATCAAAATCCTGTAAACAAAACCCCAGCACGCCTCAGAATACTAGCTGTGGAGCACCCTGGAATTCACGGCTGGAAGGAGAGTCGGCTTCTGGGAATGTGCTGCACCAGCTGTTAGGCTGCTGTATAACTCAACCCCGAGAAAGGCAAGTGCTGGATCCCTTCCCTTTCTCATTTATTTGCTTTTTTTCTTGTGATTCAGTGCTGGTAGAAGTACAGAGGGGGAGGAGAAGGTGCAGAATAGCTGGTGTGGGCTACCATGAAAGTTTCTGAACCAGCATCAGGTTGTCTCCCTTAAAAGTGCATCCTTCAGAACAAAACGGGACTAACTGCAGAGAAAGACTGGGAATGGGGGAAGCACTCAGCCAGCAAACTAGAGGCAGAACTCACTGAGAGGGCAGTGCAGCTTGTTTTCTTCCCCTGTTAAGAAATGCCAGCCTGAAGAGTTTCCTTGGGCACCCACCTGGGAGGGACAATGGCTCCTGCACCACCTTGTGACAGCTAACAGAAGACTTACAGGCCAGCCAGGCGCTCCGGGGAAGAGCTATAGCCAGTGGGATTTGACTTGATGGTCGCTGTTTCGCTGTCTAAGTGATACTCTCTCCGGTTTTCCTTCTTGGTGTTTTGCCTTTAATCTGTCGTGCTACTGGAACAAGACAGTTCATCCAGACCACTTCAGATGTCTGATAGGTGACACAGATCCTGCTATCCTTCTTGAAAGATTAATCCAATCTACAATCTTATCATTCTACCCGCAGGCTTACCTATGTTTTCACTCCAAAGGGTGTAAAATTGGCTTGCTATCTCTGGCTGATAGAGCAGTACAAGCAAATAATAGCAGATCACTCCTTCTGTTTATTTGTATCACACTGTTGGCTAGAGATTATGACATCCATTGTTAGGTGCCATCCAAACATAGCGTGAGAAATAGCACCTCTCCCTGCAGTTCATCAAAAATGTGTGAGCAGGGAAGGAGGATTTCACAGAGAAAGGCACAAGCACGGAGTACCTCAGGGGGTGTTTACAAATACAGTACAGTACGGAGCAGAGATACTCAAGCCTGGAAGAGACTCTGTTTGTCAGTTGGGGGGAGGGGGTTAAGTAGCCTAAATAGAGTGCTCTGTGAACAGCAGCCCTCTTCTTGGTACCTAACTAGCTCGGGAACATTTCCACAGCATTGCAAGATGTCTGGTAAGCATAGCTAAAGGCGGTTTCAAAAGCTCATCAAGGAATTTTGTAGCATACCTGGGACTTGGACCCGAGTCTCATGCCTCTCAGCTTTGCACAGACCACTGGTTGTCTCATTTAGCAGTTCCCTCCCTCCCTCCCCGCCTCCCACAACTCATATTTAGAAAGCAGTGAAGAATAACAATTTATATCTAGCAGATCCTAGACCCTCCCTCAGAGACACCTCTGGTGCAAGAGACCTCTGAGTCTGTGCCTAGATGAAGACAAAGCAGCCAAGGGTGACTAACAGAATGTAAAGCTACAGCTCTTCATATCATGCAAGCAACTCAGACAACCTAATGTGAATATTAAGACCTGATTCACGTATAAAAAAAAAACCTCACCACAAAGCAAAGCTTGATCTCAAGCTAAAAATAAAACTGCATGCATTAATATTTAAAATTTATGGTACTTCGGATCATAAGGTGACAGCCCTTATTATTAAATGCAACTCCGGCTTCAGAAGAGAAAAAAATAGACCTCCTGGCTAGATATGAAATTATGTGCCTGTACATATAGATGTAATGCTTAATTTGTTTTGATAGCAAAATCTTGGGTATGGAGAAGGTTAGATTTTTATTCAAAGGTGTAAATGGGGTTTGCAAGCTGTGAGATCAGATCACCGGTTACTACACCAACATCCAATAGCAGATTGCCCACCAATGGAACCACCTAAAGGCAAACAACTCCACTCCACACCAAAATGCATACAACCTGCCAAACCCAAACCATCCTGACAATAATTAGAAATCAGATGTCACTACTGATCAGCTTCCAAGTCTACTCTCACGACCTGGCATTACCTTATCTACTTGGTAGGATAGAGAAGAGAGGAGAAGAGAAGAAGGAGAAGGAGGAGGAGAAAGTGAAGGAGAAGGACTGCTCTTCAGCCACTCCTCTCCCACTTTAGTCTCATATCCAGTCTTACTCCATCACAGGTGCATAATCCAGCATTTGATCTTGTTCAGTTTCATGCCACTGGTGATTGCCTAACGCTCCAGTCTATCCAGATTCCCCTGCAAGGCCTCTTGTCCCTCAAGACAGCCAACAACACCTTCCAGTTTAGAATAATCTGCAGACTTACTGACTGTGCATTCAACTTCTGCATCCAGGTCATCAGTACAAATATTGAGCAGAATTGGCCCTAGAATTGAGCCCTGAGGAGCAACACCAGTCCCTGGTCATCATTCAGATGTTACCCCATTCACTACCACACTTTGAGCCCTGCCCGTCAGCCAGTTCTTCAACCCCTTGCACCATATGCCTGCTCACCTCGCAGTTGAACAGCTTGTCCAGAGGGATGCTGGGAGGGACAGTAAGTCACCTTTCAATTAAAATTGGTTCTTACATACAGGCATATGCAGAAATTATTGCCTGCTCCCCTCTCTGTCCTGCTTGCTCACGTCATAGTCTCCTCTCCACTTTTATTGCTTCTCATCTGCAGTCTGAAACCGATTGGCTGGGGTACAACTAATTAACCACTAGGGATCAAGAACTAACCTCAAGATCCTCTAAATAATAACAGCCATAGAAAGGTTAATAATGATAATAATAATGTGTTGTTGTGGGACAAAATATCTTCATCATTTCCTATCATGCCTGCAAGATTTTTTGGGGGCCACTAGGAGTCCTGGAGATTTCAGCATAACATATGTTTCTGCCACATTCCTGCATTCTCAAAGGCTGGTGAATATCTGAAAATGGTCTCTTACACCAGAGACCAGTTGCAAAATCATTTGGGAGTTCTGAAGAATTTCTAATGAAAAACCCATGTAATTCACTGAAGGCAATATTTTTAATTATATCATGTCAGAACTGCAATAGATTCATATCATTTGGTGGTAAGGCCAGACATACAACACATCAGCATATGTAACCCTCAGGGGTACCAGGCACTAACCCAGTTTATCAGGAAAAGCAGAAAGTGATGTCACATTAAGAAACAAAGGCCTTAATTTAGAAGTTAAGTGAGTTTACACATTCTAAAAAGAGAAAAAAAACCCCAAAACCAAAAGAAAGAGAAAAAGACAGAAGTAAAATAAAACCTGTATTCTGCTGTGAATTTTACTCATACATTTCACAGATTCATTACTAAACATTTAAGCCATGCATTTCTAAGAGATAATAGCTTCTGGAACTGTTAAAAACCTCCTATTACTCTGAGTTTATAAGAAAACTCTTTCAATTCAATCACTTTGGCACTAATGGAGCTAATTTGACTTTGTCCTAAAATCCTCTGGCTGGTTTAGTTCAATATATTCATCACTGAGTTACATGTAAAAGTCTCTGAACAAAAGTCTTTGCCAATAAATGGGTTTCAAAGATTTACAGCCTAAGTATTTAGGAAGACTTAACATTACCCAAAGTTAACCAAATCTTTTCCTATGCATGCTGTTGTGTAAATATTTTAAAACTTGCGTAGGTCCAAGACTTGTTCCATAAGCTGAACGAGCTAGATTTGGGTTGCTTTTTATACCAACTTCACAATTTTTCTGGTTTCAAGAGGATATACATACGTGCTTTGTTTTGCACATGTAATATAATTAATACACTGTAGTTCTGTAAGTTGAGCAATGCATCTGGGCTGAATAAATTATTTGAGCATGAATCAAGAAACATGTCTTGTGTCCCTTTTATCAGGAAGCCTTTCAAGTAAGCTGTCATCCTGTTGTGTAATGAATGAACAAATTCCTTGACATTTAACATTATCCTGATCATGTGGTTGCCCAGTGGAGGGTTAGATGACACAACAAGGAATTATATGGCTTATCATCCAAATAGCTACATTAGATGCATCAGAGAACAACTTGCTATTCCATTCCTATTTGTCATTACAATTTCATTTGTTATTGTTTGACAACCTGTTCACATGTACAGCTAGGTGCAAGCACAGTGCCTTCATAATCCTCTTTCTTTATGATACATTTTGCATGCTTATTTGTGCTCTCTGTAATTTTGACCAATGATAAAACAAACTATTTCTGATCTTGAGCATATTTCCTTGGGTACTGGTGATGTTTCCTCTAAGACTTTCAGGGTTTGTTTGTTCATTTGCAGAGCAAAGGATGGGTTGCTTACAATTCCACTTTTACCCTGTCTGGGATCATAGCTTAACTCATGGTCTGACAGATGAAATGTATCTAATATTTTCCACAAACAGTACTGGTGAAGTAGCAGCAGAGATCTTGCAAGGGCCATATCAAACAGTGACTTGACATGGTGGTGTGGTTTCACCCCAGCCAGCAACCAACCCGCACACAACTGTTTGCTCACTCCACCACCAGTGGGACTGGGGAGACAATTGAAAAGGTAAAAGCTGGAAAACTCATGGGTTGAGATACAGACAGTTTAATAGCAAAAGTAAAAGCTGCAAACACAAGCAAAGCAAAATAAGGAATTAATTCGCCTCTTCCTGTGGGCAGGCAGGTATTCAGCCATCTCCAGGAAAGCAGGGCCCTACCATGGGCAACATCTATTGGGGAAGACAAATGTCACCCCTTACTTCCTTCTTTTTCCCCTCACTTTATATACTGAGCGTGATGTCATATGGTCTGGAATATCCCTTTGCTCTGCTTGTGCCACCTGTCCTGACTGTGTCACCTCCCAGCCTCCTTGCCAGTGTGGCACTATGGAAAGCATAAAGGACCTTGGCTCTACCTAAGCACTGCTCAGCAGTGACAGAAACATCTCTCCATTATCCACCGTGTGTTCAGCACAAATCCAAAACACAGCCCTGCACTGGTCACTGTGAAGAAAATTAACTCCACCACAGCCAAAACCAGTACACGTGAACGTGACATAATTTTTTTTTTTTTATTCTCTGGAGGACCAAGGCCAAGAGTGAGTTAATTTCATCTATTGCAAGCAATTTGAGATGCCAGATATAAACATGGTAATGAGAGACAGTGATCCTAACAGTGCTGTTTCAGAAATAATAAAGACCACTGAGGTGACTGACATTGTTCCTTTGTGCTTTATGTTCAAACAGTCTTAGCTCATTCTGTCCAGCCACAGTTTCTGCAAGGCAGAAGAGCATCACTTTATCTTAATATTGCTTTTAAAATAAGAACTGGGAACTACATGCTTCTTCTGAATGTAAAAACTGTCAATATAAATTAATTTTATGGTTCTATCTGGGTTTCTGTGGAGAGGTTCAGTGCTTCCAGCTGTAATTTTAGCCTGGGAAATAGGATGCCTGGGAAATAGGACACTTGGGAAATAGGATGCTTGTGTGGATGTGTCATTTGCCTACCTGTTCATCTTTTCTCCCTCACCCCCCTGAGGGACCTTTGCCATTGGTTGATTTCTAGATGATCTGACAGCAGAACAGGTCTTCCCCTCCCCAGTACCTCACCCTCACTAGCTTTGGGAAAAATCAAAAGCTGGGTGGAGGAGACAGCTCCAGATTAGAACTTAATTGATAAGCAGACTGCGTTGTGAATATGATGCTATCTCTAACAGGGCAGTCTCCATCCTTGTCAGTTTTCAAAGCCCAGCAGGAGGAAATTCTGAACAAACTGCTTTAATGGCACAGTTATCTCTGTTTGAGCAGGGAGTTGGACTAGAGACCTCCTGGGGTCCTTTCCAACCTGAGTTGTCCTATGACCTAGTCAGTCAGCAGTAGTTGAGAACACTGATGATATCCTGTACCAGCTAATAGTGGGATTGTTAAAGAAGTTTATGAAAATCGAACATTATTTTGATGTTATGATGCAGGTATACAAATGGAGGATGCAAATCTACAGGAAACCAGACTTCATTAGTGTTGATGTTCTCCCCAAACTGCTTTTATCTTATATTTCCATGGGCAAAGTTGCCTTAATCTCTTTTAGAATTTTAAAAACTGGGGCGCATCAACAGTAGAGCTTGCAGCTTAAGAAGAAAACAAGCTAACTCCCCATTTCCACTGTTATGCAAAGAGTGACATAAACTCAGCAATAGTGTGACATTTTATTTGACAAACTTTTTTCCTTAAATATTTCAAAGAGACTTGACTTGCAATGGTACGCAATCTGAAATTAGTTTCCTGACAGGCTCTCATGGTATCAGTTTCACTTGGGAAAAACTAATTAAATGTGAGTTCTCTTTGATGCAGGAAATAAATGTGTTATAATCGCTTACCCTACAGGCAGCCCTGGTGCTTAATTATACACAGGATATGCATGGCATCACCAGAATCCATTGGTTCTTCCGTGGGTGAGCAGTAGCAAAGCAGGCCTGCCACCAAAAGGGAACTGGTGACCAAGGACTCTTGGGTGCATGTTCCATTCTAAATGATATTTAGGCACTGATTAATCCTCAAAATGTTTAGGAGGGCAAAGGTAAGAATATGTACAGGCAGCACCTAAACTCTGCAGCACTTTCTCACTGAGCAGAGAAAGGAACTTGGCCAACATTGTAACTCTCTCAGTGATCTGGGTACCTTAGATGGGCTGATACAAACGTGGACCATACTTTCCAGGCAAAGCCTATAGGGATGCTTTCCTTTATGTTTCATTTGAAACATGTCACACAGCAAAACAGCACGCAATCCATCTGCTTTAGAAGGGCGAGGGGCTGACTCAACTCCCCTGGATTGCTTCCTTACTGTTCCTCCTGAAGATATTGCATGATAAGCTGATCTTTGCTTACTGTGATTCAGCTTTAGAGAAATCCTGAAATTACCTCTTGTGGTAAAATATATGCATCTGCCATTGAATGTAACTGATCTATGGCACCAATTCGAAAATTTCAGTCACTTCATGTGCAAATAAATAGTGAATAATGATTTTTTTTCTTAATTTTTTCTTATTTGTAAATCCTTGATATGGTCTTTGCTAATAATGCATCTATCCTTTTTACTGCCCACTTGATGTGTGAGTAAAGACAACATTGACTTAAGCAATAAATTACTCCTAATCCCCTATTAAGAAACCAACTAGACTAATACAAAATGAGTCCAAGTACTTCTTCACTCACAGCAAATTTTAAACTATTTTCACACCACAACAGTCAGATTTAGACAGCATCTATTTCCAGTCATCCTGCCAGAGCCCTGCTCAGCGGATTATGCCTTTCTTCAGTCCAAAATGCTGGTACAGATTTTTTGGGCTGTGACCTGAACAAATCCCTTCACAGACAAAAAGTGAGCAGCAAGCACCCCAGGTCATTAACACAGACCAAGGGGAAATGCTGACATGTTTAGATTCAAGGATTTGGTTCTGTTAGTAACCATCCCACAATTCCTAGAAGGAACTAAGTATTGTTGCCAGTGGATTTCAGATCCTGTGTTTTGTGGAGACAATGATTCAGAAAAAGAAACAGAGAGGACGGAAAGCGAACAGTCCTTCTCCCTTCAGGAGAAAGTCAAGTGGGGGAAAGCAAGTCCAGACTTCTTTTAGGGTTCAAAAAATTCCAGCCAGCAAGGCTCAGGGTTGTATTTTGCTCATCATCTTCATTGTTTCACTTGTTATCCTGCCTGCTACTTCAGCCTACCTGGTTAACACCTCTTCCCTCCCCCATAAATCACTGGCACACACTGGCTTGCCATTTGCACTTCCTTTTGCCCCTTTCCTCCATCTGGGCATGCCAGTCAAGCCCCAGTGCCTGTGACACCCCATCTCTTTCACAGCCCCTGGCATTGCTGCCATCTCATTTTCTGCCATTTCTTATTGTGTCTCCCGTTTCAATTCGACCTACCCTTGCTGGGCTCACCTTCTTTTGCTGCTTGCCTTCACCACCTCCCTTAGCTACCTGTTCTCACTGGCTGTTTTGCCAGCTTTCCTTCCCACTGCTTGCTTCCTGTGCTTGTAAACATGCTCTTCCTATGACTTTTCAAAGCTGTCTTTCTGGATTGTGCTCTCAACTTTTCCTTGCTGCCCATCACCATTCCTCTACACTGCTCCTTCCTGGCCTCGTCACCTCATTTCAATACCTGACTTGCCGACCACACTCAGTTTTCATATCGGACCACGCTTGCCATCTCTCTTCACCATCCTGCGTGCTGCTTCCTGCTGTTGCCAGCCCACTGTCTTGACTTTGCATATCATTTGCACCCTTTGCTAAGTGTGTCTTCTCAAGCCTTGATCTGCTGCCTATCTTCACCCTCAGCTTGTCGCTCCATACGCTGCCTGCTTTCTCTGCATTGCCCACAGGCTGCATTTGCCGTCCATTTGGACTTCTTCCTTGTTCTTTCCCACTTGCCCTGGTTGTCCTCCTTCTCTTGCCAGCCTGTCACACGTGCCCTTCTCCCATTGCTTCACAGCCTGCAACGTGCTCTTGCCACATCACCAGCACTTTCTGCCTGTGATTGCTACTTTATTTCCTGGCAAGTCTCCTCATCCTCCTTATCGACTGCTCTCAAAACTTCCCTTGCCTGTAAGCTTCCAGCTGTAATGCAGCTCGCTTTTCACCACTTCCCATAGCTGTTTCCCCTCCCAACTCCTTAGCTGCCTGCTTTCAGTGCCTTTCTAAGCAGCAGTATTCAACTCCACAGTGGGGTGACCCCAGCTAGCAGCAAAACTCCCACACAGCTGCTTGCTTATTCTCTTCCCAGTGGGATAGAAGAGCAAAAGCTAGAAAACCTGAGATAAGGACAGTTTAATGAAGCTAATAAGTGAAGTTAATAAGTGAAGGAAGTTTAATAAGCAAGGGAAAGAAAGAAAGCAAGAAGAAAAAAACCAGCAACGCAAAGGCAATCCCTCACCAGCTCCTACAAGCTGACTGATGCCCAGCCAATATCTAAGCAATGGTTATCTTGCGAGACTCTCCTCCCTCCTTCTGCCCTCAGTTTTGTTGCTGAGCTTGATGAAGTGTGGTATGGGATATATTTTTATCCAGTTCAGGTCAACTATTCTTGCTGTGTTTACTTCCAATCTCTTTTCCACGCCACTGGGGGATGAGGAGTGGGGGAAGGTAAGGTGGGAAACAAATAAAACCTTGGCACTGTGCAAGCATTGCTAAGCAATAGAAAAAGCTCTGGTGTGTTATCAACACTGGTTTAGTCACAAATCCAGAACATAGTACCATATGGACTGCTATGGAGAAATTAAATCCATCCCATCCAGACTCAGTACAATTTCCTGTCAAAACAGCTAAACTTACCTATTCTGTGATTCTATATTACTACTTGTTGTACTGCTGCTGCTGTTCTTTCCTCCACTTGAAGACCTGACATCCTCCCCTGCTGCCTTTCCTCACTGTCCTCCTTGCCACCAACACCTCCCTTACCCAATGCCTGCCCTTTCCAACAGAATTAGCAGCCATTTACCACCCACCTTGCAATTGCAGCACTCCATTACTTTCCCTTTTACTACCAGTGGTTCTGCCATCTTTCCCATTTGCTGCACCTTCTCATCGAGGAGAAAGAATCTTTTCTTTAATAATAATCTCCAGGCTTTGATTCTTCCTTCACTGTTTCCTTCACCACCTTGTCTCTCACCATCTCTCCCTGCTTTCCTCTGGACACCAGGCTGTGTTTGTCCCCACCACTCTCTTCCCTCCACTTTCCCTCATCTTCTTTGCATTGATCTATTTATCATCTGATATCCCTTCTGCTTGTGCCTTCACATACCTGCTGGATTTTTAAAGTTATTCAAGCATGCACAAAATGGTCTCAGGGGCCCAGCTCAATTTTCAACTATATGTGGGCCACCTAAGTTGGCTTTTGAAATTTCTCTAGGCTGGTCTTGTTAAAGGCCTAAATACATGTGAAAATTTGGTCACAGATTCCTTTTGAGGCTGAGGAAAGAAGGGGAGAATATTCTGGGATTCTAAACAGCTTGCATGCTTTTGAAAAATATACTACTGCCTTTTTGACCCTAAAATAACTAACCATCAGACTAAAGAGCTGATTAGAGCAGAACACCTTTCAGGAGAAACATGTCATAGAAAGGGTAAGTATTATGAGTGGACATGTGAACTTTTTTTAAAAACATTCAGATCATTGCTCTCCCCCACATGCATTGCTGAGATGGGCTAAGAACAAAAATAATTTTGTACAAAAAATTTCCAGGGGTTAGATTATGGAGTCTTACATTTAAAGTCTATAGTACCTGTTATTTATTAATGTGTTTACAGAAAAAAATAAAAATAATTCGAGGCTGAGGCAGAGCGAACAAGAATTGTTTGCATGAGCTACACATCTAAACGTAATATTGTGAGGTATTTCTTATGCAAAGGGACAAACACCCCGTAATAAATATACCTATTTGTAGCATTTTACCTACAAAAGCTTAATATCCATTTTTCCATGTGATGTATTTCTCCAAGGAAGAAAAAGAGGGACAAACCATACTGTAATCATCCAGACTTTGAGAAGCTGAATAAGCACTACCTTATTTTGACTGTAGGAATAAATGAAGAGAGGTTGAGGACAGGTCAGTGGATCATCAGTGAAACATATGCCAGTGTTGGTGCCAGTCTCAGGACCAGGTAAGGCTTTACTTGAGAAACAATGCAGGTTCACAACCTGCCCTTCAGATTGAAAGGCTCAGAGAAATACTAATGAGACAAAGCCTGCAGAGCTACAGAATTTTTCTTGCTGAAGAGTATCAAACTATAGCAGCTTTATTACCATCCTCTGTGGTGGGATTGATCTTGATTGGATGCCAGGTGCCCACCAAAACGCTCTATCACACCCCTCCTCTGCAGGATGGGGGTGGGAGAAAATAAAAAAAGAAAAAAAAATGTCATTGTGGGTCAAGATAAAGGCAGTTTAATAGAGCAAAAGCAAAGATCATGTGCAGAAGGAAAAGAAAACAAAAGATTTATTCTCTACTTCCCATCAGTAGGGATACCCAGCCACTTCTTGGGAAGTAGGGCTTCAGTACACTTGGGTTTCTCCATAAGGCAAACATAGTAAAAAATACCTCCCCACTCCCTGTCTCCTTTCTCTTAGCTTTTTTTACTGACCAATAAAATATGGACTGTGCCTTTGGTCAGTTTTGGTCAGCCGTGCTGCCTGTGTCCCCTCCCGAGATTTTATCCACCTCCAGCCTACTGGTGTGGGGAGCTGGATCACTGGAGGTACGATGCTGTTGCTGTGTGAACACTGCTCAGCAGCAGCCAAAACACTGGTGTGTTATCAGCTTTGTAGCTACCAGCGAAAAGCACAGCACTGTGAGGGCTTCTGTGGGGAAAATGAACAAACTCCATCTCAGCTAGACCCGACATACCCCCTCAGTGGGACCACACCACAAAAGAACACTGATACTAAAAAAGAAAAATCTCTAGGCTCTTCCTCAGGCATAGAGCGCGTAACAACAGTGAGGTAATCTTATACAGGCATGAATAGACCTGACCATTCCCTCATTTGGCTGTTTTTATTAAAATCCACCTGGTGGTCTTAGCTTAGGTTTTGCTTTAGCAAATAGTGTCATTCGTGGATGACGGGCTTGGGACTCTACTTAATAGGCAGAGTTGTATTGCCCTGTGGATGTTCTTCTATATTCTTCAAAAGGTGGTACTTGTACTTCTCTTTCTCACCTTCATTGGCAATATTCACATAAGGAAGACTTAATAATAGAAGGCAAAAGGATCTGAGAGGGCAAACTCCTACAGTAATCAGCGATCCAAAAGCAATTGCAGCTCTTCCTCCAGCTAGTTCTACTTAGGGATTGTCATTACCTCTGTCTCTCTTAGCTGTTAAGCTATTACAGAAATATAATGATCTGCAAATGAAGAGGAAAAATCTGAAAAAGGAGAAAAAAAGTGCAGACAAAACCCTATACTAGCAGAATCCTGCTTTGACTGCTAACACACCACTCACAGTTCTGTCAGATTCCAATGCAGTGGTCTTGTCTCTTTGTGGTACCTGAAAAAGCCCCAAATTAATTGTCTCTCTCACACTAGATGAGTGAAAGAATTGAGCATACTTTTTCAACAAGTCTAATTTTACTGGGTTATGCAGCTTATTTTTCATCTACCTTGATCGGAAAGTCTGCACCTAAATAAACCTCAGCAGTTTTTACCTAAAACAGAAAATGCCAGTGCTTTTTATACTGACTGTCTCTCCAAATTTAAATAGGTGGTAATTAACATAAATAGAAACAATTTACAGAAGCAGCTGTAAATGAGATGTTACTTTGCAAACACTGTTTCTATTTAGCCTCCGTGTACACTCTAATACGAGCAGGGCTCCAGAAGCATGCACAGAACTGAAAAAGGATCAGCTGTGCCATAAAAATAATAGGTCTTTGCCCCAGGTGGATGGCCCTTGGAAGGATCATGAGGTTACAACAAAAACAATTGGAATTACTAAACCACTAAATTATTGTGCAGTTTCAAAATCTCAATATACATTAGTATAGTTTATGAGGTGTTTTAAAGGCTTTCTATACAGTTAGAATGCACAGGCATGATCCCCTCGGCAAGAAGCAGGTAACTCTGAAGAACAGAATGCTCTCAGGCCAATTAAAAAGAATGTTTTTTTTCTTCTGAGCTTTTGCAGTCAATAGAAACTTTGTGCTGACTTTACCTTCAACGTGATATTACTACCATCTTGAATTTTACATTACATCTGTATCAGCAGAAACAATTTTAGGAGATACCACAAATGCTGTACTTAAGTAAGCAAATCCCTGTTTTCCCCTTCTGCTATTAAGTTCTTGCGACTTGCACTTAATATGTTATTTTTTTTATGAAATAAGAATAAAAAAACCCTGATGCTCGTCCAGCCATCTGGCATAAACAATAAACTGTAGTTAGAAAGGTCATAGAGACTCTGGGGCTCGAGCACATATCGTTCAGAATATTAAATACATAAGAAATTAAAAGCATCTATGAAATGTGAAATTCTTCCAAGCTACATGCCAAGATCTGAGATTTCATTTACTACAAAAAGCATACACTACCCTCCCACACGACTGCTCTAGTGCTGGATTTAACCTGGCTATGGTGGCTCAAGGTATGTTTCTCTGTTAAACTGACAGCACAGATAGCTGTTGGCATAAAAACCTGAACAATTTCTCTTACATCTGTAATGTAACAAAACCTTTTGTGCACATTTTACTTTCATATATGTAATAACATGTTGTTAATGATCTATTAATATAGCCAACAGGTTATTTCAACTATTTAGACACTGTGTAAAATATATCAGTAACTTCCAAAGATAAAATCTTGACATCAATATAGTAATCATAAAAAAATCAGTTTCAGACAGTGGTGAACCAGATTTAAAACTTTACTAAAAAATAAGTTAATAAAATACATATTTATTTAATAAACATAACATTTTGTGTGTGTGTCTTTAGGTGAACTATAATTTGCACTCTGCTCATCTTTAGAATCACCTGCCCTCCAATGTAAGAATGACATTTTCAGTTTTTAAAGTTCTTTAATGTCCTTTAGGAAAAGATAAATCCCCAAGTCTGCTTTCACTCCTTGCCATGAACTACAAAGCAGGCGCTTACTATTGATCAAATCCAATCATATGAAAGAGATCTAAGCCCTAAGCCCCATTTAACACGAGTTCTGAGGGCTTTGCCTCCCTCAAACAGAACGAGTTGTCCCAATTCCTTCCTGTGCAGACTTTGCTTTATGGGGTTGAGAAAAAGCCAAATGTCAGTTGATGAAATTCAGCGATGCTGGTGGAATTATATCTGTTTATATCAGTTGAAAACCTTCGTCTCAGGAGTCTGACCTTTTACAAGAGAAAGTTGATCCTTAAAATACTACAGGTTCGTATTAGGAAAAAAATATTTTAAGAATTTGTTTGGCTCTTAATGGGTTTTGCATCTGACATTTCAGTTTTCTGTAATCTAAATATAGGTTCCTGGAAAAAGCATAATATTTCTTACATGAATAATTGTTCCAGTAATTGGAACTACCAGTAATTTTATGCTTTCAGGAAACAGCAGTGATCTGCCTGAAGCTCATTTCCCATTTCACAACATCTCCATCATTGTACCTCCTCTGGCTCCTGTTTTGTGAACCACTGCCTTCTCTCCAAAGAGTAGAATCTATCATAGCTAGCAAAAAATGACTGTGTTTTCTATTAAAAATGTAAGATGAAACAAAATATTTATTGTTTTGCTTGACACTTTCCGGGAAAAAAACTTTGTTGTGAACTAGACAAGATTCACCCTTTTTCTTCACTTATTTTTCCCAGTGAAGAAAAATGGAAAAGAAGCAATAATTCACCTTTTTACCTTTTAAAAAACAACCTTTTGATGGTGTTTACCTCTCCTTTACCTCCAATAAAGAAAAAATAAATATTTTTAAGTAGATGGAAAAATTCTATCTTAAAGATGTGCTGGTTATGAACATCTCAATCTTGACCAAAATTATGAAGTATTTTCAGAAAGTTTGCTCAGTTTATATCAAACTTGATATAATTTATAGCATTTATGCATGTGGTGATAGTCTCTGTTGTGCCTACTTCCTCTTTCAATTTGAAACATAAAAATATTTCCTTTTTTTCCTTATAATTGTTATTTTTGAACATTTGACATATATTTTGATGTGTTGTCACTCTTCTCTCTGATTATCCAGGAATAAGACTTCTTCTAACCTAACTGTAGAAGTTTATGCCTTTTTCTACTAAACTAATTTCCCAAGAATTTCAAATATTTTGAAGCTGGAATTTTAAATGTGGTGGCAGGACTTGTAGTACTATTCTTCCTAGAAGAATGCCCAAACCCTTTAGATTTTGTAATTAAGAAAAGCTGTTGCAATGGTAAATTTAACATCAACAACAAATACAATATCTTAAGGCTAAACCTCCATTGTTCCAGCTGCCTTAACACAATGAAATTTTGGTGACATGTAAATAAATCAGCTATCAAAAACTATTGTTTAAAGCCTGGGAATCCAATTACAGTCTTTGTTGGGTGTAATTAATGACACTTTTTGGTATTTTTTTAGCCAGGGCTTTAAAAAATCTAGGAGAGAATCTACTGTCATCGGCTCATTACAGAATGAGGATGGCCACCTCACAAATAGGGATGTAGACAAGGCAGAGATGTTGAATGCTTTCTTTGCATCTGTCTTCAGCACTAAGGATGGGCTAAGAGGGTATCAGTGCCCTGAGCTGAAGGATCATGACTATGAGAATGACTATGAGAATGATAAATCCCAGTTTAACCTGAAATTGTGAGGGGTCTGCTGCTACAGCTGAGTCCCTGTAGGTCTATGGAGCCTGATGGGATACAACCAAGAACACTCAAATCACTGGCTAATGTCATGGCAAGGCCTCTTTCAATGATTTTTAACCTGTCCCAGGAATCTGGAGCAGCTCCCTGTTGATTGGAAGCTGGCTAGTGTTGTCCCAGCTTTTAAGGAGGGCAAGAAGGATGACCCTGGAAACTACCTGTATGTATGAGGAGGCCTGGCAGTCTCACTTCAGTGACTGGTAAAATTATCAAGAAGATTATTCTGGGAGGTCTTGAAAAACACCTAAAGGACAACGCAGTCATCAAGGGCAGCCAGCCCAGCTTCATGAGAGGAAAGTCCTGCTTATCAAACCTGATTTCGTTTTATGACAAGGTAACCCACCTAATTGATCAAGGAAAGCAAGTTGATGTAATCTTTTTGGGTTTCAGTAAAGCTTTTGACACTGTCTCTCACAGTATCCTTCTGGGCAAAATGTCCAGCATAGAGCTGGATACCATGTCCTTCAATAGGTGAGCCACTGTATCACGGGCTGGACACAAAGAATTATAGTGAATAGGGTAAATCAGGCTGATGACCTGGCACTACTGGGGTTCTACGTGGCAGAGAGACCTGACAAATTGGAGGGCTGGGCAATCACCAAGCATATGAAGTTCAACAAGGGAAAGTGCAGGATTCTGCACCTGGGATGGGGCAACCTTAGATGTACAGACAGACTGGGAATTGAGATGATGAAGAGCAGTGCTGCAGAAACGGACCAGGGGGTCCTCATTTATGGTAAACAGAATACGAGTCAGCAGTGCCCTGGCAGCCAGGAGGGTCAACTTTGTCCTGGGGGGCATCAGGCAAAGCATCGCCAGCTGGTCAAGGAAGGGGATTGTTCCGCTCTGCTCTGCACTGGGGTGGCCTCACCCTGAATATTGTGTGCAGTTTGGGGCACTGCAGTGTAGGAAAGGTATTAAGCTGTTGGAGAGTATCCAAAGGAGGGCAATGGAGATGGTGAGGGGCCTTGAGGGAAAGCTGTATGAGGAGAAGCTGTATGAGGAGAAGCTGAGGGCACTTGGTCTGTTCAGCCTGGAGAAGAGGAGACTGAGGGGAGATCTCGTTGCAGCCTTCAACTTCCTTGTGAGGGGAAGAGGAGGGGCAGGCACTGATCTCTTCTCTATGGTGACCAGTGACAGGACCCAAGGGAATGGTCTGAAATTGTGTCAGGGGAGATTTAGGTTGGATATTAGGAAAAGACTTTTCACCCAGAGGGTGTTTGGGTGCTGGAATAGGCTACCCAGTGAAGTGGTCACAGCACCAAGGCTGACAGAGCTCAAGAAGACAACTTTTGAGCAATGCTTCAGGCACATAGTGTGATTATTGGGGCTGTCCTGTGCAGGGACAGGAGTTGGACTTGATGATCATTGAGAGTTCCTTCCAATTCAGGATATTCTATGATTCTGTCTTGGTTTTGTTCTTCATTTCGTCTCTACCAATAGAGGCAATGGTCAGAAAAATTGGAGAAAATATTCAAAGTAAGAAAAGGTGGGTGCAATACAGTCTCAGGTCACATATTAACAGGTCTTTTGCTAAGTGTTTCCATTTAAGACTGTTAAGATCAATTAAATTTTCAATTGAAGTCTGATATTGTGTGGAGTCATAGACTGTGAACTCTATCCTGGTACTTCCTACACCAAACCCATAACACTTCCTTGCACTGAGATATACTTGTTTAATATTCCAGGTAGTGCCTCTATTTCTACAGAAAATGATCCAGCAAGAAGAACAGGAAGCAAAACAATATTTACTTTGCCATTTTTCTGTCTCTTATCATCATTGTATCTCACCTTTTTGAAACTACTGATAGATTATGTTCTCAAAAATGCTCCTAAAAATCGAGAATTACTATTTATAAAATGGGCAATAGAGTTAGAGGGTAGATTAAGTGATTTTTCTGAAGGTCACAGTATTTATGAATAAACCACAAAATGAGCTGATGTTTTCCACAATCTATCTTGACACACAATGCTATTTCTTGGAATAAACACGAAACAGATCTTTCTTCTGTGCTCTAAGGTCACACAGAATTCATATCATTCCAAAATAGCTCAAAACAGTAACAATAGCCACTCAACATAGTCAAAGTCCCTTTATGAGTTACGATGACAAAACAAGTACCCTTGTGAGCAGCATGGGCAGACTCCATTCATCATGGATAGCAGGCTATCTGGATCTTCCACCCTTATAATACAGGCTGGCTCATTTTTTAGTAGCAGACTGCACATTAATCTTCATTCCTTGCAGCAGCGTATATTTTAACAGCTCCTAAAGGGAAATCTGACAATCAGAGCCCCAGCTATACATACATTTATATCCATATATACTACAACTGATTGGAAACTAGATTCCTCGATCTGACAATTGAACAAATTTTTTAAATTTTCAGTTGGGGCTTCTAGCATGATTTCTGGATGACCACCCTTTCATGAACTGCAAACTTTGTTGTGCAATAGGGTTTAGTATATATATTATATGTTAATATATATACAATAGCTAAAAAAAATATGATTTTTTTCAGCCGTTAAAAAAACACAATTGCAGGAATAGAATACTAATGTAATAAACCTCACAATTAGGCAATCAAAATTCACCTGTTCCAAACACACATTTTTCCTTCAATGACACTGTGTTGCGATGGCAAACAGCGACAGTGATGGTTTGCATCCCTCTGCAAGACTTCAGCTGTGGGTTTGAAAACAAACCAGCTGATCAGGCACTGCCACTTCCATAGGCTTTTCAAAGGCCTTCCTGTTTCTAAAATTTTAGCAAACTTCCTAAAAGTTTTATTAAACCTTAAGTATTTTCAGCCTCTATTTGAGACTGTCTCTTCTAATGTAATTGCAACTTTTGATATAAATGGCAGTTTCACATTTTAAAATATGATTTTATTCACTCTGTATTGTGAGGTGATATGACACAATAGGTATAAAAATCCTAAAAGACAGATTTAATAGATCTAGGATCCCTTATCACATCCCTTTTTAGTTCTTATTTGACAAATGGCTTTCAGATGAGCTCTCCTGAGGAGATAAGCCAGAATCTTTTTATCAGTTCCATTGCCCTTTTCATAAAGGTTCTTTTAACTAATTTTCTTTTTTTCCTCTTGACAATTTATTAAGTCTTTACTTTACATTAATAAGCATTCTGTATCACTTCAGATTTAGGTAGTCTGAAGAGTTTCCTTTTTTAATTTTAAGAGAAGTAATTATTTCCAAGTATTTTTCAGTTAACTTATTAGGTATACCAAGCAACCTTTTTCAAACTATGTCATCGGCCATATCACATAAGGACAATCTTTAGGGACTATTTTATTTTTATTTTAATGAGGGAAACACTTCATGTGGTTTTCTCAGTCAGTCTCCAGGACACCTCAGGAAAGGCCATGAAATGTTAATGCTACTTTCTTGTACAATTCAGGGATTTATTTCAATACAGTTTATACTTCTTTCTGACATACCTGCTTATCACATCTGATTTGGCAATCCCTGTTAATGCCCTTTTTCCCGTTGTATAAATCTGTTGGGTGCAGTTGCCCAGGTTCTGGCACTAAAGAAGGGTGAGGGAGCAAGCAGCTGGCTGGGTGTTTTGCCCTTAGCCAAGGTGCCCCTACCACAACATGTCATTGAGTATTTCTCCACAAAGAGAGCGACTGGCGTTTTGTCAGAGGCAGCAGCAGACCCAGGAGATGGTTCAAGGTGTCTCTAATGCACAGCATGTGTTTGGGATGTTGCTTTCCACATGGTACGAACTTAATTCGCAACACGAAAACTGATGGAGCCCCTGGGCCATGAATCTGTTCTCCTGCTGCCATCAGGCTCGGTGGGATATCTGTTTTTCTAGAAAGGCTGGTTTGAACCACACAAAACCCTCTCAAGCCCTTCATAGGATGCAGGCTTGGCATCCGATGATCTATATTTAGCATCTGGCTCTAGGGAGATAGCTACGGTCCCATCCACCCTCACCACAGACGCACTTTCTATCTGCAGTAAAAGATCATTAATAAAACACTGTCCACTCTCCTTTGAAGACAGCGATTTCTTACCCTGAAGATACAGATATATCTCTGCTTTCCAAGAAAAAAATAGTCTCACTCAGACATAGACACATACTCACTTTCATTGCTGTGTAAAGAGATATATAAGAAAACTGGTAATTTCTGTTTCTTCTTAATAAAGGCAATTTCCTCCAGTTTTCAGCTTAGTTTAAAAAAAAAAAAAAAGAATTAAGAGAGATTTGAATGTCTTTAGCAGTGAAGTTTGAAAGCAACTTTGTAAGCTTATTAATTACAGAGTTGGAGTGGTTGAAGGAAGTAGGTTTGGATAGCCTCAGAAAACGTGAACAGCACCATTTTAAAAGTTTACATAAATACTACAAAATTGGAGGCATCACTCTGTTTATCCCTGAAGGGAAGAAGAGAAAATTCATACCTCCATCCAAACCGAATTCTTCACTCTTTTTACAGAATTTTATTTCATTGCTTTTGACTGTGTATACAAAATACAAGAAAAAACCACAAGAGCTAATTAAAACAAATTGAACCATTTGAGCAAGAACCAAGAAACAAACACCCAAAGGGCTACCTGAACTGTCTAATAAAGAAGAACTACTCATAAAATAACTCTCCTCACAGGTTCTTCCATCTACCATATGCCCATAACCCCATGCCCCCTGACAGAACAGGAAGAAAAAAATTAATTGTTTTACCATCATATTCAAGGAATCCTCAGCTTTTTTCCCATTTTCTGGTAAGTACACGTGTAATAAATTTTAATATTACTGTATTAAAATATGAGCTTATGTGATTTTAACTAAAGTAGAAAAATTACTCCCATTGCCCGCTTACCCTAAAAACTTACAGGCAACGCATATTTCTACATTTAAACAGAGTTTTTTAGAAATTTTATATTTAAACATATTTTTTTTCCCCTCATCATATACTGCCTCTCTGTAACTTAAAAA
>NW_020955315.1:646457-649045 GCF_003031625.1 Empidonax traillii
TTTTTTTTTTTTTTTTTTTTTTTTTTTTTTTTTTTTTTTTTTGGTAAATGAAAGTCTTACAAGACTCCAAAGAACAAAGGATATGCAGATTTCTTTCATTCTGACTTATCTGAGGGAATACAATTATTCTTTTCCAAGGGGCATCAGAGAACTTTAGCATGAGGATTGCTGTGGTCCCAGCTAAAGAGAGCTCATTAAATCATGGCTTAGAGACCAGATAATAGGGGAGTATAAATGACTGAACTTCACAGATTTAGTCTGCCCTGTATGGAAATTCAACTTCTGCAGTCTTTGCAGTTTTTCTTCCCAGAATAAAGTAGATTCATTATTAATCTGAAGGAGCTCCTGAAGCAGTTTCTTTACCAGTTTTGGTATCTTGATCAAGAATTTAGATAAAATACGCCAAGGTCCTTATAACCAAAACAGTATTCTCAGGGCTATTTGTATCTTATCAAAGAATTGTAATTTAAAAATGTATTTCAGCAAAGAAAGCTGCTCTTTTTTAAGACTGGCACTTAAACTACTGGTTCCACTGAGATTAAATTGCACTTTTCGTTAATAAATGCTGTCTTATACCAGGCTTACAAACAATGATCTCAACTTCAGGCCAATTAGCCATGTGAGCAACCTTGTACCAGTCTGAGTAATTGGATCAAAATCTGGCTTCACATTTGTCAGCATTCTTGGGTTATGAATTTCAAGTACATGTGAGGAGGTAAAACGTAATCCAACTCAAACATTCAAGTATATCTTCTTTGGCAAATTAGGGTCATACGTTCTGGTCTTGAAGAGCACTTAATATCCTTTCACAGGTTCTGATCTTTAAATATTAGGAATTCCTAAAGCTATACCTGAAATGCCAACTACACTGGGAGACAACTGCAGTGTCATTCCTATCAGTGGGTACCCTTTTTTTTTTTTAATTATGACAAATGTTATTACACTCAGTAACAATGCACAGACAGAACTTATTTAGTACAAATCACTTATTTCTGAAGAGCCATGAGCCAGCACTCACTCAGTTCCATAACACTACAGACATAACATACGAAACAAGTGAACTCTATGCCTACATTTTCTTATCAGTATGTTACATTAATGGTAGAAGATGATTAATACTACATGAAAAAAAAAAACAAACCCCCAAACCCAATCATTGAACCTAACCATAAAAATACTGTCAGAGTTCTCATTTACATTCATCTCTTTCTATTCCAGCAGTGAATAGTCATCTTACAGTAAACAGTTCCTGATCACTAGCTGGTTTTCTGTCAAGTAGCTTGTAATTAGTGAATAATCTCATAAGGCCATTCACACATCATAGAAACCTGTGCCTCTACAGTAAATACAATAAAGTAAATCTGGCCCTAGGAAAGCTTCTTTGCATGACAGAGAAGAGCTTCACTTACATGTCCCTTCACCCGCTGCGTGTCAAGAATTTTACAGGGGTACAACACTCAAAACCGAACTTGAATTTTAAAAATTTAAATAACCTGCAAGAATATGATGAAGGACTTGTTTAGATAATAGACTGCTAAAGAAAGGAGACTGAAGAGAAAGCCCAGGTCAGTGGAGAGAATTTGCAAAAGAGCTTGTTGAGCACAATTTAATGAACACAGTAAAGAAACTCAGTCATTTTGACAGCTTTCAGCATATATCCAAACAGCATTTGTAATTAGCCTACAGTCACACCTACTCTGACATCTAGATTAATTAGGAATTCATCAGGACTCACTTCTGGCTTAGGGCAGATTTCAGTGGAATACAACACATATGTATGTTGGCCCTGAAACGCAGAACTCAGGTGCCAGGTTACACGTGTCAACAGCTGAACAAAAATGAGCGCTTACTAAAGAAACTGCATGAGAACTTTTATGGGTCTGGAAAAAAAAAATTAAGAAAGTACTGATACCAATTCAAGACTCCCTTTATTTTGGACAGAGAAGTCAACTGCTGCATCCCCAACGCAGCCTTGTATTTTTATTTAGCCTCCTCAGAGGCTTACAATGAAAAAATAGATAGCTGATATGGCTGCAGAAATATCTTCGGTCTGTGCCCTGAATGCTGGGACTTTTAGATTCTTACTTCTCAATTCTTCTACGCAACAGAAAGTTTATTTATTTCTAAGAAAACCCCGGTTCTCAGCAAGCTGATATTTTAATATTGATGTTAAACATCATGACACTCAAAGTTTACGTGAGAGCTGGCAACTCTGCAAACTGTAGCAGTGCATGGATTTGTGCTTAAGCATGTACATATAATAGAAGATTTGGGCTGTAGTTTTCAGGCATCATGCTGTAGAGGAAAGGTTATAACTCTCTGCATTCATGCTTTCATTAGAATTCAGATCGGTTGCAGGTTGCACTTGATTGCTTGAAAAACACCAGAAATATCACATCTCTGGTCTTGTCTAGAAATTCATGCTTATGTCAAAAGCAGAGCTTTTTAAGGTTATCTTTTAGTGGAGTAAAAAAAAAAAAAAAAAAAGAGGAATGTTCAATGTTCTTCCATTCTTTGTTCTTTTATTTTCCTAAGTTAAAAAATGCATTTTGACTTGTCAGCACGATAGTTGTATTTCACAGTAGTTT
>NW_020955315.1:649601-718608 GCF_003031625.1 Empidonax traillii
TCTAGAAATTCATGCTTATGTCAAAAGCAGAGCTTTTTAAGGTTATCTTTTAGTGGAGTAAAAAAAAAAAAAAAAAAAGAGGAATGTTCAATGTTCTTCCATTCTTTGTTCTTTTATTTTCCTAAGTTAAAAAATGCATTTTGACTTGTCAGCACGATAGTTGTATTTCACAGTAGTTTATTGTTGTCTATGTGTAAAATTGTGTAAGTTTATATCAAACAATAAAATACATGTAGACATTTCAAGATCAAAAGGTTAAGCTGTCCCTTACTGTGGATTTAACATCACTGTTTTCATGTCTCTTGTCACCAATTGTCAAACTGACAGTTGTCAGAAGCCTTTAAACTCTCCAAATTCCTACACTGACACCACATCCCCCAAGTGAAAAGCTTATATCGAATTGTGGCACAAACTCTGAGGAGAAAATATGTTTACACTTACACTAAATATGATTATTATGAGTCAGGATGTAGAACACATTAATCCTAGTGCCTCCTGGATGACATGGCTCTCTATCTCACACAATACTGTATCTCTCATCCCCAAGATCTGACCTTTTAAAAAGCGAGTCCCTTGTCATCATTTTCTGTAGAAGAGATGGGTTTTTATAAGGCAGCTTAAGGCCTTTCTGAACCGTCACTGCCAAGTTTAGCTTAAAAAAGTAAATTATTTTTTACACATCTCCTCAAGGAGTTTATGTTTCTCCTGGGCTTCCAATGACTGTGTCATTTAAAATGAAAAATGAGGTGAGGCCCAGCATAGCTTTTTCTTTGACCAAGAAAAAACAGCAGATTTTCAGTTCTACTATTTATGACAACAGATATCAAGAAGTAAATTTTTAGAGGGCTAGATTTTGAAATAAATCACTAATCTGGGACCTTTCTGAAGAACTTTCTGCAGCCAGATCACTCACCTATTCTGTTGACCCTTCACAGGGTCAACATTGCCTCCATGGATGTTCAGTGGGAATCCCTAAGATCCAGAAGAAAGAAAGGAGGAAGAGGCAAGTTCAATGGCAAGAGACATAAACCACCTCGACCACTGGGGTGACGGCTGAGAAAGATGATGAATAAAATCTGAGGAGATTACACCCAATCCTCCCCCTTCTTAGAGCTGCTGGTGAAATTGATTGGATCTCTGGATTTCCAGGAGACAGGCTGCACGCCTGCCAGGTGTTCAGACACTGCATGCAAATGGTCAGTGCTGATCGCTTTGCACATCAGCTTTGAGTCTGGCAGCTCCCACTGAAAAAGCTGTTGGGGTGTTTTCCGATGAAGAAACCAACACAGGCATCCTCGTTCAGAATAACCAAATCACCTTAGCTAAGATAGTCCCTTATACAAGATAAATGTGGCCTCGATTGGATACAGATTGCCAAAGAGCTAGGAAACAGGGTCTCACATATCCGTGCGGTCTCAGTCCAATCACTACAACCACACGTAGGCTTTTATGTGGATGCACATGCATTCCCTGTATTTTCCAAGACCTCAGCTCCTGATTGTGGTCAGAAGGATATAACTCATTGCTAGCAGATATTTAAAACCCACTGAAGGGGAAAAGAAACCCTAAGACATCAGAGTGAGAAAACCCCGTTACAGATTTTACTTGGTTGTGAACAAGGTTTAAGACATAAATGAATCATATTTTCATGCCCTCGGAGATCATTTCAGAGATGAAACCCTTTGAATCTGTGCTACTGAAACAGGAGCTTGTTTTCCCTCCAGGAATTACGAATTGCTGTGTCTGTTCAAGTCTAATTGAGCCAAATGATAGAGATATGCCCTCCAAGTGAAAAATATTCCTGCTATACAAAGTTAAAATTGCCTCAAGTTTGTTCTTTTTTTGAAACTCAAGCAATGACATTCATATTTGGCAGGAGCTAACATTAAAAAAAAAAAAAAAAAAACCAACCAAAAGACCCCAACCCCCCCTCACCAAACAACAGCAAAAAAAAAAAAAAAATCCCAAGAAAACCTCATGAAGCTCCCAACAGACTCAGAAGCAAACAATCCCTCCCCCACACCCTAATCTTATTATCAAGATACTAAAATTTCTTTAAATCAAGCCATTTTAAAATCCAAACTAAAGGTTAAACTATTTTACCGCTGTACATCTTTTTATAAACACGTATAATTATAGAGCACGAATGAAACTTAGTGTTTGCGAAACCTAAGCAGGAAATTTTTATTAACTGTAAAGATACCACATCAGCCCTAAAGTTTAAGCTCAGTTTGTTTGTTTGTTTTTTTTTTTTCTTAAAGTAAAATTTGCTCAGTAGGTGTTTGGGCTTTGCCCATTGTACTAGTGCTGGAAGAAAGTAAGCAGAAGAATTTAGCACATAATTTCACATGAAGAATAATCAAATCTAAGGGCTAGGCTGTACATTTAAGCACCTAAGATCAGGAAATGCGTATGTGCACAGTGCTCTTGCAATCCTAATGCAGCCACTGGGACCCATATGCGTGTTTACACTAGGTTTTAACTGGAAGCTTAGGGGATGGGTGTTAAAAATAATAAACCAGGCCTGTGCCACAAACAGGGCTATTGCTTGTGGAATTCCTGGGAGCACACTGGCCTGTTCATTGCACACCTCCCCTTGTTTTGTTTGTAGTCTTCACTGGTGCGTTTCATACCCAGCCTAGCTGGCTGTGGCAATAAGATGTTTCCAGAACAAAAGCCAGATCAATACTTTTTTACCTGTAAGCTTCTCAAAGCCTCAGCAGTATCCATTTCAGTAGCTGCTGTGCAAACATGTGCTCAAACACTCGTGCCAGAAACTGGCTGGATAGCAGGCTGTGCTTGTATCCTCTGACCCTTGGGGATGGGCACTGACCTATCCCTTGCAGAGAGGCCTGGGGGGGGCAAGAAGGTTCTTGCAAGGGACATCCAGTTTGCCTTGTCACACCCTAGCCAGACCCCTCCATTGAATGACCTCAACATCTTCAGAATTTGCAAAGCAGGAAGGAACTCTGGCAACATATTCCCACTTCTGGGCTCTAGTGCTGTTCTAATTTCAGGATTTCTTAACTGAGAGAGAGAGGAGAGAGACACCAGATGAGAAGGTGCTGCCTCAGTCCTCAAATCCAACTCTGTTCAGTTAATGCAGGGATCATGAATTTAATCCCCTTCGATATGCAATCCAGCCCATACTTTATAGGTGATTAGATTTCTTTCTTATGATTCTCTGCTCCTATGTCATGACAAGGAACTTAACTGGGTATGGTAGCGACAATAATGTCCTTATTGGACAGCTAGAGGAAGCTGACATGTTGCAGACTATATTGGTATGAAGGACAAAAGGTTAAGAGGAGAATGACAGAACAGTCACATACCATCCTTCTGAACTACCTACTGCTGCAGAACACCTGCACTCCTCCTTTTGTTTGGATGGTTGCTTAGTGTCCTAGGAACACGCATTTCCAATTTAACTAATGCACAGCAGATTACCCAAAGAGATGGTAGATGCCCCGTTTCTGAAACATTCAAGCTCAGCTTGGAGAGAGCTCTGATGAACTTGATAGGGTGGCAGGCATCTCATGACAGGGGATTTGGATTAAATGACCTTTAAAAGTCCCTTCCAACACAAGCCTTTTTACGATTCTATGGAAAGAAGGCAATTCAAGATAATTTTTTAAGAACTTCCACGTTTTTCACAAACAAACTGATCAGTATTTCATTACTTTGAGGCTAGGAAGAACATTCACAACATTAAGGATGTATTCATAAGTGGAAGAAAATAAAACCTTTCCACAAGGGTGCTGTAGCATTGCTAACAACTATATGTGTATCTGTCAAATGAAATCTTTAGTGGTATCCTGTGGAGAATTTTATCAAAGTATATCCTAGAACTGCTAAAGTTTCCCCTTACTAGATAGGTAAGGAGTTCCAAAGAAAAGCTAATACAGCAGAGAACACCTTTCATATAAATAATAAGTGTAAACTTAAGGAAAAAAAAATTTTTTTTTTTTTTTAGTAGAATGTTCCAGAAAAATGTGTCTTTCCACTTTGGCAATTTGTACTTTAAGAACTGTGCATGAGATGTATATGGAGAACATTTGCATGGAAAGGGGCAAAATTAGGATATCGAATTTTTAGTTCACTATGCAAACATCAAAATAGGTTGGTTTACTGTTTCCAGAACAATTTCCCAGTTTTGTCTGGAGGCAAAATAATGTCTTGTTGGCTATTTAAGTTCAGTGTTTAAGACTAAATTCGATAATAAACGCTGCCAATAGAGATTATAGGAAGACCATTTCCCAAACAATGCATGCTTGAAAACGAGACACACATTGCACAGAACTAGCCAAAAGAATCAAACAAACTTGAAAAAAAAAAATATATTTTGCTTTAGTCGAAATAAATGCACTGGTAATCTTAGGTGACAAAGTACAAATAAAACCTGTGAAAAAGCCCCATGAGGACCAGGGCTTGTGAGTGTGAGTCTGCTCCTATTTGTCTACAAAAGGCCTCATTGACTCTCTCTTCCTTGGCAAGTGACCTGCAGTAGAGTGCCACTACAAAGTCACCTGTCCCTGCCTTCCCTTTATTCCTGAACAATAAGCTCTTGGTTAGTTCATCATCCACGCCCTTGAAGAGCTCCTCCACACAGGGCATTGCACCTTCTCATCTCCCCTGTCTAATAAGGCAGAAATGCACATGCAAAGTTGGATTCAATGGAAAGAACAACCTTACAAAGTTAGCAGAAAGGCGTGGGAAAAAATGATATTGTAGGGAATTAGTCTTCACAGCGCCATTTTTCATAATGTAATAATAATAAAAAAAGTATATCCATTTAAGCAAAGAAGGAAACAGTGCTTCTGGCACGAAATTAAAAATGTACTTGCAGTAGTTTCAATGAAAAAAAATTCCTAGATGACTCCACATTATGAAGGAAGCTAAACTTACATGCCAGTTGTCATGTTCAGAATATTTTCTTCCTACAGTCCTGGATAGAGCATCAGGGCTCAAAATATGCTACCAAGTAATGCAATGCTGGCTCAGCTTATCCTCCAAGGAACAAGGCTGTTAGGTGACATGAGGGAAGAGTAATTCTGTTTTTGCAAAAAGGAGACTAGTAGAGATGTTCTCAAGAGGCTAAAACTGCCTCCTATATTTTTTGGGGTGGGAAATGAATAAGAGGCTGCTATTATGCAAAACAAATGTTCAGGATACCATCATATTTCAATGATCATTTACACTGAGAAGAAAAAATAGAAACAAATAACTAAAATTACTTAAAAAATCTCAGTTTTACCTTCCCTTCCCTATGCAGTGGGGGTCTAATTCATGTTGTCTTATCTGTATAACCACCCCAACTCTTTGCTTTTCATGTCTAGTTCCCAATATTTTCACATCTCTGCCCTAGTACCCTTTTCTAGCACACCTGCCTCCACCACCACCTTGTAGGGTGAGCTCACAGCCCTTCTGTATCTCTTCCTCCTTAGGGCTAAGGGGTGGCAAGTATGGAAGAGGTGACATCCTAACCCACAATTTCTGAAGTTGCTTCCACCTTACCTCAGGCATAATTTCAGGAGAAAGTCCATTTTGGTCACCAGGACTCAAAAATCTGGACCGTGGTTAGTCAAACAAGACTGGATAGTTTAGAGCAGTATGATCATACAGACAAATACTGTCAGGTGGACCAGGGTGTAATGAATGTAGGTCATCTCTGGAAAAATCTGGTGCCCTGTTGAAAAAGGCTGTTGGATCGTGTCCAGAAAGTCTTTTTCAGAGGCTTCTGACATGGCTAAAAGTGGGCTGCTTTTTATGGAAATAAAACATTTGCAGGTAATGATTCCCCATCTCAAGGGGTTTGGTGGGTTGAGAAAAAAAAAAACAAAAACAAAAACCACTTTGATGGTTCTCAAAAATATATTTCTTCTTTCAAGTGTACTAAACTTTTTTTTTCCCCTAATCATCACCTAGTAAATGACTGTGCCACGTTGATCTGAAACTTTCACAAAGAATTGCTGGATACAAACATCTAGGGGCAAATGCACACCGTGGAAAACTCTAACCTGAGGAGTTTACAGTTGATAAATTCCTCAAACACTGAAAGCAAGGTTATGGGAGACAAATCAGGTTGTTCTAACAGTTAGCTAAGGCTAGACTGTGCCACCCACAGCCACTCGGATTATACAGGACACCCACAACATGTGCTCTCTCCGAGTCTGACTGATGCTTTCATGTTCTGTTATTCTCTGAAACAGAATTAAAATTCAGTCAGGCTGAAAGGAGCTTTTTACTCTGTGTATGAGGGGAAATAACAGTAACTGTGCAATTCATAAAAACCTCCTAGCGTGTCTATACACGTGCGTGCCTTCACTGATAAACCCAAAACAGAGGTAAACATAGAGGAAGCATTAAGTTGTCTTTTCCAGGAGGAAAAGAAACCTGTGTGACAAGTTTATTGAAGCACTTACAGAAATCCACGATACTGTTCAACATACACAGTAAGTTCTTATTAAAGGCTGCATTTCACCATAAACAGCGTTTTTGGAGGACAATGGTGTTGTGCATTTGTCGCCAAACGTAACTGCTGTTTGCAAACACCAAGAGGGTTCAATCTGCCATTGTTTTTTATAATGATATAAATAGGAATATTTAAGTATATAGACATTTTATATATAAAAATGTATCAGTTTTAAGAAAGTAAGCCAGAGAATAAAGACAAGATGAAATAGAAATTTAACATAGAAAATATAATATTTTAAAGTGAAGTTTAAGGCAAACAGTAAATTATTTTTCTGAATAAAGTCAATTTTATAAATTTAAGATGCTTGTCACTTCCTAATAAAGATAGGGGAAAATGCTGAGATCAGTGGAAGTCAAGTAACATTCATAGATCACCTTCTTACAAAGATCATTAACATATATATCTTGGTAATAAAAGTTTCAGTCGGTACAGAGAAATAAGTTTCTCTGTGTTAGTCTGCTGCTGAGGAGTACTGGGTACTTTACTTGCTGTCAGAGTGATGATTCAACATTTCAAGTGATTCTGTGCAAGTAAGTTGGATAAAGGATCCACTGATTCTTTCACAGCTTCTGTTTCTCAAGAAAGCTACTGCACTACGGCGCAGAATTCTCAGCTTTATCCCATATTCTATCCCATGAAGAGAATACAAAATTATAATTAAGACAAAGCACAGTCTGCCTGTACAGGTTCACCTACTCCCAAAAGCACAACTATGCAAAGGCGCAAGTAGAAAAAAAAGGATAATTTCAAGTCACTACTCCGTGATAAGTTGCTTTGGGGCCTGTCTTACAGCAGCAGTTCATCCTCTAAGCATGAGAGTGATTACAAATTTTCTTCCTGTGGCAACATGTGTTTGCCAATTAATTGCATTTAGCTGTTCCAGAAGAAACGTACTGCCAAAGTGCTCAGAAGACCTCTTGATTTAGCTTAAGGTCATGTTTCTTACTTCAGAGAAGACTGCAAAATCTGTAACTTTTGATACAATTAATAAAATATCTTCTTCCATACACAAAAAAATAATGACCCCTGGTTGCATACAATACTCTGTTAGGTTCTAAGCTATATCCATTATCCAGACTATTATATCCTATTCAGGTGACAGTAGTATTTAAACACCAAGACAAGTTCTTACCTTACTGGGAAAGTATCCCATCAATTGAGTAATACAGTATATTTATAGTGCTGTGAAAATCACCCTCTGCTACACTCTCTGCATAGTCAGAAAAGTCACACTGTGGGTCCCCCTCGAGAAAGAGCTACAACCAGAACTGAGTTTGTTATAAAGGACTCTGCTGTTTCCCCTACTGATAGTACAGGACAAGATATACTTCAGCATTAAGGCCCTGAGACAAGCTGCTCCCATAATAGCAGAAGGATTGCTGTTACCTTCAAAGTCAAAATCTGTCTCTGTCTTTACATAAAATCCTATATTTCCTTGCCTTATCAGAACCATGGATGGACTGGCATATTATACTTCTTATTTCTAATTTTACACGAGAGCTGGAAAGAATAAGACTTGCTCAAGTCAACTTCTCTACAGTTCTACAGTTCTGCCCCCCAAAAAGGAAGTTCCAGATAGGAGACTTACTGTTAATCTAATTTCATCTTGTTCACTCCTTTGCCTAAGTAATACTTTTCTCTAAAATATATTTTAGAGAACTACTTGAAGTACTTGACTCAATCTGATTCTGAAAGGTTCAAAGCATTTTGTAAAGGTTAAAGCAGTCCTATAAGCTTTACTTGAGAGCTTATCCCAAAGCCAGTAAGGCTGGAACTTTTCCTCAAGGTTTGATTTCTGTACAGTGAAGAAATGAATCTTTGCCTTGATAGGTGAAAGATGCTGGCAGCAAGGTACTACTTTTCTTAGCCCAAAAGTCACAATACCAAGTTTGGGATGGCATATTGTAAGTCACAATAAAATCCCTTTTATTTAAGGGCAGGTAAGAATCACTCCCAAAATTTACTTTCCGTTCTAGCATGGCAACACAGGACGGAAATAGTTTTAAAAGTCCTTTCTTAAAACTTCTGGTTGTACGTGAAATAATTAGAAGTTAAATCTATTTCTTTTGACAACTCTTCAAAATTTGATATTCAGAATGATATTTCAAGATAATTTTACGTAGAACACACCAATAGATAACCTACAATATCCTTGTTACCCCAGCCAGGTTGTGTTCTTATAGATATGCTTTGGTACCAAAGGTTCCCTGTTTATTTCATCCAGTCGAAACCACTGACTGAAGTTACAATTTTTTTCTTTTTCTTTTCTTTTTCTTTTCTTTTTTTTAAGGTGTGCTGCCTTAGTGGTACATCCTGTGTTTATAAGAACAGGAACTACAGTGCAGTAGACTGAGCAAGAATAAACAGAGGGAAATGCAGGCACAGTCAAAATTGTCATTTTACTGAAAGAGACACTTGATGATATATTCAGCCCCACACAATAAACATGCTTAGACAACCGTATTTACAAGTACCTGAACAGCATGAATATGTGGATGACTCTGAATCTAGCAGCAGGAACACAACTTCTCCAAAAAAATATTTGTGATCTTTAGGGAAACAAAAAAGTTACCCATGAATGTACTAGTTCTTAGTTCTGGGGAAATGAACTGTGAACAACAAAATGGAAAGATTAGCTAAAATATATGCGTTTTTTTTTAAATAAAAATGTTCTCAATTTTTAATTCCTATATTTTTCTTATGCCTTCAAGTGTCATTTATTCCTGAACAAAAATGTTCCTTATCAGCTTTGTTTGATGCAGGAAGAAAAAGGAGACAACTGAATGCACTAAAAATCTCCAAGAAACACTTTTCCCAAAGTTAGAGTAGGCATACAGCTACATTGTCCTGCAAACCTTCATCCTAAAGAGTTCTTAAGTTGACCAAAGTAAGAAGAGAAAAGAAGCATCTCTTTAATTTCCTCTTGCCCCACTACCTGTTTGCTTTTTGCACAGTATCTCAAAATGACCTGTTCTTGTGCCTTCCTTACAAATGTTCCTGCTGTATCCATCACCTGGATCATTTTGTGTGCTAAATCACTCTGTCTTTTACTTCCAAGTCTGTTCTCAGCAGAGATTTTACTGTGATGTGGAAACTATCGTTAATGGCCCATCTCAAGGTTCAAGGAGATGAAGAATAAAGACTAAAGATGTACTGCTCTTAACAACACAAATTAACCATGTGAGGTGATATATTGCATTTGTTCACTCATATGTTAGTGTGCAGTATTTCCTGCAATCAGTAAACTTATGATGTTTTATTATGTAATTCCCAGAATTTAGCATAAAACCAGCAAACAAGTAAAGGCTCAAATCCTTAAAATGCTTCTCTACTTTTTCCTCAGTAATCTCAATGGGAAAGCATTTGTAAGCCAAAAGCTGAGCCTCCAGCTCTTTCCTTCATTTCCTGAAAGTTGAAGGTTTTGGTTGCTAGCTTTGGGATTAAAGAACTGATTAGAAGTTTTTATCACTAAAAATATCCATGTATCTTATCCTCTAAAATCTCCCTGCTGAGGTACTGAGTAACTTTGCCAAAATTTGTGCCTTTGCCGTTCTTTACAAGATCCAAAGTTGTAATTCCAGTGCAATTATACTCAGGCAGGCCAGAAGAGGCTTCATTCCAAAAAGCAAATTCATCAAAGGCTCATTAACAATTACATCCTTTCTGAGAAAAAAAAAAAACAACCCGTTTTCATTGCTGCAGCTATTGCATCTCACATTACTCATGGACAGGCTTTCTTTCTGTTTCTGTTTAACAGACTTTTTTTTTTTTCCTTTTTCTATTTTATTTAACCACAATATGATTACACTTGCAGCCTAGGTGTAACCTACATGCAGTCTCTTCCCCGTTTGCCTGCCCTCTATCCTGTGTCTTGATTTGTTTTGACTTTTTAAGTTCATTACGTGCTACATGTAAATTCTTTATTCCTCATTTATTTATATTCAACTTTCAGAGGATGACACAAACTACACCAGATCCCTCAGAGACATTTCCTCACACCATGCCCTCCCTTCTCCAGCTTAGGTCTGCCATGGTGCTGCCTGAACAAAACATACTAACTGAGGAACTTGAAATGGAGCAAGAAGTAGAACAAAGCTGTCTGAAGGGATAATTTCCTTTTCATAAGGAGCCTGAGAAGAGTGGAAAGACAGTAACAAATAGGAACAGGAGTAGAAGCAGTAATTGCAGCGGGCATAGGAAAGTGAACAGAAGGTAGAGAGGAGAGACTTTCAGCTGTATCTTCTGTGGAGATGGGACTGTCTTCCTTTATAACATGTTTGTACAGCACTTGCCATGGAGGTGATCAATCTGATGCTCTGCAGGTGCTATTAAGTATGCAGTGTACATCCCTCACTGCCAGTCCATAGGTGATGAGGTCTTGCTTCAATGCCCTTCCACGGCTTTGGTGCTTCAGATTGAGACGTTCTTTTTCCTCAGCATTGACAGAGTTCAAACAGAAAAAGACAAGAAAAACACAGGCAGAAAAGGGAACAAGGAAAATGTGCAAAGATCTTAAGTGGCACATTTAGCACTAGATGTTGCTTATAGAGGCTGTTTGTCTGAGGGGTGAAGACGATGTAAGACTAACCTGTAGGTTTTTGTTAAGTTATTAGCTTAGATGCTATGACTTTGATGAACACAGTTACACAAGTGAAGGTAATTTTCAGCTTGTAATAACTATGCCAACCAATGCAATGGTATTCAATAAAGCCATTCATTAATGATGTATTCTTCTTTCTGCTTATCTGAACTAGTATTAATACAAAACCATAATCTGCCCATAAAAAAAGGTAGAGGAAAAAAACTAGAGAAAGAAAGAAAGAAAGAGGGGCATTGATATGGCATGATGATAGGCCTATCTTGAAAAGAAAGTTACTTGTTAATTAGGCAGGCAGAGGTGAAATATGGTAGGATGTCACTGATTCCTGACAGAAAGGAGAAGAGGGGCCCAAAAGACTTCAAAATATGATAAGTTCATTTCCTTCTGCACATTTCAGGTCTGAATAATTTCAAGCTCAGGGATAGATGTCAGAGAAATGCCTTTGAACTCCAGAGGGGAACCATTTTGGATTTCTGTCTTGTGCAAGCTTGATGCCCTTGTTGTAAGACACTAGCCAACTTCCCTGTTAAATGAGTATTTGCTGTTCACCTACGGATCAGAAAGCTATTCTTTCACTGAGTTTAATGGGTTTAATTTCTTCAGATTATAAATTCAATCTGATGTCCGCATCTAAGGCAGGCCAATTGCTACCAACAGAGCCACTTAGAGCATGCACACATGTAGAGAACCTATTTGTTTTGCCTTTCTTTCATTCTCTAACATCATACACTGTTTTTGGTCAACAGCATAAAAAGTCAAAAAAGTTTTCCCATGTTGTGTTTTTTCATCTGGAAAAAAAATAAAATCAAAATGTTAGCTGTAGCAGTGAGAAATAGGTGGTCCTTATTTACAACTGAGACTTGTTTTCCTCTACACAACGGCAAGAATCAACCTTTAATTCAATTCTATGAATATGTTTTTATGAAATCTGTTGCCAGTAAAGAGTCTAAGGAGCCTTAAACAAGTTGGGTTTGAGAGGTGATACTGTGTAAGTTTGGATAATAGGAGCAAAGATATTTTTTTTTTTCCCCTCCAGTCATCCCCATCCTACCATCAGATTTTATTTTTCTTTCACTTCATATTTCACATTTATCTTTCAGATCAAGGTCCCCTATTTCCGTACATAAACTTTGAAATACAAGCCTGTATTTGAAAGTTTTTATTCTATCTAGTCTCATCTCCATTTTTTTACTTTCTGACTAAATCTCAAAACAATGAAATAATCTTATATGCAAGCCAAAGCTAAATGACTATTTTAAACTTAATCTGGATTTTAGACTTAAGATTTAGGAGTGTCAAAGCAGAAGCCACGGTGAAGGACTAAGCAAACTAAGAAAATGAAAGTTACAACAAATGTACCAAAAAAAACAGGGAAAAAATTTTAACCACAGTTGTTTATTACTTGAACAGCAGTTTCTTAAACACTTGTTTCCCAGCTAACAACTCAATACCTTCAAAATACCAGCAGACTTCAACGATATTGACATTTTACCTTTTTCTACACATCTCCTGCAGAGTTAAAGAAACCAAGCAGTATCAGAAAAGGAGTCTTCAATCCAAGGGAAAAAAAAAAAAAATCCAAGTCCACAAGTAAGAGGTGATAAGAGATTCTTGCAAGCCAACCGCTAATTATTTAATTTTGCTTCTTGTAGGGTTTAGAGCAGACATAGAGGAGCTCAGGTTTTTTGAGACCTCTGGTGGGTTGCATAAGTGAAGGATTTATATCCATGTCATCCATTTAAAAAACCTCTCAGGGGCATCGAAAGATGTTGTAAGGATTAGGAGAGATGTCTTGATATGGGGTTTGTATGCAAAGCAGTGAAAAAGGCATAGTACAATGAATTTATGCATAATAAAACCTACTGAAACAACAAACACGTAAACTTGAAAAAAAAGTACACATCACGACACTGATGAAGTAGGAGATGAGCAAAAAATATAAGGAAAACTGATGCCCTTGAACTCTCAATATGGAAAAGATATTGTCCTCATACACATTCTTATTTTTCCTCACCCTCCTGCAGTCAGTGTATTACTTCCTTACATACAGCAGTTCCTTTCTGTCATGGAGGCAATTCATTCCTATCCTGTCAGGCTCGCTTCTTCCTTCCTAGTGCCTCAAGACACTAGTTGCTGTCAAAGCCGTAACAAAAAGAACCCAAGAGATTTTTTTCTGACACCTCCTAAAGTCTAGAATCATCACATTGGATATATATTTGGGGTCAGGAGGAGGACCAGCTTCTGTTATATGACCTCATCCAGCCAGAGCTTTCTCTAAATCCTTGTCAAAAACATGTTTATGATCCCCTGCCAGCCAGGAGAAACACAGATTTTTCTCTCAAGCCCAGCTAACTTGTTTTCGATTATCTCCTTATTAAAGAAAAAGATCGTGCTTCATAAAGCAGTCCTGGATGTTGCAGAATTACTGCTTGAAACATAGAATTTGGAACAACTCATTTTTATTTCAATATTGGTATCCAATGCCTCATGAGTCATTGTAATGATTCCCTGTTGCCTTCTGTACTAAGCTCAAACAAGTCAGGCATTTTCAAAGCTCTTAAATAAATCACAGTGGAATTAAAAACACGTTTGCAGCAAAGAATACAACATAGCTAAGGAAGACCCTTAGCTGGCCTATGCTAATCTCTCTTATAACAAATCTTGTTCTCCCACCCTGTCATTCCTAAATCATGCCTTTTCCCTCACTTCATATATTTTGCTTCTAAGAAAAAGGAAGGGGGAGGGATTACAACCAGAGCAACAAACAACTCTGTGACATTGAAGAATTTATTGGCATTTCTGACCAAGTAATCTTGCATTATCAAATTGGTCTACTTGTCCCTTTCTTTTTTAAAACAGGTGTACACCTTTATTATTAAGGTAAAGGATTCCAGGTTGCTATCCCAATAATAATAAGGTGGGTGAACAGTTCCATGGACCAATGGAGACAGTAGATTCTCATTTCCAAGACTGGAAATCATGGGAATCCTTACAATTACTCATAAGATTTGAGGAAAGGGGGTTTACCCACAACAAAACAAATTAACAACCCCCCTCCCCAAACCACCACACTTTGTTTTCATCTACTCTTTCTCAATGCTATTGCTTTATCCCCATTGTTTTTAACTTGTAGAGGAACTGACTCTTCATACATGGGGAAAGTAACATTGGATACAAAAGGTATTTTTCCCCTTTCAAATCAAAGAGAATTTAAGCCTAGTGAGCTCAAGATTGTCAGGTTGGGTTTAGGGGGGTTTTAAAACCAAATTAAGTAAAAAACTTAAACTCTACACATTACTCTCATGAATGGATATTCATAAGTGAATACCTGCAGTGAAATCTGCTTTTGAAAACAGAACACCAGGGACCTAACTCCAACCATCATAACTGGAACCAGGCTGATTTTTGATTTTCTGTAAACTCAAATTACATTACATGCACTTTGTAGTTCGCAAATACAATTCACCACAGTTGTAGAATAAATCAATCTGAAAATACATATATACATAAATAATACTGGTTTAATATTACTGGGGAGAAATCTTGGCATCTCAGAAGACGTAAAAACTCTGAGTCAAGGCAAATTCCAGCAGTTTCAGTATTTGAAATTTATTCAATTTAGTTCAACAAATTCTTTCTAATATCGTTTGGCACCACGTGCCTCTGTCTCCTACAATATGTACGCACGTATGCTTGCAGAGAAATATACACAAACTAACCTTTTTTATATTGAAATTGTAAAGCAAGTATTATTTGTATAAGATAGCAATGCAGAGTTGAAACATAAACATTCCACAAGCAAGGACTCACCTCGCTAAAGCTAATTAACAACATTTTGAGGCATAAATGGACATATGCTTATTTAGTTCGCTCTCTATCTTCCTGTGTGCCTTTTTATGGGAGCTCTGGACTCCATGCGGTCCAAAAACCTGGAATCTGCTTTTTCCACTTGGTATTGTTTAGGCCATACTTCCTGGCACATCCCTCATTTGAAATTGCCAAGAGAGTGGTGAAAGATTGAAGCCCTGTGACACCACGTATTTTCTAAAGCAATACAAAAGATTGACCTTTGGTATTTATAAGTTTCTATTCTGTCACGCAATGGGGTTTTGTCGCATTTTACCTGTTAACCAGCTTTACCTCCTTCAAATCTGTTTTATTATGGTCTACTCAGAGTTGAAAATGGAACAGTAAATAGCCTGCGTGCCCTTGTTTTATTGTGCCAGTATTAATGGATGTTTCCACAATTTAGATCAGAAAGTAAAAATGTTTTCCAGCAAGCAGTCTGTATACAGAAATACTTCTGCACTTTGCAAAGAGGACTGCATTAAGGAATTAGAGCATTTATGTGAGAATTCCTCTCTTCCATATGCATATCAAATCTGCAGAATAGGCAATAATTGCAAACAATTTTTTTGGCGCTGTGTGCCCTCTGTAGAGCTGTACAGGAAGAACCATGCAGCTACCAAATGTATTAGCGTGCCACAGAAGTTCAGTGGCAGAGCTGCTTACAGGGGAGAGGCCAGAGCACTCACTGCAAATACACCACAGGCAGAGTGTAACTGGAGTGAAGGAGGGCACAAAACGTCAGAGGATGGTTTAGTGCGGAACTAAACCTCAAGCCTTCTCTGCCTTTCACATCATCCCCTTCTTGCAAGTTTTCTGTGCCACATGTGTGTCTGCTCCTGAGACAGGCAAAGATTTCAGGCTGAGTTTCTTTACAGACATCAACATCTACTGAGTGATCTGCTTGCTGAACCACATACACGTCTGATTCTCCTCTGGCTTTCGCTTTCACCAACCCTCAGCTGCAGCATGGGAAAGTTGTGGTTCTGGGATTACAAATTGCGCTCCAGAAGTTGTGCACCTTTCTTTTCCAAGGTCATCCATTTCTTACCCATCACATCCTCCACCCAGTAAATAATTTAGATGGAATTATTGAATGACTTTTCAAAACACTATTCTAAATATCACTCAGTGACATTACTCACACTAAGTCTTACAGAAGTAAAACATTTCCATTCTGAAGATTACCTCTGATTTATGAGCCATGTATTGCAGAACCGAGCCACTTTCTAAAGAAAGTCAAGTTGAGAAGTGTCATATTGACTTGAATCTGAAGACAGTTACGCAAAAATGAATTCAAAGGAGATTTTATTTGATATAAATGCAGTTTATGGTTTTACATTATCAAAACTTACAAGGTCATGTTTTTCTATCAATGCTTAAAGCTTCATATTAGTTGCAGGAACAGGGGAAGAGTGTTAGGGGGAAGGAGCAGCACAGACAGCATGTGAGGAACTGACCCCAACCCCCAATCCTTTTCCTCCTGCACTGCCTAGGAGAGTGAGCAGAGACAGAGAAATTCAGAGTGAAGCTAAAACCAGGAAGGAAGCAGAGGTGGGAGAAGGGCTTTTAAAGATTTATTCCTATTTTCTCACTACACTACTCCTATTTGATTGGTAATAAATTAATTTCATCAAGTCTATTTTACCCATGACAGGAATTACTGAGTGGTCTATCCCTGCCCTTATCTCAACTCATGAACCTTTCATTTTATTTTCTCTTCCTTGTCCAACTGAAGAGGGAGAGTAATAGAGGAGTTTGGTGGACACCTGACATCCAGCCAATGTAACCCCCTCCCCACATCTTCTTTTAAAAGGTCCTCTTACCTACAGTCTATTTGCCAAAATTGAGGTTTGTTCAGTGATGAGGCTTCCCACATTGACAGTAACAGTTCTCCAAACGGGATTTGACTGCAGCAACTATTCTGGACTCTTGGGTTCATTGTTAGCCCAGAAGCCACAACTGCTCATGAGCTGGAGAATATGAGAAGTAGTTGCCACAAGAAAACAGCAACATAGAAGAAAATAGACTTTCTCTCTCCTACTATTCAAATCATCTTACTATACAATGTCCAAAAAAACCTTTTGCATTTTGCTGCCTAGTCTTTCTGCACTCAAGAAGAAAATTTAGAATTATCAGTAAGAATACTGTGATGGATCTACATCTTTTAATTTAGAGGTGCTGACTCATGACTTAAAGGCCTGCCAACAACTACTTAAATTAAAGATCTTGAGTAATTAGGCAGAAGTGCTTTAAACTATTTTTATCTGTTTCACTCAAGTGACAACTTTACCTTTTGTTACTTTATCTCATTAGTCAACATATTCTCGAGTGTTTGTTGAAGTCTCCTTCTACAAAGTCTCTTTCAATAAAGTGTCATTGGGTTCAAAACCTGATTTACTGTACAATCCATCCTTCAGTCCAGATTAAAGCTTTGGAAAAGCTCTTTTGTTAACTGTGACAGGAACAGGCATTTTGCCTATATCGTGTTGGTTCCCTTGGCAAAGAATTAAAACCTGATACTGTGAGCAAATAAAAAACAATAGATTGCAATTTTGTCACCATATTGTTCGATCTTTGCCTACCTTAACATTATAATACATTAGATCAATAATATGCTTGCTCAACCCCTTTTAACTCAAAAAATCCATAGATGTATATGAAACTGGTTTACCCTGCCAAATCCTAACACGGGTCCTGAACTCTGCAGGTGTATGCAACATCAGGCAAGAATTCTGCAGGGCTACTTGGCTCTGCTTCCAAAAGAGGATCCAAATCCTCACACTGGGGAATTTCCCTATAAGGGAAAGACTGAGCACGTTTCCCACTGGTACTTATTAGCGTCAGTCGCCAATAGGTTTGCTGGAAAACATACATTTTCCACTCATCCCTCAAGAAGCAGGGCTCAGGAGCACGATGTTTTTAGGCAGGGAGAAAACTACAGAGCTCTAGCCTGAAAGGCAAACATCTGCAACTGCCAATAGGGTAGAGCGGTCTCAGTTAACTGATTAAAAAGAAAAATAGCGCTGAATGAAAAACCCCAAGCTCCTTCTTCGTTGCACCGCAACACATTTTTCAGGTGCATCTAAACGGTTTAGTAACAACGAGTTTTGAGAAACTCCATTAGTGTTTAGGGCCTGGGATGTTTTGGGCTCGCCAGGCACCTGTTTGTGAGCCGTGCAGTCTGTTGCCTCTGCACCACAGAGATCTAGGTGTAGGGCAGCTGCACTCAGCAAGCACATAAAGGGCTGGCATCCTAAGGGATACAAGCATCTGTACGATACTTTCCTTGAGCAAACAGGTGGCCAAGCAGTAGGATTGCTGCTAGTGCCACCTTGTTCATGGTTCTGATACAAATTCAGTTATGGTGCACAAATTTCAGTACAGGCATGGTGGGTTGAAAGCAGCATAACCAGGGCACAGACCCATTTATAAATGTGTTATTGATAGGACAGCCTGGCATGGTATCCACTTTGAAACAGTTTGTTCTAGACGACAGAATCAAGTTATTTACACAATAAAATTGGATGGACACAACTAAAAAGCAATATCCGTAGAAAGCTTTGTAAGACCTTTATCCTGCTGGGTTGCTTTCTGAACGTTTTTTTACTTACCCCAGTCGCATTTTAGGAGTTTATGGTTTATTTCCAGGGAAACAGTATGTTTGCTCTCACTGTCAATAGGTAAAGCATTTTGGGCTGAGCATGTCTGTTTGCTGTTAACTATGATTTCTAATCTGATATTAAAAAAAAACAAAAAAGGATACATAATATTAAATGTAATTAAGTGTAATTCCCTAATAGCGAGACTCCTGGAAGAGGAAAAATGGAGCTATTCACATATAACAAAATGGCCATCCAGCTCTGCTTTGATGAAACAGGGACTACATATGACTTCTAGGTGAGCACTTTCAACACCTTTTCTTACTATAAGTGTATTAAAAAGTCATTATTTTAATGTCATCTCATGAACAAAAAATCTTGTCCAGTTAACTGTGAAAGCGCATACGGAGTAAAAACAGGTTTTCTGATCAGATATGAAAATAAAAGGGACAGTTACAGAGAAAGAAAGAAACAAGTAAAGGCCATCTAAAAAGACTTCACATGCTGTTCATAAAAACAGGAATGCTAATTGACTGCATCTCGTCTGAATTATAGAACAGTTTTCTTCTGTGCAGCCCAAAATGGATTAGTGTAATTTCCACTATGCTTTGGGTACTTACTGTCAACTGAGTTTTGTGTGTGGTTTTCTGCACATTTTTGTATCCACTTTAAGTTGGAAAGAACTGCAACATAATAATCCAATCTGTTTGGTGTTCTCTTTACCCATCCCACCCTACCTCACTGCATTAGTTTTAGTTTTTGTGTCACCCCTTGCTTGAGAGTTGCTGTGTTTTTATAAGAACTTCAGTTGGGTAGCCAGACCAACAAGAATTAAAGGAACTTCGAACAAAGCAATCCAGCATGAAGAAAACAGTAGAAATCATCCTGGGGTCTACCCAAGAGGAAAGTAACTTACATGCTGCCACTGTCTTGGCTATGGAGACATTAGTTGCTCTCTAATTCCATTAAACAATTTCATAAAGGTCAATCTATTTTTCTCATGGAGTTACCCTTTATTCAACTCTCTTGGTCAACTTGTCTCTCACTAATTTTTATTGAGTTTCATGTGTTGTGCGGCTGCAAGCATGAAATGAAGTAAAACTTGAGATTAAATAGAGTTGCAAGCAAAGTATAAATTTTCAAAAATTGTGTTGCATGTGCTCAGCAGGCACCAAGAGGGGGAGAAAGAAGTCAACAATTTGTATAAACAAAAGGCACATAAGAAAATCATCACGCTGAAATATTGTGAAATAACAGCAGGCTAGACTAAAACATCCATATTGCCAGAGCTAATTTATTTCTTTTAGCAATACCTTTATAATCCTTCACCAAGAAGAAATCTTTTTTTTTTTTTTAAGCATGAAAAATATGCATTATAATCAGTTGGGCTAGATTAGTTTTTCTTTTTTTACAGATAGATTTTCTCTCCCTAAATCTTCAGCTGTGACTGCAATGAGTTTCTTCAGAGAAAGAGAGATATTACAAGAGAAAGAGAGAGATTACAACAGAGCGTTTGCCATCTTCCATTATTAAGCCATACAATGAAAGAGAAATACTATTAAAAAAACAAAACAAAAAAACAAACCAAAAAACCCGAATGAGAACCCTAGGAGAAAACCACTCCCTGATTTGATGGAAGAAGTGACAAGGTTTGTAAGACCTAATGTATACTTAACAGGTAATGTCATGCACTGAGGGGCACAAGAAACAATTGGGGGGGGAAAAAAAGTATAAACCTGAATAGTCTCAAGGTGAATCAGACAAGACAGATTACTAACCACTGGGTTTAAAAACCCCACAGACTAATTTAAGGGTAAAACCCAGTAACATTTGCAAAGAATCTTTCTAGGCAGGATCATGTGAAAGACAAGCCATTAGGCAAAATGACCTTCAGCAAACTGGCTCATCTTTTAGGACATAAAGAGCATTCCACCGATATTCAGGAAAAGTAGCAAACTTTTTTTACGATCTTCTTTATCCAACAGGGATAGAGCTTCAGCACAAACCAACTGTATGCAGGAGCTGGAGTCAAATTCTCGATCCATATGTGCCTCCCAGTACCACGGAGAAACTGATAAATGGAGGCAAATGCTGATTGCAAAGACAGTCAAGCCAGGAGGCTCAATCACCTGCCTTGCAAACAGAAGCTGAGGAAGTGAGGCTTTTCTGGGGAAACCTGACAGGAGCCTCCTGCTGTTTGCAGGGAAATTAAGATGGCAGAGCCAGGATCTTTACAGAGGTGCAATGTGGGACACCAGGAGAGAAGGATCCTGAATTGAAAAAAGAAGATTTCAACTGCATAAAAGGAAAAAAAAAATCTCAGAAAGATAGATGAACATCGAAACAGGCTGCACAGTCTTCCTTGAAGTTTCTCAAGACCCAGCTGCACAAAGTCCTGACAAAGCCAGTCTGAAATCAGCACTGACCTGCTTTGAGTGGAAAGTTGGGTGAGATGACCTCTCAGGGCCCCTGCCAAGCTGGATTTTGTTGTTTTTAAGACTTGGTCCCAGACAAAAGTGAAGTATAAGGAAATGTACACCCTATCACTGAATTTACCACCATTGTATACTGACAACTAAGTCCTGTAAACTATTTTAAGTTGTAGTTAAATGACTTTATAAGGATATTTAGGCCCATAAATTCATGGTTTTATATTCAGCAGTAAGTTGCTTTTGAAGTTCTGGGTGATACCTAATATAGGTAACCAGAATTATGAATGTGACAGTCAGTATACTACATTTATATAATATTTTATTATGGTTGCATGGATTACTTTACATGTCTTCCTATATATACACATAAAAGTTAACTCAGTCTCTACTGTGGAATAGGTGACTGATCATCCTAATAGTGGTATAAAACTGGTAAAGAGTAAAACAATGAACAAATAGAACAAAATTTTTACCTTGTCTTTTAAGATTTCATTAAACATACTAGCACTTGAATTTCACGAGATACCTAAGGCTTTAAGAGTTCAGAGTCTCATTTTAAGCCCTTGGGTCTAAAAACATTGATCCACATTTATTGACATAACCAGACAGATTACAGTGTCTCTTTTCCAACCAAGTAATGAAAATAGATGTGTGAATAAACATTTAAAAAAACGTTATCCTGGAGATTCAGGCCCATGAGGGTATATCCTCACTCAAGAAATGAAGAGGAAAATGAACTCATTGACAGCTGAAAACCAGGAATGTTTAGACTTAAAACTGGAAGAAAATGAATATCAACACATCAACCCCGGTATTGTGTTTATTGAGGTTTAGACTACTTGAAGTCTCACTGAAATTATAATTTGCTAACCATGACTAAATCATGTTATAAGTCGAGGAGAGTAAAGCACGTTTGCCAAGAACGGTGCACGCTGGAAAAAAAAAACAAACCTCTATAAAAGCAAACAAATGGAGAAATAGAGCATAAATCTAAGCCAATTTTTACACTTGTAATTATGAAAAATTTAAAGGCAGTGATGTACCAGAGACTGCCTGCTTTATCCTGATCTGTAACTAACTACCACAAAGAAGATTAAGGAGGCATCCAGGCGGGGATGTGCGTTTAAATGGGAACAGTGTGAAGGGGCCAATGCAGACAGCAGGGAAGAAGGACCAGTTTATGGTAAGGGTAAAGAATGTGTCTAGGCCTTATTCCTATTTTTGCTGAAGCCCTTCGCCAGAGAAAGCGTTAGCTAATAACTTTTTATCCTCCAGAACTCAAGGTCTGAGACAGGTCACGAGTCTCAATTTTAGACAATGACCTAAACTTTGAAGTTCAAAGGCTAGCAAAGCTTTGGGACTCAGTTTGCCACAGAAGTCCAGTCCCACAGGCAGATGTGGAAGAAGGCTGTTTCATGAAACCCCCCTTACTGCAGATTTCTGCAGTGGGCACAGTACATCACACTGCGAGTGGGAAGCTGTACATGTCTGAGTCTCACTGCATACCCTATTTTTTAAGAAGCAATTTGTCTCCTGTAATTTTAAGGATCTTCGAGCCCGACATGACATTCTCAGCTAGTTGAAGAACACTAGAAGGTGTTCAGAATTACAATTTATTTCATGAAAGGATGGAAACACTCAACAGGTATATTTTGCATTGATCTTCAAGACAATAAAGCATTTTCATAAAAAAAAATCTTTAAAAATAAATCAAAAGTTGAGAAGTGCTCTAATTTCACAGAACTTTTAAAGTTTGAATATTCCAAAACTAAAAGGATGTTTTACTACATTTGCATTTTTTAAATCTGTAAGGCTACAAACCAGAAAGCACTATAGATAACACTATAAAAACTACCTGCACGTTTAGGAGCCCAAGGCTTATTTACCGTGTCACAAATTTATTGTAAATTAGTATGTGAACTCACAATGCACCAGCTTCCCATGTAGACAGACATAGCAAACATTAAGAAGAGTAGCTTGCAGGCTAGACAGTTCCCATTTTTTACTATTTTGCTTCAACAAAGCCTTCTGTATTGGAATGCTTCGGCACACACATGGGAGGGAAAGGAACCAGAGATGGACTGTGATGGGGAGAAAAATTGTGAAGGAGCATACTGGAATTCAATAAAAAGGGATTATGAAGGAAAACATAGGAGAGAAGGTACAAATTAGACTCAGCACAAGAAGTAGAAAGATGTGAAAGGTACAGAGAAATAAAAAAGATAAATACTATTAATAAACAAGGAAAAATAGTACCAAAAAAAAGTAGCAAAACCAAAAAACTAGGTAGAGTCCAAAGGAAAATATAATCACACTGCCCTTAGGACAAGTTTCTTGCTTCAACCTGATTCACTGGCATGTTCACAACGAAGCTTTACGTGACACTGAAAAGTTGTGTTAACTTTAATTAGTATCCCAACACAGGAAGAAAAACAAGTATTTGAGAAATTCCCCTGGGACAGACATTGGTTTCTCATTAGTTCCTAGGGGACTGAACCACTACCCAGCCTGACTGCATACTCAAGCCCCCTCTACCACCACTGTTTGTTCCTCAATAACAAAGGGGAATAACTGTTTATTCCCCAAAGTAGCAGTTGTTCTCTTTTCACTTCCCTGGATTTCTTTTTTTTTTTTTTTTTTTTAATCTTCTCACTCTGTCACACAACCTGTTGTCTTTTCTATTCCTCACCTTGCTTTCTTTAATCCTCCTCTTTTCATTTCCTTCATGTTCTTCCATATTCTACTGATATTCCCTGTCTCTTGGGGCTGTATTACCGAGTTCCTGGCTGCCACTGGATTCCAGGTGAGCAGCATCTTCAAGACACAGAAGCCCATGGTTATTTCACTTGTGGGCTGATGCTGCATGACTTGGCATAAACAGCTGATTTGGGAAAATACATATTTTCAATCCTGGACTGGATTTATTGCAACACACACAAAGAATAAGTGCATCAGGTATTTTGTCAGGGGTTACTGCCTGCCCAAGCTTTTTTATAGATTCTAGGATTTATATTGTTTTAAAAGTTCACTTCTCCCGCTGTCCAAACAGTACCTTTTCTAAATCAAACTAGTGGCAACAAATTCAAGATTGTTGTTGGTACTTGAATATACATATATATATATATATACACACAATCCCCTAAATCTAGAAGTACAGTTTTAAGAGTAAGCTAGGTATAGATTTAGAAGGCTTTATTGATCCCATCTGCTTGGTGAACACACAGCACCTGCCAATAACTGAACTCCTACAATCTTGTCCCAACATAAACCTTTGAGGGCAGGCTCTTCTGTCATTGTTTTTAACAGGATCTCTTTTTTAGATTCTCAGTGCTCAGTGTGTTTCAATTGCCTTTCCACATGCAGCTGAGAGAGAACAAATCTGTGCCATGAGGGGAATAAATGGATGAAAGATCTCAATGCCTGGAAAGTTCTGCTGAAATTTTTCCTTTGCTAAGATTAATTCTGGACCAAAAAGCAGCCATTACATTACCCACAGACTTCATAGTGCCACTAGGCAAACAAGTTGAAAATCAGGCAAAGTGATCTGAATTTAAACAAATTTAAGAACATACTCTGTAACAAATATATGTACAATTGATAATGACTTCAAATACTAAAATAAAAATAAAATAGACCAGAGCTAGAAATGCAGTATTGTGTTTCTTTGTTAACTTTTTAGTGCTGTATCAGTTTGGACCAAAAGACAAATCCTGATATCCCGGAAGGAAAACAGCCTCCAGTTTTCTAATGTTCTAAGAAATTTTATTGACATTTTCATGTCAATAAACAGAAACATATCCCAAGTGGCTCTGCCTGTGTTACTGAGCTCTAACAGGAGAGCAGTACATCATCTCAGCAACATCTTCAGTTACAAGGAAGGAGCAGACCAAGCCTTCACGTGATGCTGTCCAGAACAGCAGATGCCCACGCTGGATGTGGGTGTTTCAGACTGATGCTAAGAGGGTCTTACGTGTTTCATCCCAGATCAGGCTCTTTCAGATAAAGCACCCTGCTAGTCTTGGAGGCCTGTGCATCAAGACTTACGGTGCAGGGCTTTTTCATCATCAAGTTAATTAGAGCAGCACTGCAGTAAAGGAGCAGCACCTCTAGAATAACACTTTATAGTGAAGCCTTGATGTTAAGCCTACCATCTATGTTAGCTGCGTCCTTGTTTTCCCATCTTCATTCAGCCTTGTACTCTCCTTCATTTAGGATGTGTGGTTTAACATTAGAATGAGAATAAACCCTCACCAGGCACCTGTGGAAAAGGCAATCACCACCAGAAGCAGTTCTTAGCACTCTGGAAAAGGCAATAGAAAGGCCTTATGGGATATACAGTTCTGGTCAGCTGCATTTGAGAGGCTGAGAGAGGGAGCAAAACCATCTACTAGGGGTACAGATATTCTACTTCATAGAAGAGAATGAGAAGTATTTAAGCCAGAGTTGCTTGAAACCAAAGGCTGGAAATGGCAAAAGAACAAATGGCTATGAGCTAGTTTAGTTTGGGGATTAAATGTCTAACGATGTGAGCACTGAAGCTCTTGTACAAGCTTCTAACCAGCATAGTATGCACCCACAACAGTAAAAACAATAAAATGGAGGCTCGCAGTGGAAGGAAAAAAATTTATGTTCTGCCATTCAGTGGCAGCTCCACTGCAGTTGCCTTTGTAAGTTTGCCAAAGTTCATCTGTTGGTCTTTCCTGTTGCCAAATTTTCTCATTGACCACATTCTTCCACCATTATTCAGCAAGCCCCTCTTTATGCCCTCCCCAGCTCTTCAATCTACCCCTGCTGACAAGCTCAGCTGTGTTGATGAGCTGGCATCTGCTTTCAGTGCTCTTTCTCTTTTGAAGAGAGAGCTGTTCAATCTCCCCAAGCTTCAGCATTTGCTGGTGACAAAAGGAGCACCAGTTCAGGTTTTTGGCAACACCCTCTGTTCCTAAATCAACTTTCTGTGTTCGTGGTATGTTGCATTGTTTGAGGAAATTCCATAAATATGCTTGCTCTGTTATAAAAAAAAAAAAAAAAAAGTCTTTCTGAGCAAGTATCTATAATTTGTTTAACTTAACCAAATCCTGGATGCTAAGTCCTTTTTCTGTTTCTGGTTCATTTTTCTGTTCATTTCCCTCCCTACACAGAAAACTGACAAAATTCTTTGTCTTTACCTTCATTTGCTCCCCTTTCCCCATTTTCTCCTATAAGAACTTTCCCTGGAAAAAGTATTTCTTTGCTCCCTTTTCCCCCCTCTCTCTCTCCCATTTGTTCCAGTTTTTAAGATGCCTCTTACTCACCTCCATCCCTTTCTTTCCCTGTTTAATCTGTCATTCTCTTCTGATTTACATACACCACACCCTCCCCCCCCCATATCACACAGTGAGTAGGATTTAATAACTCTATTTATAGTTCCTGACTACCATCTCCACTGTGACTCTACCATCTCTCCCAATTACTTTGTATCACCTTGGCCATTTTTATCAAATGCACACTCTAAAATCCTTCCCCCCAGTTCCAGGTTAGGCTCTCTGAAGTCTCTGTTTCTTGAACTCCGCTTAAACAGTCTTTGGCAAGCACTTCCTCTCAACCTAAGCTGCAAGGGTGTAATCTTTCCTATTCCACCCTTTATCAGCACTTTCAACACCAGCCCTGTTCCTTCACGTTCCTTTTCTTGAAGTTGTTGGTTTCTTTGTGGCTGTTTCGTTCTTTTTTTTTTCTTTTTTTTTTTTGTTTTTAAACATTGGCTTCCACATCAGTAAGATTTATAAGTAACACTATTAGAACATTTTCTTGGCAAAATGAATTAAAGTTAATTAAAATTCATCTGGATTTCCTTAAGCACCTTAATCATCAGCAATCTCACTGCAATTTGGATGGGAAAGCTTTTACAACAGTTCTCTTCACCTGTCAACTTGTGCCCATTTCTTCACCTTCTATTCTGGAAGAACATCATAAAATTCTTCTCATTCTATTCTGGAAGAACATAGAATCCATAATACCAAAGTTTTGAACAATTTTGGTATCAAAATTTACCACAATTTTGTACAGAATAATTTATATTGAAAAGAAATTCCAAGTACCATCTAAGTCAAACTAAGTGCTCAAAGTAAGGCTGACTTCAGTGTCAGGTAAGGCTGCTCAGGGCTCTGTCCAGGCAAGCCCTGAAGAGTTCCAAAGCCTCTCCAGTTGACTTGTTCCAGTGTTTGACTACTGTCTCAGTGAAAGTTCTTCTTCATAACCCACGATTTTTCTTACAGCAATTTGCAGTGACTGACCACTCTCATTGTGCAGCCTCAGAGAAAACACTATCTTCCATCTTCTCTAACAGAACTCCTACAGGTACCTGAAGATCCTCCCAAATGCCTTCTCCAGGATACACAGTCCCAGGGCCGTCAGTCTCTCTTGATATGCCACTCTAGCCTTTTAAGGTCCCCCTGGGTGGCAGCTCTCTGAAAGTCTCATGAGGGTATATTATGCTCTGCTATCCATTAATCATTTGAGACATTTTTGAATTTAGCATGATTATTCTGCCTTATAACTTTGTACAGAAGTCAGAACAAAACTATTTTTCCATCCTTAAAAAACCTGGCTTTGTTATTAATCATCTTGACAAAGCTATTAAGAATGTTTTTAATATTACTGAAAATCAACATTCTTTGACAAAAATAATCTGAAAGAAAACCATCAGCTCTTCTGTGGATTGAGTTAACACTTAATACATGCATAGGGAGTTATGCCCTGGTGTGGTCAAGCAATAGTCTGAGTCCTATTTTTGTCAGTATTTGGGATTTAGAGACAAGCACCTGTCAGGAAGCTGATATGTGTCAGAACTATTAAAGCTCAAGAAATTTCCAAAGAACCTTTGCTAGAGGATCTAGTACTTACTTTTCCCTGTATGAATTGCAGATTCCTCTCTCTCCCTTCCCTCTCCACACCACCCCTGGCTCCATCAGTAGGACTAGGGAATGTATTACAAGCTCCCTTAAAATTGCTGAAAATAGGACAGAGCAAAACAAGCGATCATCCTAAAGAGAACAAGACCCCTCCAAGATATGCATAATAATATGTTCCATATTTGTCAAGGTCTTGAAAGGGAGTGTCTTTCATAGCTCTATTCTACCATACCAAAGAACATAAGATAAATTTGATTTCGATAGGCTTATTAGGTTTAAGCAACCATCTTCCATTTTATGTGGAAACTGCAAACGAATGAGAGATTTTCAATTTTCTATTTCTAAAGCATTCAATTATACAGGTATGACCTAGATGAAATAAGCTTTCCCTCATGCTAAGATCAGGGGGATTTAACATATGTAGATCTCAGAAGTACTATTACTTTCCCACAAATGAGCTGCAGCTAAACATGTGCCACAGTAGCTAAGCTGGGGCGTGTACTGATTATCACAGCAGTGGAAAGAATTGTGTTATTAAATGTTAATTAATTTCTCCATTTAGTTTGGTGGATACAAACAATAACAGGTATTATCCATTTTTTCAAGCTTCCATACTCTCCAAATAGAGTGCTACCCACTTCCAGAGCTCTCTAAAGCCCCTCATAAGGCAGAAAAGGGCCCCCAGAAGAACAACTGTTTTTATCAGCCTTGTACAGAATGGAGTTTTTTGATGGGAAGGCTGGGACATGCATCAGCACTTTATTATTACAGGGGTCTGTCACAAGTTTCAGATGTGAATTTGCATATCCCAAAATAAAAAAGCATGTGGTCCTCCTTTTGAAGGGTCAAGGCTACACTCTTACAATATAGAACTTTCACTGAAGTAGCAATCAATAAAATATCTGATGAGTTCAGTAGTTACTAACTTCTGTTATCAGGGTAAATGACAGCATGTTTCTTTCTGGTTAGATGTGTAAAATAAAAAAGAAAACAAAAAAAACCCAGACCAAAACAAACATCGAAATTGCCAGGCAATGTTCAACTAAAATGAGGAACTTCTGACATATATTCTCACTTGACAAATCATAAAAGAGAAAATTGGTCCACTAAAACGTGGTTGTAGGGAACGGGCAACAGGAATGAAGATGGCAGATTTGTTAAACAGTTATTTTGCTCCAAACTTTCCAAAGGACAAAGGAGACAGAGCTTTGTTTTGTAGTCACGGGACATACTCCAGAGGACTGGAAAACGGGAAACCTACGGCTGCTATTTAACGAAAAAAGTCACAAAGTCTACTGTGGCAAACAGATTACAGCCTGGTTAGCATCGTTAAGGGAGAAAGGCTACAGGTGAAGAAACGGTTTGAAGGACACATTATGAAGACCTTCACGTGAATAATTTGATTCTAAATATCCACTGTGGACCCGTAGGAGTCCTGCTTAAACTAACTCGTTTTCATTCTGAAGAGATAATATTGCTGCAGCAGGAGCAAGGGAGCTGCAGTGTTTCATACACTTACATTTTCAAAGAGTAATAAGGTTCCACGCTGAAGATAATTGAATAAGGCAGAGAGTTATGGTACGTAGGTTAAAATAATAGCTTTAGGATAGAAAATTAGCTCAAAAATAGGAAACAGTGAAGAGGTAATAAGAGGTGTGAAAGAAAAGAGTTTACTACTGAGGTACCTCAGAGGTCAGGTAGCTTTTAGCTAATGCATGCAAACAACTTAGATAAGAGGAAATTTCACCTTTTCTGTGTCTGCTGCAGTTGTTTTATCCACAGGGACTGAACAAGCACAGAATATGCAATGGAGACCCAGGATGTACAGAGAGGAGGCGAAGGTTGGTCTTAGTTTGTTGACAAAATAAAAATAGTAAATGCCACACAACCTTGATTATACAAAGGTATGCAAGGATACCACGCTGCTCTAGACAACCAGATAATGGGAGAGCTGAGACAACCTGCTTGCAAACCTTCAATAAACAGAAGCAAGTCAAGTACTGTGGTAGTTATTCAAGGTGAGGTTTATTATAGCTCTGTTACCAGACAATACCTGTCATAGGTATTATTTTCTCATAGTAGGTGGCCATGAGCAGTCATAACTTGAGGTCAATATCATGGTCCTCAAAACCTGTGCTGAAGGTGAAGGGAGAGAAAAGACAAAAAGCTGCAGGTGAACTCCCCAGGAGCTCATGTGGTCCTTATAAGAACTATGCTTGCTGTAGAGATGAGGTTAGACAAGGATGAGAATAGAACAGGGCTGGGTTAGCCAGCCTTCCCCAGCTTTATAATGCTGGTCTTCAGGACCTTGTGATTGTTCTGCTCATACAATTAAAAAAAAAAAAAAATCTCTTTCTCCTATTTCTCTGTAGAAGCCAATTCAGACATAGAAGCCTTGGAGAAACACAGAAAGCCCAGAAACCTACTGATTTAACAAAATCCATTTCAAACTCTATAAGCATTAGGGTGGGAGGTGGGAAATATGAGGATGGAGGAGATGCTGCTGCTCTCTTTTAAGGTTTTTACTGGAAGATTCAGGTATGCCAGGAACTTCACAGTGGTTTTTTGAAGATAAGCTCCAGCAGGAATAATTAGCTCTTAAATTTTTGTTGACTCGCTGGTCAACGGTGCCACCTACACTGAGATATCTTGAATTCTTGAAGGCAGCTTGAATTCTTCTCCAAAACCAGAGTTTCAGGAGGAATTCACTCGCCTCAGTAAATATGAAGGCAAAACAGCTTTGAAGCAATATCAGTCTATATGGAGAGGAGATGAAGTTGGCTGTGCAGACTCAGATAGCTGTAATCCATATTGAGGGATGAACAGAGAAGCATCCAGCCCAGAAAAATGCTGGGTTCCTTCCTGTCATGGTTTAGGAATCGTATTCCCACTGAAACACACTAAAGCATGCACTGCTCACTCACTCCCCCTTTCTCTTCCCCCTGCAGTGGGCTAGAGAGAATTGAAGGCACAAAAGGTAAAGATCATGGGTTGAGAGAAGAACAATTTACTTGAAAAAGCAATGAAATAAGAAAATAAACAGTAACAGCAACAATAGTAATGACAGTGTACAAGAGAGGCAAACAATTCATATGCAAATTCTCACCACGCAGAAAGTGGCAGTACATAAACCACCTCCACGAAAATGATGTGAGGTGATATGGAATAACAACTGGGTCCTGGCCATGGCCCCTCCTGGCTACTGCAAAAATTAATCCTGTCCTGGCTGGAACCAGAACTCTTCCCTCTACATTAAAAGAAGCAACCTGACATTTTCTTTAGGCAAGGCACAGCAAAATCTGAACTCCACTTACGCCCTTTTCCAGATTCTTAAAAACAGGGAGTAAGTAATTCAGTGTCTCAGCAATGCAGATTTTACATGTGTAGAAGGTTAAGGATTCCAACCTTCATCAGAAAGAGAAGAAGCAAAGGGAAACACTTCAGCGTGTATATAGAGCTGACTGAGCTGTGTAAGCAAGTATTTTACAGCTGGAATTTTCACAAGGTAGATACAGAGGAGAGATGACATACAATGATTTATTAGAGAAGCATTCATGCCTTTATTTTCCTCTCTCTACAATGAGGATATTTAAAAGCCATTCAGTTTGCTAAGTAGTGTTAGATCTGAAGTGTCTTTACACTTCAATTCAGAATACCCCAGCCTACATATTAAAGTACTTATCCAGCTAACAGACACACACTGGTTTCCACGGAAGGTTGGTTTAGATGAGAACAATAATTTTCAGCAGAATATGTTCCTTTGTATAAAATAGTTAAAAAGGATTTTGCGTCATACTTCAGTAGATTAATATAATTGGTTTGATAATAGTGTTTTCTATAAAAAAGAAAATAATAAACAAGTTCTATTTCCAGCGTGAGAGATAATAATCTTGTCTTTTATTTAGTTGTGCTGAAAGGCCACATACTATTTTTTTTTGAGGAGAGCCATAAGAATACACTCTTCTTGCTGTGTCTGTTCTACAAGGCAAGCAGTGACCTTCCTCCTACACTTTGCTAATTTCCTCACTTTGAGCCAATGACTTTTTTGATGACTTTGATGAAGGATTCCTTAGTTTAACAACAGCAAGTAGCACTTCCTACTTTCAAGCATTAGAGGTTCAAACTAATGTTTAACCTAATTAAAAGCATTGTTTTGTCCTCAGAACATGTTCTAATCAATTGTAAGTAAAGGAGTTTGAAATAATTACTGTATTTAGGCAAATTTTTGAAAGGGGTGATATGTCAAAGCGACAGAAAGAGCAGCAGTTTCATAGAACTGTGGGATTAAGGAAGATAAATAAAAAATATCTTAACATGACTAATTCTACCATAGCTTCTTATGTTATAAATAGCTTAATGGCAAGAAATCTCCTCCAAAATGGAGAGTAACTGCAGGTATGTTTTTTTATTATCCATTCATATTATCTCATTCTGTCTCTTATTACACAAGTTTCCAAGTGTATTTATATTTCTTAGCCAAATGCTGTGGACTTCATATACGTGGAATTAACTGGAAGAACGTAATATGGATGGGGTTTGGATTGGTAGTTTTTGTGAAGTGTTAGATTTTGTTGAAGAACATGTTTTTGTTCTGAAAAAATGCATATGAGAATCTTCTAATCCCATTTCACAGACCCATAACCAGTGGACTCGCAGGTCTGGCCACTAGAAAAATGCTTACAGAGCCTGAATCTGCCCTGGAAGACTCCTATGAATTTCAATAGATCTCATCCAATGTCTTTTCTGAGCGTGGAAGGATAAAAGGCAAAACAGATAAGAGACAACTGATAGCAAAACATTCACAGGAGAGTGATCAGGTTGTTGGTGGTGTCACAAGAGAAGTGAGACACACTACAAGGTTAGAATTTCCCTCTGTGTTAAATGGAAGTAATCAGAGGAAGTAGTACACTCATCAACGTAAAACCCCAATGATTCAGAAAAACAACATTCCCTGGGCTCACTGTTATTCTCAGAAACAAACTTATTTCTGTTTATTTTCCCTTCAGCATCCTTTTCTATTACTGCCTAAAAATATATACTTCTAAAATACAACCAAATGAAGGGCTCCTAGGGATAGGAAATCTAGCTACAAAAGCTGCAAATGCCAATTTTCCACATGAATCATATTTAAAAATGACTTGAGAAAAGATTGCACACTTCTCAAAAGCAATAACTATCACCCCATGCTATGTTCTGTAAACAGCACGAGTGACATTATACATAATTACGCCTGTCAGGAAATTCTATGCAAGCCCACTCTACCAGAGCTTTTCAAACAGAAGGTGGAACAGCCTCGCTGCAATGTGCATTGGCCAAAACTCTTAAAGATTTGACTTCTAATTACACAAGAGTGACATGGGCATAAATCTCATTTTTTCCCAGTGCACCCCAGCAAGATGACTAGGAGAACTGTCTACAGGATATAAAGAGATTAACCACTACCTCATGTCCATCACCTCTCAAGTAAGCTGCTGTTACATTGTGATGGATGACTTTTCAAGAGTCATCAAAAAGGCTGTTTGTAATCAAGAACTTGGCAAAAAACCAGTTTTACACAGAGCTGTGCTGGTCCATGATCAAGTTGAATAACTGAAGGGAAAAAAAAAAAAGTAAAAAAAAAAAAAAATCCAGCAGAGTGTGTTAAGTTACTGTTGGGAAGATCTCTCTGCTGTGCACCAGCACAGGGTGTGGGCAGCCTCTCATACTCTCAGAACTCATGTAGTTCCCCTAATCTCAATTAAGAGGGCTTTGAGTGTAGCAGTAGTCAGTGATATACAGGGCATGGTGCAGATGGTAGCAGGTGTGTGATGACTTCTGTGCACATTCAGGTCACACTGCCCTTGCAGGTATCAGAAACGTGGAGCACAGCTGCAGTGCTCACAACACACTAAGGCTGTTATTTGCATCTGCTTGCAGGAATGGTCTGGCCACAAATGCTGGCATTTTTGCCTCCTGCTCCTTTGAGCATTAAAGATTAGTTTGCAAGGGAAGATAAAAAGAGGCATGGGCAAGTTCAGATGAAATGTGTTCAAAGCTGTGAATAGATCTGTCAGCACAGCGTAGTATTGCACTCTGTAGAGATACCTGCACTAACTCTGAAGCAATGTCATGTTATTGTAGCCCCACTCTTATGGAGAAATACTTCCAGCTTGCAATGCTGTCCAAGACATAACTAGAAAGCACTTTAACACCATCCCAGGTTTGTCTTCAATCATTCTTAGCTCACTCTTGTAGTGCAGAAGACTAATCTTGTTACAGTGTAGAAGCTGGGGTTTAAAATAAGATGCTACAATGAAATAAGAAATCGAAACAGGTCAAAACTGCAATACTTCAACATGACTAAAGCACATTGCAAACACTTCAAAGAAAAAATACAGCAAACCTCACCAGCCATAAATGATCAAAATGGTATTGGGTTCTACCCCCTCCTTTTTGTCACCAATTAGAAATCAGCTGTTTTACACACACAAAAGTCTGCTTTTTAGAACAGTACTAGCTTTTAACTTTTCATTCTAAAAAGGAGTTTGTCAATTAAGGTAGTGTGCACTTTTTCTTGAGCAGTAAGTATCTCCTTGAACATGGAATATTTAGGTGCAATCCTTTCTGTTCATTCACACTATTCAAAAGCAAATCTGCATGAGGGTATACAAGTCCTGCTTTTTTCCCCCCAGAAATAGCACCAGCAAAGTTTTCAATATTTGAGACAAAACAATTAAGCAAGACATTCTGGAACTAAGGATCTGCCATAGAATGCTTTATATCTAATTGTTTCTCCAATACTTGTTCTTACATACTAATTGCCAATCTCTAGCTATTGTATATGGTTAGTGTCATCTTACAGCAATATAATGTCTGACCTCCTCCATTTCCATTACAAACTTATAAATACAATGCATAAATAAGAATAAATAGGTCCAAAATTCCTTCCTTTTGCTGTTTTACCAGAGTCTGGGTTTCAATCTAGCTAATTACCTGTTGAAGTTACTCAGGCTGTCTTTGGGTATCATGAACAGCAGCTCTGGCTTCTGAAATTTATTTTCAAAGGCTTTCACTTACATGCATACGGATTCTGGCACATACAGGGTGCACTATTTTTTATTAGCAATAAGCTTCACCGTTTGTCTTTTCACCATTTCTGTGTGAGACAGCACAAACTATGCTACAGCCAGTAGGCCCAGGAATAAAGCAGTGACGGGGATGTAGCTGAGAAAAGGACTAATAAGAACTAGTTCTGCAATCAGATCTACCGTGCCTAGAACCTGTGGTAGAGCCTCATACTCCACAGGACCTCAACACATGTTATAATCCTATTAGACACCAGAAGTTTTATAGGATTTTTTTAACAGACATAAACCCTCCCTGTACTCCTGGGAAGTCTGCACGTTCTGCATGGCTTCATGCTGAATAGATAAGCTTTGCATAGACTCCTGCAGGGGTTACTGCACACAAGCCACGCCGCGTTTTTCACTCTTACAGGGAATCACGGGAGATTTGTAGCCCTAATATGTTCACACTGAGAGCACTGGACCACTCAAACATCCAATTCAAAGCAAAGATGGGGTCATGCAAGGTTTGTAACATACTATTGTTTAATAGTTAGAGGAAGTACGCCTCTCCCAAAATCTGCTGCCAACAGAACACAGAAACAACAGAAAACCTATAAAACAGGAAGCTATTTTGTAGTAAACTGCAACAGACTAGGAAAGTCAAATAAATACAATAAATACTTAAGAAAAGCATTATTAACCACACTGCAATGTGCTGCTCGCAGTGCTGGTTACTCTCTTCTAGATTTAAAAAAAACCCCAGAAACAAACTGAAGAACCAGTTGCAAGCTGATAGAGGAACTGAGTTTTCCCTTCTTTCTAGAACCTGACCTAACAGCAGTCACAAGAAGTTGCTTCTTAAAATTTCCAGTTCCTACATCAGCCTATGTATTACAGTAAAATTATATTTTATACTCTGAATAAAGAAAGTTTTGGAGCTGTAGGCCTGAGGAGTCATATTTGTTTCAAACTGTCACAGGTGTACAAATGAATTTTCAGTTAGCCAGGTACTTTATAAACATGCTAATCTCTAGCTAGGTTAAGGTATTAATTAAAAAAAAAAAGAAAACATGTTTATGAAGAGTCAAAAAGACACAGGAAACTAGGTAAGCTGTTGGGGGTTAGCTTCAGTAAGCAGCTAAGCACCACACCACTCCTAACTCCATTCCCTCTCCCATCCTCAGTGAAACAGGGGAAGAAAATTAAGAGCAAGAGAAAACTCATGGATCAAGATAAGAATAGCTTAATAAGCAAACATGAAGTGAAAGAACAAAGAAACAACGTAAGACAAGATGTAAAGGTACTCGCTCACCACGTCACATGGACAGACTAATGCTTGCTCAGATCATGAGCAAAACTCCCTAAACTACTCTACTATCCATTTTATTGCTGAGCATGACATTACACAGCACGGAGTAGGGTTTTGGTCAGTTTGGGTTATCTGTCCAGTTGCATCTCCTCCCAACCTCTTGCCCATTCCCAATCTTTGCACTGGGCAGGGTGGGGACACGTCAGAGTGAAAAGCGGAGAAGGCCTTGATGCTGCTCAATCACCATTCAGCAATTCTTAGAACAGCATTAGTGGTCTTGTTTTGGTCATAAATCTGAAACACGGCACCATGGGAACTGTTACAACAGCAGTGAACTCCATCCCAGCCACACTCAGTGCATAAGGAAGCCACTCAATTTACTATTTCAAATTCAAGTCTCAAAGCCTCTCTCACTCTGTGTAGAAGACTTCATCATATAGTCTTACACAAGGCCAAGGTATCAGGGCAGGTGCTTATTCTTCCACCTCATACCACAACTAGAAGAGAGAACAGCAGCTGAGAAAACCTATCATTTACTGCCCAGCCTGTTATTTCTGGTTCATCTTGCTCCCCACCAAAAAATGGGGCAAGATTTTGTGCTTGTTGGTTTGGGGTTTTTCTCCTCCTTTTAAGAACTGAAAAACCTTCAAGCAAAATGCCTTGATCAGTGGAAAAAGCAATGTGGAAGTCTCAGCATGAAGCCTGGCGTGTACTGAAACTTCCATTTTATGTAAAGACGTTTGGTACAGAAGCATCAAAGCAATCAATGCATGGAAACGCAAGACCATTGTAGGATCTTGAAGTCAGTCCAGATGGCAACCAACCATGTGATGATAATGGGTTTGAGTATCACTGACCTTAATTATCCCTTGCAAGTTTCCTCTGCTATGGTCTACACTTGCAAACTTGTGGTTTTGCTGCATAATCTCATGCTCAGGTTAAGAGTGAGTGAAATTTTACACAGTATGGTATTTTGTAGGATGCAAAATTTTCATCATCCTACATTTATTTGATTTACCTTTAAGAAAAAAAATATTCTACATGCTTTAATGGATGTTAAAACTAGTTATCTCCTCCTCCAAATGCCCATTTAATATCCTATGTATATCACCTGCAGTACATATGCAGCTTTTATTTCCCATGTTCCAAGGCCCACAATATGACATCAAGTCTGTTTCTCTGAACAGTCCCAAACTTCACTTATTCTCAGAGAATGATCTCACTTTGGATCAGTATTCAGCATAATCTTTCAAAGAGACAGCACCTGAAATAAGTCATCTATGTTTCATACCAGCAGAAGAAGGGAAGACATTGCAGGGAAGTCTTGGTCAGTCTGAAGTCCAAGTGAAAAGCTCCCCTTTACCCAAGCTAGACACCACAGACTATCAAGATCCTGTAGTCCTTAAGAGGATTTTAACTCACTTTCGGAGTCAAAGTAGGCAACAGTTTCTCAGCTGATCCTAATCTTGCTCCTCGCTTTAAAGCCTGTCTTCCTCCAATCAGCCATACATCAGTGCCAGAAATATACTACTTCACTTGGCAATAGGGAACTGTTGATTGATTGCTGTACAAACTGTGCTGATTTACATGATTTTACCATTGAGACTAAAGGTAATTTATTTTAGGTGGCTGGGAGGACATCAAATCCTTGTAGCATGCTCTGAAGTTTGCTTTACCTGTCTTCAAAAGAGATTGAAATTATTTCATTTACATAGTTATTTCAAAACTGGGTCTCTGTTAGTTAAATCTCTCATTCTGACAAATTGCCAAGTGGTTTCTGAAAATAGGTCATTTTGAAGACATACTGTTCTTTCAGTCCACCCCCTACAATGGCTTTTTCTAACCAGAGATTCATATTTGCTACATTATCACAAGAAATACAAAAAGGTCATTAAGCAAAAGCAATTTCTTTAAGGAACATCTTTAAAAAGGTATGAAATGTACTTTACTGTCATTGGCTTTCAATTAAAACTGACTGAAGTCTACAAAGGCTATGTTTACAAATGTGACAAATTCAAGTGAGAAGGGCAAGTGAGATTAACCAAAATTCACAATAATTTCAGATGGGTGCTGCCTTTCTTAATATTTTCCTGCTGTGTTCTTTTTGAACTTTCCACTACGCTTAATAGGATTTGTTTGAGATTTTGGATTAAATGATTACAGGCATTCTTACAGAGATCATCTGAATTTAGAGATATACATAAGACATAAAACTAATCTCTGGCAATGCATCAGATTATGCCACATTTCCAAATATTGTCACCTGAAGCTTGTTTTCCAGTTGTACATCCCTAAAGCATTCAAACCTAGCAACTGGAAAGGTTTCTACAACTCTTTCAAAACATTCAATGAAAAATTACTTTATGGACATGTGCTACACCTGTCGTAATTCTTTCCCTGAATAAAACTTTACACCCATAAAATACAGTCTAGTCTTGTCAGAGTTGGAGACATTAAATGGCAAGGAACTGAGTGCAGGTTGGGATGGGATCACCGGCAGCAAGACAGCAGGTCTCTACAGCTGACAGTCTACCTGTCCAAGGAAAGTGACTCCAAAGAAGTGACTGTGCCCAGCAAGACCCTGCTTTCAGACATCTTGAGCTGTCTCTGTGTTTTAACAAGTCCAGAGTCAGGAAAATTTTATTAGCTCTTAATGGGTCCCCTGGAAACAGGTGTAAGGACAGAGCAACATCAAGACCAGCAGAATTGCAGCTGCCTGTCTCACCTTAGGGAATTGGATGAAACAGAATTACCAAAACTCTCAAGGAGAAGATAAGAAAAATGAAAACATGCAATGTATTGAGTGTTAATATAGTGAAAGGTGCTACTATCAGGATCAGTCTGTAAGCATGACATTAACCTTCAACATCATGTGCCCAGTGCTGTTCTCCAAAGTCAATCAGTCCACATTTCAAAAGACATCTCACATGTATTTAAGCTTCAGAATAGTAATGCTGGTGACAACAAAGGTACATTCTGACTGCAGAAATTGCCACAGTCATCATTACACTCATCATAGTCTAATATTTAATGACAAAAGATATCCTGCATGCTACATGGGAGTTCATCAACAACCATCAACCTTATATTCATATGAAATACATTTTCCCCTCAGGAATGTAGGTAAAGACAGTCAGAAAAAGGACCCTGAACTGCTTTAGTTACAGTCACAAAGTAGCACCGAAACTTCCCTTGTTGCTCTATTAACTGCAGGATGCTGTGGCTGCTCAAGTTGTCAAAGGGCAAAGGAGAAGTGTAGAGTTAGCACCAGGAGCGCTCTGCATAGGGCAGCAAACACTGCAGCATCTGGAGGGGCAGCACCTGAACTCCCAGAGGAGGAACACTTCCAGAAAACTTTCCCCCTTCCTGCATTCACCTGTGCTACAGAGAAATCCGGGACAGCGATGCAGAGTCAGAGACTGTTCATCCAGACATGCTTGCAAAGGCAGGCATGACAAGCTAGCTGGGAAATACACCTGTAGAAAACCACGCAGAACTCCGGGCTACTGTGGTGTTTTGTTTATATGTCTTTTTTTTTCTTTTTTTTTTGCCTTTTTTTAAGCGTTACACAGTTTCAACTCTGCATAAGCTGGAGTCACATCACTGGCAAGTATAAACCTTTCCATTACAATTTGAGCAGCACTGCTCATACTTGCCTCTCACCTTCCCAGAGTTACAGCAGCTGAAAGAGGGGGGCTGGTCTTAAACCCCAGTGAGCTGACTTTGACTATCAGCATACTGTGCATTTTCTGAAAGACTGACTCTGCTATTGCAGTCCTGTTTATTGAGATGATATGCCAGTATTTATTTTAAGAGCAGCTACAAGTTTTGTGTTTTCTCTCAGTGTTCTCAGACTTCAAGCCTTTATATGAAACATATGGTGGAAGCATTTTGTTTTCAAAAGAGCCAGTCTTTCTACTACATGGTCACCAACGCTAACACAAAAGTCATCTCCCCCCCCTCCTCGTTTGGGCACTTACCATTGGGTGACTTGCTTCCCTGTCCAAAGCTCTGCAGTCTTCTCTCCTACAACATGTTCTATAAAGCATAAAAGCTGGCCAGGTATCAAAGTGCAAAGCTGCAGGTTTTGTCCTTGGAAGCCCAGCACAGCTACATGAGCCCAACTTGCAACTTCCATCTTCGGACCAGCACAGCTTTCTCTGTTTCCACGTGAGGAGGTATAACTGTGGCACACAGGGACCACACCACAGGACTCGCTGCTCGTGGTGGCCTGACCGTCCTAGCAAAGCTTGCCACTGGGGATCCAGACCTCCATACAAACCCAGAGACAATGCTACACACACTGTGTAACTCTACAGCACGTACAGAAGACTCAGGCAGTAAGCTAGGGCAGCAGAAAATGGATCCAACCATAAGTGTACTTGCAGCATAGCTTACAAAAGAACTAAACCCCTCAGTTTGACTTAAATAGAAGCCACAAGGTCCATGGGCAGGTGTAGGTGGTGACCCTATGTGAGATAATTATGGTAAGGGCAATCCAGGCTTATTAGAACCTTCTGGGTCCTGTTAGCAGGTTTGCTGATGTCTGTTCCTTCTGGAGAACTTCACAATAAACATCAAAGAGAGTTTAAACACATGGAAGTTTGCCTTTAGAAAGCTAGCAATGACAACATGGTTAGGAACTCTGCAGGCAGGTCCTTTCTGCAATCCACTCAGTAGCTTTCTGAGTTGCTTCGAACCCTGTGTAAAACCTTTTGACCCAAAGATCCTCTGAGATGAAGCTGCTCACTCCCTGCTTTCCACCCATCAATCCTGTACTCTTTCCACCAGCTCTTTGCTGCATATCCTGCTCTACCCTGCTGACCTTTCAGCTCCAATAGATAATTTTTATTATGATTTGCTCCTTGGCTACACAAATTTATCGCCTTTCCTATCCCTTTTTCTGTGAGTCTCAAAGAAACTTTACATATAAGCACTTTCCAACTGCATTTCTGGAAAGGTGCTCCTGGCTCTCTCTGTTGGGCTTTTTTGGTTTGCTATAAGCAGGGATTCTGCTCACTGATCTTCACAGAAATCTTGAGTAATCTTTTGTGTCTTTCTATGTGTCATTTAGAAAAGCTTGACTCATGTGTCATTTCTATTAGTTCTGTCCCAGCTGTTTTTTTTTCTGGATCGAGAATCCCCAGCCTTTGGCTAAATGCCATGCTTGCAGAAAGAGAAATGTTCCCAGGTTTTGTTTCCCTCTGGGGAATGGCTTAGCCTGTACTCCATCACCCACCTGGCTGCCTCAGGCACAGTGACAGGGTGCCTGCCCCCTACTTACAGCTTTACTGTTTACAGTTTCACTGCCAAAGGTTAATGAACACACTGTTGTCCCAGGTCTAGGAAATACATGACTCCTTCAGCAGTTTCAGCCCTTTCTCCCCTAAACAATTTCCACAGGAATTCCGAGACCAATAGCTACTTGACAGGTGCTATCCTCTTTCATTTTCCTTTGCCTAAATCTTGGGCCACGATTCTCCAGCATTATTTCAGGCTGTACAGCAAGGCTTTCTTCACTATGCTATAAAGCTTCTAAAAGGTGTTGTAATCAATTTTTAGAGATTTTCTCTGCAGTAGATGTAGTTAATTAGCTTTTTCCTATTCCTCAGCTCCACACATCCACCAAAACTTTTCATTGGCATTAAAAAAATATATTGAATTTCCTCAATCCTTTGGAATATAGATTGCAATATTCAGGATCCTTTCACAAATGCTTCTTCTGCCTTCAGGCCAGCAGACTGACCCCAAGGTGAGGCTGCTGGTCACAACCCTCAGGGTTCACTGTGAGTGGTGGCAGCAGCGCCTCAGCTCAGCCTCGAGTTTCCTGGGGTGGTCACAGCACTCCCATAAAGCTGACATATGCTGGGAATGTCGTGCCTTGCACAAGGTGGCAAGGCACTGGGATTTTCAGGAGGCTGTGACACGCAATGTGTTTTCTGCTGAGGAACAAGGCCTATGCCATTGGTGCACTGGGTAACACAAGGCTCAATAAAAGTTATCATCTGGAGGCAATTGTTGCTACCAAAACTGATATTGAACCAGCCACAGAGAAGCAGTCCTGGAGGACTTTAACCACAGGGAATGACTCAACCTGGACTACTACTGCTATCCAAATAAGCCAAATGACTGGGCTTTGACCTGCATACTAACTACCCACTCTTTCTTAGATTCTCTTGTGTGAGCAAGTAACACAAAGACAGTATGAACAAGACCTTCGTCCTCTCAAATATGAAAGTTACAGCTTTCAAATATGAAAGCTTTTTGTTTAAACCTACTGCTGTTAAGCTTGGCTTTTCTTAACAGAGCTTTAACAGTATTTTAGTGAGCTTCACGCTGTCTCAGATGGGATGTCGAATTTAATATGATTTCTATCAATATTTGGGGGATGTACATGAAAGTCAGACACAAGAGGACACCAAACTGCTGAGTTCAGCTTAGTCCAGCTTAGCCTGGTATGACTGGGCATATACAAAACAGATTATTAGGAACCTAAATAACTGCTATTAAAAATAAGTGACTGCTTGTGATGATGTTAACTTAATGTAAGAGGTTACTGCCTTCTTCAGATGGAAATTGCTGTCTCCTCAGCAGAAAGTAGCTGATGGTTGGTTTGATCTTCCATTCTGCAGACTAATCAAGTTCCCTTGAAAACTTTTCAGGGTTTATTGTACATTGTAATAGAAAAGGAGCTCTTGTTGTGCCTCAGCTGGGAGAAGGTAACTTCCATTAAGTGTGTAATAACTTGTATATGTGCTCATCTGAGAGGTCAGGGAAATGGGCAGAAGTGCGGAGTTAAATAAAAGTCTTGTAGATTGTTTGCTCTTGGACTGGGAAACTTAAACTCCACTTCTCTTGAGTGTTAGGTACCAAAGTACTTTTTTTGGATCTGGTCCTTGTTCGTAGCCCAGATTTCAGAAACCCATTGGTGAAAGGAGGCAGGTTTGAAAGACAAGAATCTTGTGTCCTCTCATTGCACTGTGTTATACACAAAACATCAAATGTATTTTTCTGCAGAAGGTGTTATCTGACTTACATACTGTTAAAGTTGCTATTAAGCCTGAACTGAAAAGGACACTATGTATGTTTTGTTTATTACTTCCTACAGGGACTAGTTATCTTCATAAACTTGCAAGCTTTGTATATACTAAAATGTGCATAAGGTACTTCATTTCATGAGTCTTCTTCACCTTTGTCCCTCCTAATGACTTCTCATTAAGAGACACATTAGATGCCAAAGAACTGAGCCGACTTTTTTTTAGTAGTCTCTCCAAAGATGCATGTGCTGCATGAATTTGAAAGCTTATCTAAAGATCACATATGAGGAGGTGCAAGTTAACTTAACCTGTGTTTTTAGACAATTAGGAGCCAGGAAAACTTGTTAGACAGCAGTGAGTGAGAGGTAGTAGGTTTCAAGCTGGTTTGCTTAGTCTCAGCATCACACTGCCCATAACAGTGTTGCCCCCAATTGGATGTTTTGAGCCCAAGCTGACCTTTGGCCCATATTGAATACATTGGAACAGCACACAGAAATGTCACAAAAGTGACTGTACAACAGAAATATCAGAATTAGCTCAAGACAGGAGAGTAGTATGAAAGTTCCAATTTATTTCCAAGACACAACTGATAAAGGGAGATCAACACTTATTACATCAAAGGAAAGGGGATGCACTGAAAGCCATCTATAAAGCAGAAGGGGCACAGATAAGGCCATCCTTTCCAGAAGACTAGCCCAGAGTCACAGACAATGTTTCTAAAGTAAGAGTAGAACCCAAAAGTTCAACATCCACATCTGCATCACAGAGCTCTCCAGGTTCTTTTGTAGTCACCCTGACATGCCTTCCATGATGGGATGTTGGGTTTTTCCAAAGTATCCCATGCTCCTTTGCATCCGTGACTGCGCTATATTCAAGCAGCAAGTGCTGCTTCAATCTTATCTTCTTGAGACATGGCCCCAGTATGACCCAAACGATGCACCTCACATCCTGCAGATTCCTGGCTCCTCTCTGGACTTGCTGCTTTAGTCACATTGCTGCTCATTATTTCTACCAGTGAGCCACAAACAGCATGGAATCTGTTAGCAGTGCATATCCTCTGAGGGCCCATGTGTCTGAACCAGGAGGTGGTGAATTGAGTACCTGGGGACTGCCACAGAGGAGCAAGACAAAGTAGGGTGGTAGGTTATCCTAGGCAGGAAGTGGCTTTCTCCCTGTTTGGTTCCCCACTCCATCATGAGCCATCCTTGCCTTTGTAATCAATATCTGAGTTAATCACAGGCCAGGGAGGATGTAAGCGCTCAATTTCTGGAGTCGCATGCGCTGGGAAAGCCTCTGATGTCCCTAAAGACAAACTTTTTCTTTCATATAAACATTCCTAAGTGAAGAGGGAGTATCCTCTGCAGGTCTCTCTCCACCTGCTATTCAGATGTACCTCCCTAACCCTGCCTGTGCTGTCTCTGTAAATAGAGTTGGTGGATTTGGGTGCTCTTTTCCTATATGGCCCAGGAGCAGACCTGAAGTATCAAAAGTATAAAAAAAAAGCATTAAAAAAAGTATCAAAAAGTGCAGAGGTGAGGGCACTATCTCAGCTTAACTGAAACTATATATTTGGAGGCCAAACCATGCCCTCCCTGAATGATTCCATGAATGTAATTCCTGGTCATTCAATTTTTCTTGCCTCTCGCAGCAAAATGCTGCCAGTTGCAGCATCAAAGCTGATAACCTTAAGTGATAGTTTCCAAAAGGGGCGGTCTCCTTCTCTCAGGAATGGTTGTTGTGCCTTTCTTTACTTTTCCAGGGAAGCACCGAAGTTGGCAGGAGAGCTCTTCATGTATTTAGCAGTAATCACTATGGTCACCCCTCTGTAAGAGTAGTGCCTGATTCTTGGAGCCCTTGATTGTGGAAATAGTGCTTTGAAGCCTAGAGCCAGCAACAGGTGGAGTCAGCCAGCACCTCGAAGGGATGAGTGCCGTAGTCTGTCAGGGACAATGGAAAGGAATCACTGCTCCAGTTCTCTTGAGCTCTTCACCACTGGGACTTGGACAGCAAATGTCCTTTAGTGAGCAGTGTTAGAGTTTGCTTGGCTCAAGCTGACAGAACTGGATCACAAAGTTTGCTACAGATACAAACAGCCCACATCTCACAGCTGTTGCTCATGCACACTTTGTCTTGGAATCCTGCATTTAAACTTAACTATTAAGTGACCAGTATATCTATATAAAGCTGTGTCATGCAGGTCTATGAATTGCTACTCTGGTGCCCTTTACATTGTTAATAATCAGATTCACTTAACAAATGCAGAATTCATGAAACACCCAGAAAGAACTATTTATGTGGTAGGGAAAGATTAAAAGGGAAATTCATTTCACAAAAATATTTTTAAATCCTACTTATAGCTCCATGAACCTCTTTCTTTTTATATTTAAATTTTATAATAGAATACAAGGTACAGAATTTCTTTTCATATTCAGAGTTTACAGAAGAACAAATACATATTAATATAGAAGCTGTAATGTATTCTGAGTTAAGCTGTCATAAAATCTAGGGCTTTTCACATCATCACTTTTGAAGGTCAGTGCCACAGAGAAAAAGAAGCATCTGTACTGGATCACCATGAACATTTGTAATACATTGCAATAAATACTGCAATATATTTCATTTTTATATGTTTTTGATGAAGAGGCAAAAGTGCATCTTCAACAGTAACTTTTCAAAAATTGCTCATCTGTTTGGAGCGGCTGTAAAAGAGATTGAAGCTAAACATTATTCATAGATACATTACAGCTCCTCACTGAGACCACAGCTGAAATGAGAAGAGTTTTCCAATGATATTTCATTTGGAGTATTGATTTTTCTGAGCTTGTCCCACAAAGCTATTGCATGCGCATTCCAGGCAAGCATGAGGAGACGTAGATTACCTAAGCTGGCTTTCTTTCCTAAGTTTATTTTAATTCTCCCAACTTTGCTAAGAACATTTTGCTCATTTTGTGCTTTAATTCTCTTAGAACTCCTAACAAGGGTGAGGACCGTTCCTTTGCAGAATTTTTGAAATTAAGACTAATATTTGTTTTTCAGAGGGTGCCTGAATCGATTCAGAAGTGATGTGTGGAATATTTTGCCTCTCGCTGCAAAACAGTGAAAACCAGCAGTTATTTTACTTGTCAACAAATTAAGTTGCTGAGTGCAGAAACCTGTCTCCAACCAAAAGATTATAAGCACGGCAGTAGAGTATTCCATCTGGGCAACTTTGGTCTGTCGAGAAATCTGACCCTGATTTTTGATTTGCAGCCAATTCTCCAGTGCTAAAGCTACAGAATCACTTTAGGGTTGCCTGAGGATTGTACAACCTCTGAAGCTCCCTTATCATCCAGCCAAATGACCTCATCAGGTCACCACAAGGCACAGCGACAAAGGGGCAAGGGGGGCTGTACCACAGTTACTTCTCGTGATAGATTAACTTTGAGGAACTGAAGCCAGTCTGACTCCTGGCACTGTAGTCATCTCCCAGAGTAATGGAGCATCCTCCTTATTCTGTGTTCCCACGTGCCTAGGGGGCTGCTGGTAAGAAGACGACTGCAGGTTTTCATCAGTTTCTAAAATGAAAAAGTCCAGGGAAAGAAGAAGAAGAAAAAGGAGTGTTCGTCACTTCAAGTTATGCCTCTGTCTGCAGGGCACCAGGACACAGAGGCCAGAGCGAGCAGTAGCAGGCTGCATGGGCACCTTCTGGGTGCTGTTACCCATCGTGGTGCGGCTTAGTAGATACTGCCAACAAGGGATAAGGCATTTTCCTGATGACCTGCAGCACTCCACTTTCTCTGCTGCCTTACAAGGGCTTACACGAAGTTACCAGTTGCAGCTTTGTCTGTGGATTGCATTCTTTTAGGGGTGTTTTTCCCCTCCTGATGCAGGGCATCAGCATATAAAGTTTCAGCTGGGGAGTAAATAGGCTTTATGGGGGACTTCTCTCTCACAGCAGCTGCAAGCTTGACAGAAGAAGCTGAATGTAATGGTCCTTTTTCTTTTTGGTTGAGAGACCAGAACCAGTTGAGCCCCTGAAAGAAACACTGTTTTTCCATTCCATAATGACTTATTTATTTCACTATACATTGAATTCTGCAAGAACGGCCTATTAACTACAGAATATCAATACATTGCACATGTTCCAGGAGAAACTACATTAACAATAACATAAAGAAGTTACTATTTTATGAACTCACAATCCTGTATGATCCTATATTAAAATGTGGCAGGTTGAATATTGGATTTTATATTTCAGTCTACCTTAGATGAATAAAATAAAAATATCAGAAAGGCTGAGTCGCTATAGTTCAGTGAAGTGCTGAAGTGGTTTCTCAAACATTTCACATTATGATGTGAAAACAACACACACACTCACACACTCAGCCCCAAACACACGCCAACCAAATAAAAGTTTCTAGTAAAATGGGGCATTTCTGCCCTCATTTCAGGCTTTTCCAAAACCAAAGAATCTCACATCATGAATATAAAGATGGTGAACAAGATCTGCAAGTACCTCAAATTTTGGGTGCCTATATCTCCATTAAAACCTTTGCTGAGATTTTTTTTTTTTTTAAATCCACTGAAAAAATGGTTTTGTGAAAATAATAATAAAAAAAAATACTGTGGAAACATTGCAGGATGTTCTTGCTTGCCAGAACTGGGTGGAAAAGAGTGTCAAAATAGCCAGCTGGCCCAAAATTCACCTTTTGCAGCTAGCGTATTATTTGTAATGAACACAACCAAGGTTTGAGCCCTGCTCATTTTAAGGCTGGGCCTACTGCATTTAAGGTATGTCACCCAGAAAGTTAATATCTTGCCTTCTGCGGGTTTCCATAAAAGCTTTGCAAGACCTTGGCTTGATCCCATGTAAAAATTGAAAAATATTTTCAATCCAATAAAAATATGAAAAGTCTTTCACTCCATATATCGTTTTCAATTTTAGGGGGGGGAAAAAAAGGAAAACAAATTTAAAAAAATTTCAAACTCTGAGATAGTTACCCTAACAAAAGGAGCTCCTAAACTACCATTCAGTTATAAGAAGTTAACTAAGAGCAATTTTTCTGCTTTTTTCAGCTAAGTTTTGTTTGAAATTGCATAGAAAGTGTAAGCCTAAGTGGAGACAATAAACAGGTAAATATTGAGTAAATTTATTTGAAAGTTTGTATCTTCTCCCACCAATAGCAGCAATAAAGCTTTCAGCAGGGTAAAACTCTCAAGAAACATCCCCTGAAACTATGGCCAAATGGGTCTATTTTTCACTCAAAGTGTGTACCGTATGGGGGCCATAAACTGCCACAGGGTCACATTTAACTGGGGAACCAAGCTAAATAAAATAAAACCCAAGCAGGCAACTTAGTCTCCAAACTTTCCCGCCTCCCTGCCCTAACATGAATCTTAGTGGTCTGAAAACTGAGTTGCTTTTTGCTTTATAAATAAATAAATCACTTGATTTTGACACTCGGTGAATTTAGCTGGAGGCAAAATGAGATCTTTTTAATACTGTTAGTTCTTGCACTGCTTCTAACAGAAGCCCAAAATCTATCAATAACAGGGTTTAAGAGAGACACTTTCTTCTTAGATCTATAAAGAACAAATAGGTAGACTATAACTTGAACTCAAAAAATTAAAGAAAACATTCAAACCCATGCAGATGTTAGGTTAACATTAATCTGTTAATGTCTATTGACACGTTCTCATTGTTGTTACGCAGGTTCTGGATGGACTTGTCACTCATGTCACTAAGATAGATATTTGTTCTAGTTATTTTTTTCTATGCAGTGACCACAGATGACTAATGACTTTCGGATTAGATTTATTAATGTTTTGCACTTGTTTCTGTTACTGTGTGTGTTTGGACAAAGGAAACAGAGTACCCTCAGGTTTTGTGTTTGTTTGGTTGTTTTTCTCCTTTCATCTTGACAGCCGGTATTGAAAAAATAAATAAACAAGGTTTTTTTCAAGACCAAGAAAAAGGCTTCTGCAGTGCCTTAAGAAGTTATATTCAATACATCATTTATCCAGTTTTACTGAGCACATATTTTCAAAGCTTATGGTGCAAATTTAATGCAACATTTCAAGACAAGACTTAAAAAAACATGAAACGCTGAAGTCACAGTTTTCTACATGTCTACACACCTATTAGGATCATAATTATTTAATTAAGCTGACCTGCTTCAAAGTGGCAAATTCTTTTATTCTGAAAAGTCTTTGACTGGTGAGCACTTCAGCTCTCTTGCAGCTTAGAATCAGTATCTGAAATGATCACAAAGAATCAAACCTTTTTTCTGTTTTAAGAAACTAGAATGATCCTGTCCCTTCATATTGCTCAAAATAAACCAAAAATACTGCAAAACATAAAAAAATCAACCAATTTCATTTCCAATTAATGGACATTTTTGGTATAATATGTTGTACTCCTCATCTAAATAGGTTTATTGTAACTGTTACACAGCACTAGCATCAATATCAGCACAGCCTGAATGCTGATGTTTCTGCAGAGGTTGCTAACTAAGGAGACACTAAAATATACCAGGAGAAGTGCAGCCATTTGTTTGTCTTTCTTACAGAATATTTCAATTCCATTTTCACATCATCCTGAAGATTTTACTTAGATGGAGCCCTCAGTAAGAGTTGCAATTACCTTTAGGAGAATTGAAGAACCACGGACAAGACCAAAAGAGTAGTTTTTGCTGCGGATGGAGAAAAAGTGGATGGAGAACAGAAAGAGAGCAGATCATGCCAGGTGCAGATGATACTGTTCTTTGAGAAGATCCTTGCTTTCTGTAGACAAGTGAAATATGTTAGATTCAATTTGCCTGAACTGCAGTAAGGCATTCAAGGGAATTCCAGAGTGAAGAAATTGGGAATTAAGAAACCGTTTGTAAGATGGCTTGGGAATTCTAAGGGAAAAGTGTGACACTGGAGTAAATAAGGAACTTTTAAAGCAGAGGGATGTTGCTGAGAGAACATCTCTGGTCTTTCGATATGCTGTGTTTCAGCTTTTCCTTAATGACCTTTATGCAAGGAAAATGCTTCTAGCTCTAATAATGAAACGTGAGTTCCTGGGTTTGAAAATCTGGGCTATTCACTGTTTCTCTTTCAGATGGATGTGCATTGCTTTTTTCCCTCTGGGGTGGTCCTATCTTAATCTCTGAAAGTATATCTTAAAAATAATAATAATAATTAAAAAAAATCAATCAACTCCTCCCTGTGATTTTGTGAAGCACAAGCAAGAGCATGTTTCTGCCTGGTTAGTACTTCAGTGAGCATTTCAATACAATTGATCTGCAAAGCCCGTTTTACAGAGAACATATACATTCACAGCGTAGAACCTCATAGAACAGACTTACTACAAGCAGAATGCATTAAAATAATACTCATAAATATTTCATATGCTCCTTAATCAGTGTTTCTCCTTCCTTTTCAAATCCAAGCAATGTCACTTCATTGCAACTTGCTGTCCAGCAATGCTGTGACATAAATCCTCATTAATTGATTCCTTATTACAGTAGTAATACCTTAAAGTCTTAATCTATTTAATTCCTAAACTTGGAAAGAGCAAGGCTTCTTTTTAATGAGCACAAAAGCTTTCTGGTTCCTTACATTTTTAAGTTATCTGTAATGAAATTTATTTCCCACCGTTAGAGTCCAACCACTCTGACGGCATATATCCAATAAAATTTTTAACTTCATTTGTTGCAAAATTTACCTAGTAATTTATCTGGAAACCAAAACCAATCACTTTCATCTCTCACTTTAATAAGTTGTATATTTAAAGATGTTTATAAATTTACATGTTCAAATACAACAAAATACAGAGGAGGACAGTGCTATTTTACTTAAAGAAATACTTTTCTCATCTCCTGTTCCCGTTTCTCTCTCTCAGTGTGTATGTGTACTTCTTCCTCCATCTCATTTCTTTCCCTTAATCCGTGAGGTTTCCACAAAGAGTCAAGAATAGTTTTCCTGTATTTCTTGTACTGACTGCATGTTGAAAAAAAATATCCTTCCTTTGTGTCTACAAGAGACAGGCTTCCAAAGCAGCCTCACGGAGTACCAAATGACAGTGATGCATGGCAAACACTTCCCAAGATTAATTATAGATTGAAGGAAATAAAGAGAGAAAAATAGAAGTCATAAAATCCACGGAATGCTTTTGAAAGAATCAGTGGAATAAATACACCTGCTTGAGAGACAACTCAATGCATCATCTTGCCTTGTGGTAGTATGCAAAGCTGTTTTCAGCCCCATCTTGAAATTCCTTAACAAGTTAACAAGGAGCGCTGTTAAATGAGATCCTATTATACAAGCTAAAGACCTAAACAAGATTTGTTTTTAAGTGATTCACTATCCATCATCTCCCTATTCAAGATACGGCTTTTGAAAACATCAGAAGTAACATCTCTCAAAAAGGAAAATTCTCAGCTCCTGTCTTGTTCTTCTCATTACTACTTCTTAATGTGGCTTGCAGGCTGTCAACCAAGCGCAAACATATGCAGGCACATGTAATGATAGTGATTAACTGAATGCTGAATTTTCCATTCCTTTTGCCAGGTCTAGTCCCTCACAGTATCTATTCCCAAAGTGTGGAGGAAGATCAAATGGCCTCTGGTGGGCTTAGTTTTAGGTCATCTGGATGTGCAGCCCATTTTAACGGACTAAAGACAACATATAATAATGGAGACCTTGGAAAGTGCATCACAATTTATTAGGTCACAGAGTCATGCAACACTCCTAAAGAAAGAAAGGATGTTATAACAGGAGGTACTGAATTATTCCTTATGTGATTTTATGTTGTTACACACTTTCCGTATGACCACAACAGACGATTTACCTCTCTGTGCCCTTTCTGTAAAATGGGAATGAAAACACGTTCTCTTAGGGTATGAATTCTCTCCTTTGAGTACAGAGAGCATTGTGCACAGCAAGACTTTTCTGCCCTGTGCCATCTGAATAAAATACCTGATAACATTTAATGAATACCGACGTTTTCAGAGTAGCCTTGCTACTTTGAGAAGGCCACTGTTACATTCTAATTTCTAAGGAATAGCATGATCCTAGTCATTCTAACATTTCAAACTAGTCCTGGAGATAATGTGCAAGATTAAAGTTTATGAAAACATATCTCCAGGCCTACATACACTTATTGCAGAATCATAGAATGGTTTGGGTTAGAAGGGACCTTAAAGATCTTCTAGTTCCAACCTCCCTGCCATGGGTTTCCAGTGATATGTCAGCTTCATTCCTGACCAGTGTTTGCATAACCTCCTGTTAAGGTTTTCTAGGTATGGAGTCTCCACAGCACCCTTTCATCTTCTGTTGGCTCAGCCATGAATGCCACTGACAACCTGACACTTGGCTGTGGGGGGCAGATTGCCCCAAATATCAGTATTCCTTTCTTCTTCTCCAGGGACATGTTCAAAGTTGCATACAAGACAAATCCTGTATTAACTGCCTCTTCTTGCTGCTTATATAGCTAGGATTCTTCGACAAACATCTGTTTTAAGAAGTCCTTTTGTATCCTTCCTCTGGTCTCCTGAAGGAATCCCTGGAACTCTTCCCCTCTTCACTTCTTCAACTATTCCAATACTGTGTTTTGTTTTGCCAACTTCTCCATAGCTGCTTCTGTTTCTATACTTATAGTTTTAAAACTCACCTCTTATTCTTTCAGTTTCTTTCTGAAGAGGAGCTATCTCCAGCTGCTCCTGTTTATTCAATAACAACCTCACTGGAACAATTTTACTGGAGATCACATTTGCTGTTTGCTCATGTTTGTCTGTCATGTATGTTGTTTCACAGATGTACAGGTTGTATGGTAGTTTCTATTCCCCAAGTACACTTTCTGTTTTATATTTGTCTTTTCCCACCTCTAAGTTAAAAGAAGAGGTTATACAACCAGGGTGTCTGGCTCTAAGTTTTCTGTCAAATCACATTTCAGCTGGTGACAGATCAAATTTAAAGGATGTTACCCTGAAATTCAGAAATGCCAAATCAGAATCTGATTTTTTTTCACAGCTTTTTAAAGCATTCTCTTGTCATTTTCTACAGCATTAACATCACTGAGCTTGGATACTCTGGACCTGTGGTAAAATACCTATGATCTTATTCTTCTGAAAACCATTTAATCTCATAATAATTGAATGTGGTCTTTTACCTATCCTAACAACATTTATTATGTCCTATTTAGTAAGCACTTAGGTTTCACACCCAAAAACTTTAGTGTTCTGCTGATGCTTCTGGACAACAAAAATAGTTGTTCAGAAGCTTATTACTCTTATTTCATGAAAAAAACCCCACGTTTTGATACAGGTTTGTTGCTTTGTTTAACCTTCCTTCATACACATTTGTACTAGGAATCGTTCTCTTGCTCTCTTTTTCAAACATTCCCTATTCTACCACAAATAATATTGCTCCAAAGCCTTTGCTGCTGCTAGCATACAAGCTTGTGCACCAGACCTTACTTCACAAATGGTAAAGATTTCACTAGTATTTAAGCTGATTTCCTTTTCTCACACATAATTCTTTGGATAAACTTCACAAAAAGTCTTCCCTGTACTTGCTGTCCAAAACTTCATCATTATAGTAATTTTAGATGCAGTCATTCTTTACTGGATGTTCTAGAAGATAGTTTTTCTTCTTCCGATTATAGTCTGTCTAAACACGAGACACTGCTTAAATCTGATTTTTTTTTCCTTATCCCGCAAAATTTTTCATCCTGTTTATTCTGAGCAAAACTCAATTCATTATTTAGGCTTTTCTTTGAGTGTTTGATCTTGTTCCATTTTTGTATGCTCATAGGAGTTGTAAAACTTACTTATCCAATGCATTAACATTTCTTGCTCTCTCCCCTCAAAACATATTGCCTGTTTTGCCTTCCTTAGCCTGCCAAATCTGCATTTGTTTTTCATGTATAAAAAAAGTCTTTCGAAGAATCCTTTACTCCTGTTGGGGCCCCTGATTTCTGTTATAATTTGATCTCAAATTGGAAATTGCTCAAGATGCTTGGTCTTGAATGTTTGACGTCTGTTTCAGAAGCTTTTATTTTTTTTCCTTTTTTTTTTTTTTTTTTCTGCTTAAAGATGTCAGATATCTTTCAGAAATTCCTTTTTTTCTTAGGGTGGTATATGCTTTATCTCTCCTTAGAACACTTCAGTACTTACTAAGCTCCTGTTATCCCACTCAGGTTATCCACTGCCTTATTGGACAGCCCCTACTGCTCTGGCCCACCTGACATGTTCCAGTTAGAATAGAAGAATTTAGCACTTGGAAGTAGTCAAAGAGAGTGCCAAGCCCAGAAGTCTATAAATGTAAGGTCTCCCTAATTAAATAAGATATAAACCACCTTCTAGATGAAAAAAAACTATTGTGAGGAAGGGAACGTGTGTGCCACCATCCAACAAGTTAAGCCAGTGTTAGCAGCAATCTCCTGCAGGATATTCAGTTTGAAGTGGTCCATTAGAGGACCAGGATAAAAAAATTAAGGCAACAATAAGGACCATACACTAAGTGCTAAATTTCTTTCAGTTTTAATAAACTGCAGTTACATAAAATTTTAAACTGGATTTTAACAGACATTTACAGTTCGTTCTGTAAACTGACATTTTAGCTCCTTACCTTTAAACTGCAGAACTAAAATACTACATAAAAGAGAAAAGATAGCTATTTGGGAAAGAACTATTATTTACTGTAATGCATAATCAAGGTTATTGTCTCTAAAAGTCATGAAGTACTTGTCACCAAATTTTAAATACACTAAATAGAGACCTGTAAAGAGCTCATGTATATTTAAATGTCTGTGTTTTCGCAGGCCTATTAAATACTGGCTAAATTGAGATAAAAGCATTTAGCTTCCACTCATGAGCAGGGTTAGAAACAGCAATTAAAAGAAGAATTAAATCTCAGAGGAAAGAAAAATAAAAAATTGATAGGACTGACACAAAGGACTGCAAAAACAAACACGTATTTTCAGAACACAGTTTCTGGAAGCTTTCTCCCAGGTTTTCAAGCTATTTCTAGTTAAAACCTTTGCCTTCAGCCAGCCTGCAGCCAGAACTCGAATGACTAGAAAATAACTAGAAAATTGTCAGTTGTGTATTCCATTCATGTAAAATTTTGAGTACACACCAAGTTGCTATGCACAGCTGGAGTCCCTGTTTGCAAGGACCAAATAGACAGTTTCTCTAAAGGAGTTTAGCAGGAAAATAAAATGTCATAGCCTTCACTTTACTTGTTTGTTCCTCTCTTTAGACCTCTCTCTTACTTGCACCTCCTATTCTTTCGAGTTTCTGTGCTGAACAGAATCTGGATCACAGTCTGTGAATTGTGTCAGGTCTTTTGTCTTTCTCTTCATGGTGAATCAAACTCCATCCAAATTGCTTACTGAAACAATCTAGGCCTGTCTATTAATCTGCTTCAAATACACAGCCTGGAAATAGCTCTGAGGAAAGTGATCTGTTAGTGGTATTGATCCTCATTTGGCCTTTTATATCATGGGTATTTTCCTCAGATGGGTACTGCTTGCTCCACAGGTCTTGTCAGCTCAAACTCCCTCATGCCAGCATCAGACTTTATAAGGGAGGTTCCACAACATTTGCATTTTGTGATCAGATCCACCCACCCTTTGTTCTGACAGAAATGTCTTTGGATTTCAGCAGCTTTTTTTTTTCTTTTATAAAATCCCCATTAAAATAATAATTAATGTCAATTTTTCCTCCTACCTGCCCACCTGAGGAACCCTCCAGGGATTGCTCAAATTTACTCAACCTATTAATTCTTTCTTAAATATCTAAACTAGTTAAAACATTTCAGATTATTTCTTTTTTTTTTTTTTTTTTACTACTAAACATTTTCAAAGGGTATGAGCCAGATTTTGTTTTACTTTGGGTCATATTAGGAGTCATTTATTGAATGAAGATAGGGTACAATTTTTTCAATCCAAGTTAGAGGAACAATTATTGGTGCAAAATATTATTTAGAGTAAACAATGATCTAAACCTCTAGGTTTTGGATTTTAGTAATGATTGAAATCTTCGTTATTCTCCTATCCTCCTTCTAAAACATTGATTCTGCATTCCACATTTTATGTTTTACTTATCTGATAGCTTTTCCAGTTCTTGCTTGTAGACAGTAGCAACATAAGGCTGTCACTTGTTAGAGCAAAAACCATGATAATATGTGAAGAAAAGGTTAAAACCTTGCTTTTTTGCAAGTCTTCAAAGTATCAATCTGATCAAGGAGCTCAGAGGAGGTGTATCTTTTACTCCAAGTTATCACATTTCATTTTAAATACACTACTAGACATACATAATTCACAAGAAACAAATGGGTTTCTTAACTCTCATTGTAGTATGCAAGATTTTTCTATTTAATAATGATAATAAAAAAGTTAATATATACTAAATAGCATTCTCATTATTTCTACCAAATTATTTTCTTCCCATGGGGTACCATGGGAAAGGGGTGATTTTCTATTCTATTTCATTTCTATCACAGCACAAGTTCAAATATTCATTTTTGCATACATTTTGAATCTGATGTGTAAGTTTGACACTTTGAGCTGCAAGTGATACAGCATCTGTCAAACAGGAATCTGTTTCTAATATTGTTTTTTTACTACTTCACAATGCAAAAAGCGACAACCACACTATAGTTTAGTTATACATTAGCACACATAGAAATAAAATAATAAAGATGTAACTGATTTTATGTTTTGGTAAGTATACCACCAATTAAAAAACAACTCCTACTAAATGTTTATTTGTCCATTCTGTTATTTCCCATATAAGGCTTATATTTCAATGTTTTAACAATGTGGAAAGAAAACAGCTCAGCTTTTTGAAAGATCGTGTTCTATAATTATGCAACTTGACACTGAAATCTTAAAATGAAAACCAGACTTTTGTAAACATTTTGTGCATGAGTATCTTATATAATTTGAGGCATAGCCTTGTCGTTTGCAGTGCTGCAATAGCCTTTGACTTGCTGTTCTCACCTTCTGCTGCAGCAAGCTGCCTTTTTGGGGCCCACTTTAGTGTCAGCAGAAGAGCATATCAGCAATACAGCTGTCTGGAACAAAAGGAGGAAGAAAATCTTGAAAACACTTGTTCTAGTTTGAAAGTGGTAATTCATATTGTAATTTTAAAACAGTTCTCACGAAGAATGATGTGAATTTCTAACCAAATATCTTCTTTCTCACAAAACCCAAAGATGGTTTTACTCAGCTCTGACCGATACCCAGTAAAACCAACAGTGTCACCTTTTCCTTAACTGGGTCTCAGAAGGGACAGATTATTTTTTCCTTAGAAACATATCTAATAAATTTCTCCAAAACCAGTTGCCATTCAGAATCTCTAATTCTTGTCCATGAATTCCAAACCTAAAATACAGTGTGTGTGCCGTGGTTTTATGCGTAGTGTCTACCAACATCTAAATACTGCTCTTGACTGTGCCCTGCCTTTCCTGTACAATGCTTTTCCTATTCTCCTTGGTAACTTGATAAAATATAATGGTGTTTTTTGGAAAATGTTTGACTGGGGAGTTCCCTAAATTCCCTTAAATGTATTTTTTTATGGACACATTAAGAGGAAATAGCTTGGAAAAATCAGGCAGCTCTGGAGTTCCCTCCTCACATTCCTCACATGATGATGACCTTCACCAGCATACTCATAGGTGCACACTTCCAAGAGAAAAATAAAAGAATTCATTCTCTTCTTTCTCAAACTCTCATAAGTAATTTGGAAGAGAGAACAAAAGTACATTTTATGTGTAAAAGTAGCAAACTCATTGCATAGAAACAACTGTCCAGGGAGCATAGGAACACCCCCAAGAGACCAGTTCTCAAGATATTTTCCTAAATGCAGAAAGGAAAGGAAAAAAAAAAATAAATACAAAAAGAGGTAACTATATAACATGCAGTTGAACATAATTTTACAAAGTGTTAAGACAGGAAGTCAAAGAAGGTGTTTTGCTGACCAATGAGACTAAGAGTGAGGTACAGCTAATGAGAATCAAAGACTACAGGAGTCGGGTTTCATATGCTTTCGCTAAAATAATAGATTATGGAACATTTGGGCTAGAAACAATTTCCAGAAGCAGATTTGTCTATCTCTCAGTACATAGCTGTACTATACAGCACATAAACTATTCTCTGACTGATCACATTTTTTGGACATATAAGCTCCTTATTTGTGCAATAAACTTGATTCCAGATATGTTAATCATATAATTACTTTCACCAAGAAGAGTACTGTTCTAAGTTCCATCAGTTTGTTGTGTTTTATATTAGTCCAAACAGGATATTTTGCAGTTCACACAGAGCAAATACACGTGCAGCTTGCTTCTGTCACTTATTGAATTCACTGAATTCAGTGGAGAAAATAAAATCAAGCTCACTTTAAACATGAATAAATATAAAAATGTAAATATATGTGTCTACACACTATAGATATGTTGTGGGGGGTTTTGTGTGTGTGTGTTTTTTGTTTGTTTGTTTGTTTTTTTAAAAACCCACCTCCAAATCTAGTTGGGCATTTTTGTTCATTTTTTTTTAGAAATCTGATATCACCTACATTTTATATCACAGTGAAAATGTTTGCAGGACTATAAAAGTGTTGTAGTAAGGGACATTAAAACATAATAGCACAGTAGGACAACTTATCCCAATTGCTTCACAGTGGGACTCTTGTCATTCAAGCACAAGTACTAAGTTAAAGGGCAATAAATAGTATATTAGGTCCATTACTGCAGGCACTCTAGATACAGTAATATCTACTGGAATTACTTGTGTTGTTATTAAAATTGATGATATTTTGGTAACAGTGTGTGAAGTGGGAACATGAACAGTTTGTTTCTGAATGAACCATTATTCCACATCTTTTACTCCTTAGGATTTCAGATGAGTGGGCAAATAAAAAAAACACCACAGAGAAAACTTATGTCTGCAGAACCAGAGACTCAGGATCACAGAGGCTCTGCAATAATCATTACAAAGTGAAATCAGGCCCAAGGACACAGCAGGGGCAGCCGGAAGGCAGGTGTAAAAGAGAGAGGGGAAATAAACTCCCAGAGAGACAAAGAGAGAGAAGGGTGGAACAGAGGAACCTTAACACCTTCTGCAAAAGAAATTACGAACTTTCAGATATGCTGAGGATCCTTCAGTTCTGTGTCTGCTGGGAAATGCAAACCTTGATGATGGCAGAGCAATCATTAATGGTTTTGATAAGTGTATGCACCATTGTGTTTAATTTTAAAATTTATAAAAGGTGACATATACACGTGGGAGGTCATGCCTGTCTGCAACTCGTGAGCAGGAAGAAGAGGATTCTTAATACAGCAAGAAGCTGGCTGAACCTGGTGCTGTCTTTTCTGTTCAGATCTCTTGGGTTTTGGCTGTATTTGCGACCACAATGGCATACAGATATTCTTTATCACTCTCCTTTCAAAAACAGTAAGAGAAACAAACCCAAATGCTAGATCCTAGCCTTTGGGCTTGCCAGCATCACAGATGGAGCAGAGAGAAAGCTTCTATTAGTGAAGAAGACACAAAGTTTCAGTTAGCTGAACTTTAACAATTTTTTGCCAGTAACCTGTGGCTATAAAACTATGCATGGATCACAACTTTTATTTTCATTTGTCTATCTGCTAAAGATTGATGAGACTTGTCATCAGTAAGGAAGAAATATTGTTGTGATTCTGGAGAAGTGTAGAGCATATCTTAAGATTTCCTGAGAAATTTATTTTTTCTCATCATTTAAGGTTGTATACTTAATCCAAGAAATAGGCCACAGAATATGCCAAAATCTCAAGCTTCAGGATAAGAAAAATAATTACCCCGTTGTGCTAGGCAATTTGTTTAACAGCCTGGCACAACTGGTCAAGAGTAACCGAAAATTATGTATTTGATTTTTTATAAAAAAGTTGACAATACACAATAGTCAAGAAGTCTTAAAAAAAAAATTCTAAGAACTATCTCATGCTTAGAAAAGTACCTTTAAGACTGAGTCCAAGCTATGCAAATTTTGTAACAACACAGAGGCACAGCTACCTTATTCTTGCAAGAGCCACAAAACTTACTGTCTCTCACCCAGACGTGTCGTCACAGATATCCCTCATTCCCCATCTCCATGTTTTCACCATCCTTGGGGCACCTACAAGCCAAGAAGGCAGGGGTTTGTGATGTCTCTTCCTTGCAGTGAGGCACACGTTGTCACCAGCATCTGACAAGCCTGTCAATGATTATCAGGAATAGGAAGGTAAATCTGGAGAATAAAATTCCCGTCAGAAAAGGAGAGACTGGGCCCCCAAACTGGAGGGTGAGTAGCACTCAGCATAGCTGTGCAAGGACAAAGGGATGTTTTAGCAACACTGTTAAGAATGACAGCAGGTACTATGAAACAACATGTGGAGCTGGCTGATGCTCTCAGTCTAGAAGGGCAGCCAGCATCTTAGAACTGCCCAGCATTAACACTCACCTCTGAAGTTGCAGTCATGTCGAAATTCTGGAGGCAGTAAGCAGTAGAAAACAACAGCAGGAACTTTCAACAGTCAAATTACTTCATTGAAGTGTTTTTTATTTGTGAGTACAGACTGGCTTTTTACGTTCTTTACAACTCATCCTATGACATAAAAACAAAAGGAGCATCCCTTCCTTCCTGGCTTGAACAATATTTTGTTCCTGTGTTTTATTCTCACAGTAAACACCTACCTAATCCAATCAGCCCTGGCAGATTAAATCCATTTCCATTGGGAAAAAAATTTCAAAAACCTAACAATAACCTTCATCTGACAGTTACAGGCACAGCGTAGTGTGCCTTAAACCACACTTTTGTTTTCAAGAAGGTTATTCAGCATCTGATGAATCTGTTACCATAACTGTTTGCTGTGTAAAAACATATGCTTTAATCAGTTATGTCTCTAATACAGGTATATGAAAAGCTCCACATTTGTGAAATTAAATTTGTAACTTTTTATAATAGGTTAAAAAATAGTATGACTTTACTCTTTTCATATGCTAAAATATGTAAGCTGGCCATAATAGAAAGAGGCACTGAAAAGATTAGGGAAAATCTCAGAAATAAACAAACAGTAAGAGCAAAATTCCTGATATCTGGAGAAATTTGGTCTTTATATATGATGTCAGGGATATGAGGCATCAAATAGCATTTATCAGCAATGGATATTGCTTGATGTTATGAAATTACTTCTATTAATCAAAATATTTGATTACTGTAACCAGTAAAGCTACGACATAGTCCACAGTCTTGCTTTATTTCCTGTCCCCAAACTGAAGTCTTAAAAGGCTGAAGGTTTTTCAGATTAGTTTTTTTTTTTTTTTAATGAGATGTGTAGATGGCAACGCATTCATTTCTTGTCAGAATGAAGCAACGTCTTCAGTTGTTGCTAATTGCTTCTGGTAGTAAATGTGTAGCACAATATTGCAAAGCACAGAAAATCTGGGATTTTAAGAAAAGGAATTATTTTTCTGCTTAAAATGAAAGGAGTTGTAAGGTTATATATATCAGATTTTTTTTTTTAATTCAAAAGAATAAAACCATCAAATAATAGTCGGTGGGGGAAATATTATCTGCTTATCTTGAGATTTTTGCTATTATTGTTTACCATAAAAGACCAAGTCCTGAAAGATTTGCTCACTCTTTCTTCATCCTTGCTCAGATAAAGCTGCCATTTAATATTGATGACCTGAAAGGTCCTGTTGTCTTTACCGTGACTATTTTGAATATTTCCCTTTCATAGCTCTTTACTTGTGTCGGTAATAAATCACAAAGCATTTTGCCTATCTGCATTCATAGCTATAGATCTCAAAAATCAGCGAGAGTAGAGCTGGACAATTCACTTGAGCAATCACAAAGAGCAGAATTTTTTACAAGTGGAAATGGGTAAATAATTATTTGACATAATTGGCAATTATTCCCAATTTAAAGGGGCAAGTATGAAATCAAGTGGAAGGGAGACGAGTCTATGGGGAGTGTCTGCTACTAAATGAATTGTTTATAGGAGACTTTAAATTATCATAGTACCACTTTTTTTTTTTTTTTCTAACTAGAAAATATTGTTGCTTGGATTATTGTACATTATTGTATGAGAATACATAATTTTGGGATGAAAATATGTTTTATAAAAATGACAATTTGATTGAACTGAGCCATTCAGTCTTAGAAATCTGACCATTCAAAATACCTCTTCAAAAAATACAATATTTCATAAAAGAGCAAAACTTTTATGATTCACTGAAGTGTAACACTTGAATTAAACTGATATGAAGAGCCCTTTTTTCTGTTCAAAATGACTCAACTTCTGAAAAAATATTCAAATTTTCAGTCAGTACTCACAGTGACAAAACAGCAAAGATAATGCATTACCTGATCAGTGTTAGGAAGAGAAGACATCTTATAAAGTCAAGCTGGTTACTGTTATTCAGACTCCACCACCCTTTACTGCTTAAAGACAAAATAGAGTAATTTTCTTCCTGAGAGTACACAAACGTGATTTTGCTTTACAAAATGCAAGTCAGCTTCCTGCAACACTAATGGGTTTACATTTATCTGTTTTCCTTGGAAAATTCTTCATGATGATGTATTAAATTTTGGGACATGTGAAAATACAAGAAAAATGTGACAGTACTTTTAGGCAACTTTAAATCACATTAGTTCAAAGCCCCATGAATATTATTTTTATATGCTAATTTAAAAATTACTCCTTTTGTTATACTTGAACAGTATTCTTCCTATTTACTGATTTTTTAAGATAGGAAGCCAGATGTCAAGTGGGGCTCCAGATATTTTTTTAAAATTAAATCTGTATTGTTAAGAAGTATTAAATAGCTAACTGGAGACGGGCTAGTTTTTAAAACCATGTGAATGCAGAGCAGTGATTTACAGGTGTCATCTACTGTATTCTGTCTTTCAAATCAACTTTGTCTCTTCCTCTAAATTTACAGTACAAATTCATACTATTACCCACTTTACTGAAGGAGGTAGCCAATACATCCTGCCAAAGTTGTTCTTCTTAAGATGAAAAATAGAAGTCAGGTATATCATTTAGTGTAATCTTGTTTATTTAGAGAAAATAAGCACAAAGTGCAGGTTTCTAGAGCAGAGTAGGATAAACAAACAGCAGGCAGTTCAGCATCTGAGACAAACCTACATCTGTTGCTCAGTCAAGCTTCATGGTTCAAGGAGTCTTGGTCCCTGTGTCTGCTCAAGATGATTCTCTTGTTTCCTTTCTGGATGCCCCCCGTCTTCAGCATCACCAGCCTTCAAAATGTCCTTGGTCTGTAAAGCCTTCATATCATCACAGTTTGCTTGGAGAGAGGCAGCTGGTACTCAGAATTCCTCAATTTGTTATCCACTCATTTTATTTTTAGAAAATTTTCAAAACACAGAACACATTGTTTTCCCTTTTGCTGGCAAGGGAAATGCCATTTTAAACCTCTGCCAATGGTCTCTGTTGATATTCCTGTTGCAGTGTTTCTATGATGGTGGGCTTGGCTTTGCTCCACAGTTTCCTTCACTGTCTTTTTTTTCCTGTTTTATTTGCAGTTCTCAGATTGAAAATTACTTGAAATTAAGGACTGTAATAGACATCTACTCTAAGTGATCTTTATTCTAATGGATTAGCATTGCTTCCTATGAACTATTAACAACAACAGCCTAACTATATAAAAAAAATTACTTACAGGACAAACAGGAAACAAAACTTGCAAGGCTAGTAAAACAATTAATCCAACAAAAAAATCCTCCAAACAATTAAAACCACAAATCCCCAAACCAGTCAAAAATCCCACCCCAAACCCACAAAACCAAAATGGAAAAAACCCCTATCAACCTAATCCAAACCACCTACACAACTTCTATTAATTCAAGGTATAAATTTGGTGCACCAGAGGCAGAAAATAAAACTAAAAAAACCTTCAGATATGAAGTTTCAGTGAAAGGCAGATAAAGTGGGACAACGAGATGAAGTTTGCAGACAGAAGATGTAGAGTATAACCAAATTAGAGCTGCAAATACCTGAGCTTTTGGGCACAAAGCTAGAGTATACGGAAAAGGATAGAGAACAAATAGTAAGATAATTAAAAACGAAAAAACTGGTGACGAAGTGGGAAAAGAAATAGTTGATAAGGGAAAGAAAACTTCAGAAGGCAATAGAAGCTATATTCATGAACTGCAAGACTTAAGAAGTAAACTTGTAAGAGCAGTAAAACGAATAAAACCTCTGGGTAGCAAAAGCACAAACCTCTTTGCTGAAGTAACAGAAGTAAATATTGGTGACTACTGATAGAATTGAACTCATGAAACCAGCCAAGGACAAAACATTGAAAAGTAAGTCAGAAAGCAATAGCAACTTAATCAAGAGTAAGCAAATTGATAAAAGAAATTAATGGATTTGGTGCATTTTGGGAGACGAGACATCCCTCAGCTTCTCTCTAGACTGAAATGCAATACACTTGTTTACTGTAAGAAGCAAAGGCACAGCGTGGTACCTATTGAAGGTTTTTTTGGGAAAAGAAATTGAAAAACCATCTATAAATGGTACTTGTGTGCTTGATGTCTGCAACAGTTCCTCCAAGACTTATACTGAATACATAAAAAGTTATACAAAAAATAATTTAGTATATCAATACTGTTTATAATAACTCCTGACTGGACAGATTGTCTCAGTCTTTCTTCTTATTATTTTACACAGTCTACTGCAGTGTTATTACTACTTTCCATCATCAGGGATTTAAATAATCAGGGAAAAGCATACAGTTAAAGTCAAGGAAGTATTTACACAACTGGAAGCCTGAAAACTTCAGCAAATTGTTCACGGAATCAGTTTAGATATCATTTTGAATACATAAATATCAATTTGCAGAGGAAACACATTCCCTTTATAGACAGAGAGGTACCAGTCTGCAAAACCTGAAACATGAGTTTGGTTTTCTAGAAACACATTTTTCATCTCAGAGAAAAATAAACATTCATGGAGTAACAATTTAAAGACTGACCCTTTTAAAAGTGTTATTTATATAAAAGAAAATTTTGTGTTTTAATATAAGAGATGAAGATGTCCTATTACTGTCCAAATTACATCCTCTGACTTTTGACAAATTACAGGGCGCACTTTTTTTTTTACCTATGCACTGCTTACAAGTCTGACAGAAACAAAATGAAACAAAAACAAACCAGGAAAAGAAACTCTATCCTTACCAGAGCTAATCCCAGTTGCTGAATGACTAAACATGGGGAGCAGTCTCAGCTGGAGGGAGCAAGTGAAATTAGGGAAGGGCAGCACAGGTGTTTTTAGTAGGAGAGGAAGTTTCTGCAGGTATGTAGCCCAAAGATAATGTGACATTTTGTTTCCAAAAAAAGAACATTAGGTGTAGCAAGGTGCCTGAAGGAAACAAAAATGTTTTGGTTTAAAGTCCTTTCCTAAAGAGAAGCATTTACCCTCAGCAATTAAGAATCAGCAGACAACTATTGCTGTAATATCTTTGAAAGGTTTTATAACACACCCTGGAGAAAGGCTTTGATATATTAATATACTGAGATGTGAAATAATAGCAGTATGGCATCACTATTATTGCAGCTGTAGAGTAAAATCTGTAAGAGTCTTTTACTTTTGAGTTCACAGAGCTAGAGACATTGTTCTGCAATCATTCATGCTGGCACACTGAAGGAAAGCTCTCTTCCTCAGAAAGCTGTAGGACAAAGTGGGCTGAGCTTTAGGTGAGGCTGAATGAGACCTCACCTCACGTCAGAGGAATGCAGACTAGACCCTGCAGTCTTCTACTGCTCAAGCAGTCTGCCAAAGAAGAAAGAGGGTCATAACATACTGCAAGAACAGTAAAAAAAAGTCTTACATTACTTGAAACTAAAAGCACACAAGGGAGAAGAAAGCAGATGAATGACACAAGTGAGATGTGTCACACACTTGCTTTGTCCCCTTTTTTTCTTCTTTGTACCAGCAAACGTCAAAAGTGACAGCACTCTGCTGGGAACCGGTTCCAGCACTCCCATGATTAGATTTTAATGGACTTAGATTTTAATTTGCATAGAAAAATTATGCCAATTTACTTAAAGGAAGAGAACAGCTACCAACATGATCACGCACTCGCTGAACCAACACTCGGTGTGGTGCTGAAAGTTGCTTCCTCCAGCTGCAAGGAATCACCCTGCAGTGAGGGTCTACAGGCAGAGTGTGTGCCCACCTCATCCCTCTCAGTGCCTTTTCGTGCCGAATCACACGAATTGGCACTTTAGGCTGCGCTGTGATTGGCAGGAACTGAATCACAGGCACACATTCCCTCCTGCTGGCTCTGCTGTTGAGACAGTCATGTCTGGAATAAAGACAGACAGGCACTGGGGATGGGGAAAGATCTTCATCCTCAGCAACATAAATAACCAATGGAAAGTCAGGTCCTGGCAAACTGTGGGTTTTTCTTCCAAAAAAAAAAAAAAAAAAAGCAGGGAAAAGAAAAAGAGAAACACAGTCCCATGCTTGCTTCACCAGGGGTAGCTTCAGTTATAGTTTCTTAGATGAGAAAACATCAGAGGCTTTCCCTTTCTCACAGAAAGCTATTAGCCTTTTCCTGGCAGCTGCCACCTCTGAGGTAGAGGAAAGCTCATACTTTTTGTACATGGCAGGCTCCAGCTCCAGAGACTTTAAAGATTTCAAAGTCCCTGAAGCTGAAGTGCAAGAGTGTTATGACAGAAGGAGCAGAAAAACGAGGTGGCAGATTTTTAGATCTACCTTCTTTGTATTGTGCAATGCAAGAAAACCAAAAAAACTTCAGAAACCTAAAACCTGCTGTTCCTCATCAAACATCGTTCTCATACAGCAGTCAAAATGCTACCTGAAGTGCACCAAGGAAATCTGTTCCTGAGAGCTCACACCTTCTAGTGAAAAACCCTGCCATTACTTAAAATGTCCTTTGTTTCTTGTTTGTTTGGTGTTTTTTTTTTGTTTTTTTTTTGGTTTTTTTTGCACAAATCTCAGAACACATTTAATTTTTCTGCTAAGCTGGATATCCTGGATCCCTACAATTGCTGGAAAGCATGTTTACACCTAAATTTCTTTAGTTCCTCAGCATGCTTACTTGTGTAATGTATTTTATACTGACTTGTCTCCAAGCCTTTCTTCATTCTTTGGGTTCAGAGTGGTTACTTAGATTTAAAGTTTAACAGGGTAGTTCTGAATTGTTTATATTTCTATGTCCCCCAAGTCTATGTATAATACATTTATTTGAAAAAAAAACAGGTCAGTAATTATTTAGTAGACTAGTGTGTTCAGCCCTTGGAGAAGCAGTTATGAGGTAATTGCAAGATATGAACAAAATAGTAAAAGAGGACATTTTCCTTCTAAAATTCCAAGCCAAATTATGGTGGGCAGCAAGTAATCAAACTCCAGTTTATCTTATTCCAAAACTTACTGTGGCTTGGATATAAAATTAAATTATCATTTCCTTTTCCAGCAAGAAACAACTGCCTGAACTGCTTGACTACAGATCATGTTTCCCAGCTGTTACATTCTCTTCCTTCCTCTTTCTCTCCTTCCAGATGAGATCAAATGATGTCTTATATCACTAAGCAGTGGTTTTGGCTTTTTCTAAATATTCAGTTTTCTAAATTTAGCAACATATTTTGGATGGGGTGGACTATTGCACTTCTGCAAGTCTTACAAATAAAGATAGCTATTTTCTGAATAATCTGCTTCTATTTATGATTTATCCTTCTACAAAGGACGAAGCTAAGCTTTCTCTTACTCAGTCTCCATGGATAACTGATCAGAGAATAAATGGATTGATGTTTAAGAGAGGTTATTCTCAAGAAACCACCATGCCTGTTCCTCCCCAGTTTATGTAGGTCATCCGATGACCCCTCTGTTTTGCTGTACAGCTCTGCACAGTTCATTGACCCCCATCCCTGCTCTGGTGATAAAGTTTTTTCCCATAATATTCCAAACTGGCATTGGTTTAGTCTTCTGTGTGAATAGGCTGCACACAGAGAACTTTTTGGCTGAAGAGATCCAGGTAAATTGAACTGCTGCACCCTGCAGTCTAGTCAGCAACACCTTCTGCAAATGCTTCCTGTCTGATGGCATTGAACACGTCTCTTCCACCTGTCCTAGTTTTCTTACCTGAAAGTCTGGTAAAATAAGACTATTGATCTTTGGAAACTTGGAAGTTGAAGGGAATTTTCTGGCCTGCTGGATTTTCTCCATGCTGGCATGGCCATCTGGAATTGAGGTGGCCGAGAGGAATGTCAGTGCAGGGCCATGATGGCCATGCTCTGATCACACTCCTAGAAACCACTTAGAGTCCATACTTCTGGTCAAGGTTTGCAAGCATGTATAAAATACTCTGGATTTCTGGTCTGAGTCTAGATGGATTATTGGTGAGAATATGTGTCATCTCAAAGAGGGGGTGAAAGAATAAAAAATTAGGTTTAGCTCTGGCAGCTGGAGCTGTGTCTTCCAGGGCCAAGGCACAGTCTTAGTCTAAGGCATACTTGACTTCCAGATTTGAAGCAGACTTCTGAGCTCTGCATTCCTCACTATAGACTTAAAGATTACTTGATCCTTTGGCTACTGTACAGCAAGAAGACAGTCACAGGATGCTAAACAGATAAAGGATCTGAAACAGTAATTTTCTTCTGTTTTTCAGATCAGCTTTCTAGGTTTCTCCCAACCACTGCTGTGCTGTCTGCAGTTTCTGAATAGTCCTTCTTCTCAGGAATGCCCCCAGGAAAAGTACCAGACAAATGCATGTTGCTTTTGCGTTGATTTATGGTT
>NW_020955315.1:718912-837639 GCF_003031625.1 Empidonax traillii
GATGCTAAACAGATAAAGGATCTGAAACAGTAATTTTCTTCTGTTTTTCAGATCAGCTTTCTAGGTTTCTCCCAACCACTGCTGTGCTGTCTGCAGTTTCTGAATAGTCCTTCTTCTCAGGAATGCCCCCAGGAAAAGTACCAGACAAATGCATGTTGCTTTTGCGTTGATTTATGGTTTTGTTTCATTGTGGTTTTTGGTTTGTTTGTTTTTGGTTTTGTTTTTCTCCTTTACAAGAAGTATCACTTTGCTCCCTGACATTCAGTCCTGTGCTTCTGAACAACAAAAGTTGTACTTAAGCTCCCAGCTTCAACAGCTGAAAATAAAACTGGAAGATGACTGAGCAGGCAGGTGCAGTAACAAAAATGTAGCTCCACCTTCTCCTCTTGATATGTTTCATTTCCCTAAGATTTTTGTATTCCTTCTTGTTTCTCTGTGCATTATTCTTTGCACATCTGAAAAATTAGGGGGGGATTGTGATTGATTACTGTCATCCCCAGGTTCTTAGTGGTAACTGTGAAATGGGGAACTGAGTAGGGTGGGAACTTCTAAGGTAAAGCAATCCTGACTCCTAAAGACTTTCTGCAAAAGCTGCTGCTGTATGAAGTCTGCCTCATGTGCTGGTGGTGAAGACTTCAAATTTCCCTCTTTCAGAAATTTCCACATCATCCAAGAAACAGAACAGGTCAAAACTAAGTAATCCTCTTCCCTTTAGGCTATAAGTTGCCACTCTTGAATCTGTGACACAACACTGAATAGATATTTTTTTACAAGTTTTCAGTTCTCTAGGATTTCTGCCACAGGGTACTTCTGTGTTCAGCTCACTGTCAGAAATTCCCGGTCACCAGCCCTCTGAACGTTGCAGTTTCCATACGGATCTGTCAGGCTAAGGAAGGCTGATGGTACCAGCAGGCATAGCTGCTGACAGGCAAAGAGAGACCTTGAATAACTGAGAGGTGAATGGGTGTGCTAACCACCTCCAAAAGCATTTTAGTCCTAGTAGTGATTAGGATAGGTGAATTGACAGGAACATATACTGAGTTTTAGAGCAGGATGAACAAAAGCTTAGCCACAGGATCCGTGGGTTTCTGGGGCTGCAATGCGGCGGCTTTGCTTTTGAATTTTATCTGTCAGGAAGAAACAAACAAGAGAAAAAGTACTACCAGGAAAAGCCAGAAAAACGAGCAGAAAATTCAAGATGCGTTGGTGTGATGGTGCTGGGAGAGAGACAGAAAACTGAGCCAGCTTGGAGTGCTAGAAAAAGAAATTTTCTTTTTAATTTTCGTGTGATGAGAGGAACAAAAATTTTTATACATTCCCTAAAAAGAAGGATTGCATGCAAGCAATACTTGACTACATCATGAGTTTCTCTTTCTATCAGAGGCAAGTCAGCAAGACCCTGCATATTGTCTAATCATTCATGCTAACGTGTTTGGGGTGGATTAATGAAGAACGTGCTCTGCTAAATCTCATTGTGTTATATGGCGTTATATTGTGTTACATTGTGTTTTCCACTTTTTTTTTGATTTCTAAAAGTTTCAGCTGAAGGCATCGACCCTAGTATAATGAATGAAGACTATCAATAATATGCTTGCTTTGATTAGTGTTTGCAGACCCTTAAAGTGATCCATGGAGTTTCTAAACATCTGTGGTTGGGAGATAAAAATAAACAAGGTATGCTTGGGACCAGCTGCTATGAAGTACCTTTTCATGTGTATTTCAATAATACTTACTGAAAACCTCTTATCTCATAAGCAGAGTGACAAAGATAGCTTCGTGTGCTATTTACTTTTTTAATTTGTGTACTTATTTATTTTTTATTTATTTTATTTTATTCTATTACAGAAATTTCTTAGGCCACTCTTGCCTCTACACAGAGGAAAGCAATGCATCAGAACATGTGTGAAGATGACTTTACGTGTCTTGGAGAAGCTGACATCACCACATCCTCCTGAAAGCAAAGGCAACAAAAGTTAATGATATTTATCTCCTGCTTTCACACAGAAATATCACAGAAGACTGCAGAGATTACATGCAGAGGGACCATTATACCCATCACTGAATGAAATTCATTCATCTCTGTATCATCTCTGTGCTTGGCAGTGCTCCCATTATGTGCATTAATGGACCAATAAAACATTTCTTGGTATGCTTTAATACTACAGAATATTTCTTCCTATGGTAGGCGCCAACTGAGTGAAATTCTTCATCTTGCTATTTCTTTTGGATGTTTCAAATGCTTATTTTTATTTTTGACACATTTCAGTGTAAGCTGCTCAGGCAGATAGCTTGTGAACATCTTGAAGATTACAGCTTGGGTTTTTCATTCTCTAAAACAGTCAGGTCACTGCTGTGCATCCCAGTGATCACAAAGCAAATGACTTCTTACAAAGTATCTCTCAGATTACTTAAAACTAACACAGAGATTGCTCCATAACTCAGATATATTTCAACCTGATTTGCTATTCCATCTCTTTAATCATGCCCTTGATAGGGAGAGGTTTAAACATTTAGTTGTATCAATGGACTAGGCAGAGAAGTTTGACCTGATCCAGTTCCTAAGTTGTACATGTTTTTAAGTTTAAGTAGATGAACAACTCTTCTTACGTCAAAGGACACAATGTTTAATTTTCAGCATCTGTTTTAAAAGCTTTACGTGTGACTGTAATCTTCAGACCTTTTTCACCATCATCTTTTCCTCTCTGGTGTTGTGTTATGAAACAAATAGAGATTAGCTCTTTGTGCTGAGGTTGGTTTCTGCTGCCATTACAGGCTTTGGGGAACACTTCCTCTGGTGAGGAATTCATAGAAACCAGTGAAGTCAAGTGGTAGTCAACCTTGAAACTCTCCAACTACCATTTTCAAAGCATTCCAGGCTGGTTAACAGCAGCTGAGAAAACACTAACCCTTGCAGACTTTCAAGGGTGCAAGAATAAATTTTCTTGAGTGAGAGCTTTTGTATGGCACAGGCTGGAAATGTAAACATAACCTTTGTCATGATTTTTAATGTCTCTTAAAAATATGTGTTGCACCTACTGAGAAAATCTAAGAGGAATCCTGTTGCTTCCAAACTACGTCTTCTCAGCACTTAAGATAGCAAGTAGTGGGCTATAATCAAGGACAGCTGCAAATTCCCAGTATCCAGAAAGCTTCAGGATACAGCAGGACCGAGTTGCTGTTAGGCTATGAACTAAAGCAGATGTTTAAAGCTGTTAATTGCTCCTTCTCTTGGTCCTTTGCAAGCTTCTCTCCTCTGAAGTGGCAGCCTGAGAAGTACACGGTGGCTCTTCTTGTGTTTAGCCACTCCTTTGCATTGTCATTTTTGGATCTAATTTGCATTTCTGAAACCTTGAAGCTCCTCTGTCCCTTTAAAGGCCCATTATTAACTGAACCACAGATTTCCATTATCCTTTCGTACTCCTCTCTTTGACATAACTTGGACCTCCTTTACTTGTCCCAGTGAATTTAATTAACTCTTAATTACTGAATTTGCCCCACCGTCCCTTGCTTCTTTTCACTACTGCCTTCACAAAACCACATCTAATCTAAATTAGCATAGATGTACGATCTGATAATCTCCTGGTCTCCAAGTGTTTTTTCTGAGCACTAGTGTATGTTCATCGAGGAAAACATTGCAACATCCAGTTCACTCATGGCAAGTGGTCTTCAAGATGGTTCTGTAACCAATGTGACCAGAAATGGGTAGGAGACAGGAGGCCTGATGCTTCCTTTCAATCCCCCTCAGCCTCCTCCCACCTTCTCTCTGTTCTCCAACTTTTGTTCTTGTTGTAATTTCTAAATTGCGAGCACAGAATCCTAGAGCATGGGATAGTTCTGGTCTAAAAGGGATTCCTCCTGCCCGAAGCAGGGACAGCTCAGAGATCAGAGTGGGGTGCCCGGGGCTCTTTCCAGCTGAGTCTTGAAAATCTCCAAGGATGGAGACTGTGCGATGCCTCTCTCTTCACATCACATTCCGAGGCTTAATTGGCTTGATAGCAGCTTTTAATATAATCTTTTGGGCATGTTATAAAGATCTCGGTGTGCTTTGCTACTATTTATTCCCTTGTTTGATATTTATGCACCAATCTTACTGTATCAATGGAGGGATATATTCTAAGCAGTACCTGGCCTCTGCTAGTATTGAAATCAAAGACAAAATCAGCAGGATTAAGGCTGTACCCATTGCAAAAAAAGGAAATGTAGTTTGCACCTGAACCAGCTTCTGCTATTACCCAGACAGATACCCAAAATACGTCTCTATTTGCTCCACATAATTCCTGAACCCGATGCAGAATTGCTTTTCCTCATTTTTAATTTATTTTTTCTTAGTGTTTTTAAATTTTATTTTATTTTATTTTATTTTATTTATTTTTAAATAATAAATCTTAAAATTTTTATGTTGAAAAAATGCAGTTTTTAAAAGAGACATTAATGAACACTTTTCTACATCTAGAGAAGAACAAAAATATTTCTAAGCTTGGACTTATTTAATTATCTTATTTCTAGTCAAATTATCAGCTATACCAGAGAGGTGGGGAAAAAGAGAGCATTTCAGAGCCATTAGCCACATCAACATATCTTAAGGGACATTTTGATAAAAATGGAAAGAAAAAGAAAAATCATGTTAATGATGGAAAGGATGACCTTAACATTTTGGATGCTGAGAATCAGTCTTTACTTCTTTCTGGGGGGGAATATTTATTTCAGGTTGAATTTGCAAAGAGAAATTAAATAGCAGGACAATGCAAAATGGATTGAGGACAGAATTTTTTGGTAAGAGACCGCATTTTAACGCTCAGTTGTGTTCGAGAGCTGGCTACTGAAGTTATCTCCCTGGATTTTAACTAGTAGACATGTAATGTGTAACTGTATCAAAGTGATGAAGAAGCATATTTAGTTAGTCTCTCACTGAAAGTGTGTAACTTCACAGTACTCAAAATTTTTTTTTGGTCTGACTTGTAGGAAGGCAAACACGTTAGAACACAGCTTCAAAAGGATTTTCTAAAATAAAGTGAGACAGATTTTGCCACCTTGACTTACTTCAAATAGTACCTTAAATGAAGGTGACAGGAAGTGACCATGTAGAACAACTATGTTAATGAATTGTTTATCTGATTTCTGGCACTATTCTTCACATTTTCCCCTCGTCTGGCAAGCTTTTACAGTGAATTATTTTGAGGCATTTACAACCATCCAACTTCATGTCTTTCAGTGTGAATATCTCTTTATTGAAGTTGCACTAACAGAGTGTGCCTCTAAATTACAGGGCTCAGAAGTAGTGGTTCAGAATCTCTTTTAACCACCACTAGTGTGTCTGGCATGTGATAGGTGAAGGCACCGGTTTTTTTTTATTCCAAGCAAATTAAAATAAAAGGGAGGTACTAACAAAAAAAAAACTATTTCTGTATATTTACTAACTTCTAAGCGTACCGTGGAGTCTGTAAGGTGAAGGGTCCTGTCTGGACCTAACACCAGGGAATCTTTTGCGGCCGGGAACAGGGAACAACTTATAAATAAAAATACATTTCTCTGTGCCATGTGGATACAGAGAAAGGCCCTCAGCGTGAGGATGATGCAAGACCCCCCTGTACAAGCCCAGGGGAGATAACATCCACCCAACCAGGGGGTAACATCCACCTCCAAAGCAGGGGAATTACCTTTTAAGGCAACAAACGGACAATGAATGAATATTCAACAACTGATACCGAGAGAGTACAAAAGCCCAATTTTCAAACAAGTTTTGTGTGTCTCTGGCGGGGCACCGGCCCCCCAGGCCACCCAGCGCTGTTTGCTTTATTATCGCTTGCTTAATAAATTTATCAATTTTTAATTGGAACTGAGTCGTCTAAATTCTTAAACTAACTTATAACATGGCAGAGTAGCTTCCGAAGGTGTTTTAGTGACAAAAAGTGGCATTTTAACAGCTGTTCATCTTATTGCTCCAGTTCCCTTTGTTTGCCTACAGAGCTCCGTGAAAGTCTCTTTTGGGTTTTGTCTTTATAGTGAATTTTCAAATTATTAAATAAAAAAATGACTCACATTATTACAGCACACTACATTTTTATCTTAATCAAAAATCCTATTGCTGCTTGTTTGAACGAAGCTTTGTCTCTTATCCTACAGTACATCTATCTCATCTGACATGGTTTCTGATTCTGTGAGGTTGCAGGTACTCTTAAAAGTTCCTTGATTTTGGTGTGAGTTGACTGTGTTATCAGTACTTGAGATTTTAGTCTTTTCTTTTTTTCTTCAGTGGGATTTGTCCCAGGCCCTGGAACAAAGCTTCTACTCTTAAGACTGCAATGTCAATTTACAAGGCAAAATGCATTATTTTTAGTAAACGTCCATGACAGCTATCTATTGAATCAGAAAAAAAAATCCCCCCTTAGAAATCAAATACTATGGAAAAAGGCAGGAACAGATAGTGCAAATTACCATGGCAGTTTTCTGCGTGCCTTTTGTCAAATCCTAGAGAGGCTCCAGCATGGGACTGCACCTCTCACCTCCCCTTGCCATCACCTTTCTGGCTGAGGATGATGAGTAGGAAGGGGAGAGAGTTGCTGTGATGCCCACGGTATATGGACACAAAATCAAGCCTTGAGAGTGCATGTACCCCACGGCAGGATCAGCTGTGCCTGTATTATTCCTGCATGTTCCTCTAGCCTCTGCCTGGAGACCTCCTGTACCAGTGACTCCAAATACTCTCCACAGAATCTGACCCATTAGAACTTCCTTTCTGATGTCTAACATAAATCTCCCTTGCAGCGATGTAGTCGTCATTATTTCGCCCGTTCGTTAAGGGAGGTGAAGCCCACCGGCAAATTTCAGTCTCCAGAGGAAGATGAGATAGTCTAATGATAGGTCCTCTTAAAGATATATCTAAATGACTACAAATAATGTCCATCAGCTGCCCAGAGAAAGTTTCAGCTACTTTGAGCTCAGTCGCTTCCATTTAGTAGAGGTGAGTGAGGTTCATCTACTTCTTCCAGGCTTCACAACCCCCGGGGTAGCAACTCTGAAACATTAAAACTGTATTCAGGAGATGAAATCCAAACAAGGGTCACAAAGCTGGTGATGGGCCTTGAGGGGAAGTCATGTGAGGAGTGGCTGAGGTCACTTGGTCTATTCAGCCTCAGGACAAGAGAAGACTGAGGGGGGACCTTATACCAGCCTAAAACATCCTCACGAGGGGAAGAAGAGGGACAGACACTGATCTCTCCTCTGTGATAACCAGTGACAGAAGCCAAGGCAATGACCTGAAGTTTTGTGAAGGGAGGTTTAGGTTGGATATTAGGAAAAGGTTCTTCAACCAGAGGGTGTTTGGGTACTAGAACAGGCTCCCCAGGACAATGGTCACAGCACCAAGGCTGACAGAGTTCAGGAAGTGTTTGGACAATACTGTCACGCACGTGCTGTGACTCTTGGAGATGGTCTGTGCAGGGCCAGGAGTCGGACTCAATGGTCCTTGTGGGTCCCTTCCAACTCAGCATATTCTGTGATTCTGTGAAATATCAGATAGCACATGGGATGAATAGCTCTAAAGAATAAAGAAAAGGCTGACAGCATACTAAGCTTTTAAAATAAACAGTAATATAAAAAATTCGGTCCAAGTAAAAAGACCTATATATATGTCATTTTTTATCCTACAGTTGAAGCCGTCACATTTTCTGTAGCCTAAGAAGCTGCTTTCTGCATTTTTTGGTAGGATTTTTCTCATACAGATTTCCAAACTTGAAGCTGCGTGTCTGCACGTGTACTTAAATGCAGTCACATGTAAAAAAGCTTGGAAAAAACACTGCCACAAGAAGAAAGTTTGTATTAAAAGTATTCAAAAAGTGAATACGACAAATGCTGTATGTAAAGCTGGGAACCCTTTTACTTACACCCTATTTCATCCTTAAAGAATGAAGCATCACCCAGCTAAAAAGCAGTTTTAAGCTGGCATTGGTGTTTTACTATCTGGAAATCAATTTCAACCTTGGACAGTGGAGCTTCCAGTTTTAGTGTGTGCTGCTGATAGAGGTATGGGATCCTGACATATGAGTGGGGCCTTCAGGGACTCGTGTAAGTGGCTAATTTCATGTTTTGTCACGATGTCCAACATCAGAGAGATGATATTTTGTGTACACGAAATCCTAGAAGTAATGTTTCTATGTTGAGTGTCTTTTGTGAGTAGATAAGCCTCTTCCAGCCCAAAATGAATCAGCAACTGGTTCACTTGTCTCATATATATGTATATATATATGTACATATATATATATATATATATATATATACACATTTAAAGATCAAGTCTTGCAGCTTGCTGAGAATGCACAGAGGTGGACAAGTTTATTACTGTGGATTCATAGCCACAACCTGGGTAGATGGAATGTCTAGATTTGCTCAACATTTCTGCTAAAACCACTTTATTCCCTAAAGCACATAGCATTTATTTTGTTTTTTCAGCAAAGTACAAGTATTGATTATGAGGTAGCATGTACACAAAAATCCTACAACAAAACAGAAAAGAACCTACAGTAAAACAAAAAAGCCTGTCAGTTTAAGTTTACTGGAGGGTCAGTATAAGTAATTTTGGAGCCCTCATTACCTGAAATCCACACACAAGGTTAATTCACCTTAACCCATTGTGGACAGCTGCCCTCTTCCTACAGTTTGCTCCTTTTGAATAGCCTAGTGCTGCTCTACCCTCCTTGGATCCACCACCAAAGCTTCTTAACTGCCCTGCCCTGTCCTCCATCTGCAGGTCCCACCTGTCGATCCCAGCACCTCTCCTTTCTTTGCTCTGACAGTTATCTGTCTGCACAGCAAATCCATGCAGCGAGCCAGCCTGGCAGGCTCACTCACTTTTCCTCTGCTGGGCTGGGTCTTTGCCACATCAGTGATTATCCCCTGAGGCTGTGCTCTCATGGATATTTGCCAGGGAAACACTTCTAGCTTGGGTATTTCTTTTGACGAGGTAGGATTCCCTGCTCCTGTGCCATGCCTGTTGTTGTGCTGGTCCTGCTGTTTGCCAGACATCACAGGGAACCACGACAACAAAAGAGAAAGAAACCTTCTCCTTTTCTTTACAGTTGTTTTTGCCAGAGTATTTCACCACTATTGCTTCTCACACAGTCCTGCAAACAGCTGAATAATGGGGCAGAAGTTACTGAAGCTACTTGACAGGTGCCAAAGAGAGATGTTACAGGAACCTCAGCCTCAAACTGATGCTGATCAGCAGGCAGTGAGCATTTTTTTTTTGTAAGTTTTGTTCTGAACTGTGTGTTATGTCATCTAATTTTGGAAAACTTTCCTTTATTTAGAACTAGGAAGGATTCAAGGATTAGCTCTCAGTCTATGTGGGAAGAGCCAAGCAGTACCTTTCGATGAAGCTGTGACAATAAGCTGACAATTTCCTGCTTGAGTTTTCTAGGCCTGTTAGTGTCTGTACTGTGTAGGTTAATGATCTGTTTAAATCATAATGGCTCTTATTCGTGCTCACTATGTGCCTATCAGCTTTTTTTTCTCATCCTTTCAGTTTCTGAGAGCTCAGTCCTTACCTTTGACTAGTTGGCTATGAATACAAATGACTTGGATGTGAGAGTCACAGAAAGGGAGCGAGGATGTGGGATTTAGGAGGGAGAACCAATGTGCTTCCTTTTCTCTCTTCAGCAAACATCTTTCCCTAAACATGATGCAAACCAAATTGGAAGAGTAGGGAAGGTTATGGCTCTAACAGCATTCATCATGACATAGTACATTGTCCATCTTGAATTATCACAGAGGAATTGCAGCCAAATAGTATGCACTTAGCCATTAGTATTACAGAATATGTTATCATGGCTTATTCATTCTTGCTGGTTAGGTAAGACAACTGGCTGGTCATTAGAGAAATGAAGAAACGGTTCCCTGACACCTTTTTCCTCATTCCACATCTCCCCTCCCACCTGCTCTCATGTCGTCTCTCTGATTGCTCTCATGTCCTTTTTGATGAGGTACTAATAATAGCAAGGGTGCTAACCTACTTCTCTTCATCACCATGGTGCCAGGCAGCAGCTGCTGGTCAGGCAGTAGATGACAGCAGAATGAGAGGGAGTGCACTCGCAAATACTCTTTGCTTTTGCTTTGCTCTTTTCATTTGCGTGCAGGGACAAAGAAAATGGAGAGCAGGAAGGGGGAAGAGGAGAAGAGATTGTTTAGAGAAAACAGAAAAGAGCAACCGGTTGAAAACGGTGGCACGAATTGTTCCAACCTGGCTCTGCTTTATGTTTCGTGTGAATTACTCTCAGCGTGTTTCCGAGCACTTCTGAGGCTGATGAGATGCGGGAACAACAAAGAAATAGGAGTTCAAACTCCCCCCCCCCCAGTGAATGAAAAGAAAATGAACTCTGGAGCTGCAAGCTTGCATAACTTACACCTGATGGAGGGGTTATTATTTTATAGATATACTTCTTGTTTTCCCCACTTAGGAATGCCTTCTTAGAAGAATATAATAGTAGAGCTAGCAAGATGCAAATACAGTATTTTTATGTTAATGACTAGCAATCCTTCTTGTTTCTTTAAAAAAGGAGAAAATACCTGTATTCTATTCAGAGAAATTTGTCCATTTTGAATGGAAAAAGTCAATGTTGTATTTCTATTCTGCATATTGTCACAAGGCAGTTATGTGCAGGAATATTAAAAAAAAAATGTTCAAAGGAAGTAATTTGGAGAAAAATAAAACATTTCACACTGCTTTTAAATGCATGGGCTAAACCAGGGAAGTTTTGGAATGAAATATTACAAAACAGGTCGGAATATTTGGTCACTAAATCATTGCCCTTAATGTGCATTTTTTCTCCAATGTAAGGAAGTATTTTAGATCTGACGTACACAGCTCTGTCTCATACAAGGGGAGGCTATTTTCTGGGTGATTCTTACATTCCAGTTAGCCTGTACTTGAAAAAATATCTGAAAAAAAAGACAAGCTGGAAGGTCAATAGTGAGTATGTTGTGTCTTCCCATTCAGTTATTAACAGCTTACATCTGAAATAGCCTATTTGGGAAAAAAAGCGCCCCAGAACCAAACCACAAACCTTTATCTTAATCTAAAAGTTTAGAAGAAATACCTATTCATCTCTCTAGAATCAAAGAAAAACATAGCTCTAGCCTTGCGCTTCAGGTAAACAGAGCATCCACTTGCCTTACTTTTTATTTTATATATAGCAGAAAGGCCTGATCTGTCATTAAACCCAGCTGAAGGCACGTGCTTTACTTCACATAATCCTTCGATGTCTTTCCTCTGTTGCGATCGTTGTTAGATAGGTTCTAAGACATTAGCCAAAAGCAGTGCTTTCTTAAGAAAGCAGCTGAGAAACACCCAATCGTTCTGAAAATCATTCTGAGAACTCATTTATTTAGCTCAGAAATCTTTTGTCAGATGCCAGTAATAGGCACAAAGACTTGAATCAGATTACACGAAAGGGCTTTCTCTCAATGAAATTAAGTTTTGAACCCCTTTCTGGTACATTGTTCCTGCCTGCAGCACCTTGAATTTTTCCTGGTCACTTTTGGAGGTGTCATTCACCTACCACAGCTCAAGAAGGAGTCCTGGAGATTATGGGCTGGCTACTATATTTTTATTCAGGAAAACGAGAAAGGCACATTAAAAAAACTCAAAGCATATCTATTTATGTGCAAGAATCTTAAGACACAGGATGGGCCCCTGGCGTTTAGCCACTGCGCAACCATGGCTAAGCACCATTCACTTCAGAAAGGAGCAGCTTTTTAGGGCATAGGTACAGCCGAAAGTGGAACATGGTGCAGAGCTGCTAACGGTGACTTGTACGTGATGGCACCATGCAGGGAAAATTGTTTGGTCTTTAGCACCTCTTAAAACGGCTTGATTACTCTGTAGCAGCTTAGGAGCAGCTGTTCCTGCTTCTGTGTCTGCAGGTAATACAGACTTGGGTACCTGAGCTTTCCTGCACTGAAAGACAGACCATGCTTTAAGTCCCTCTGTGAAGGCTGGCCCTCCTTCCTTATCTGATTAGCTCATTTGTGAAGAAATGTTTTGTCAGGTTTTATATTGATGTTGAGCTGGTTGACTTTGTACTGGGATATTAGCTCCGCTCCTGCTGTCTTACAGGAACTAGAGTCACCATCTGTCACATCTCTGTGCGGTGAGTTGTGCACTGCTAACAGTCTGGTTAACACTGACTGGAAAGTTCACAGCACTGCTGTTTCAATGAATAATCATCTCCTGGGACCCCTGTCTATACAGGTGTAATCTGAATATTTCTTAGGACAGTGTTTGTGCTCCAAAGAATTAATCCACGGTGTTATATTAAAGCTGGAGTTTGATACCAACTCTTATCTGTTACCCATAATCTTTAAGCCACTTGCTCCATGGCATGTCCTGAACATGTCCTCAGAACCTCTTTTGAATTTTTTACCAATGGTTCTCTCTCACCTTCACACCTCGAAAATAAGTCTTACTCCAAGTAATAAAACCTACATGGTAGGATTCATGGTGGAAACAATATCATCACCCGGGTAAAGGAAGTTGACTAGAGATGCTTCCTTTCCACCTTCAGATGGGAATCGTGGCAGAAAATTCTCTCTCTTGGACTCCTGTGAGCTTGGGTTTATATCATGAACTTTATACCAACCTCATGATTTTTCACGCCTCTACTTGCAAATCACACAGAGGAAATTTACCCTGTTCAGAAAGGAAAACTGTTTATTAGGCTGCATGATTCAAGCAAAGGCCAAACAAGAACAGGAAAGATTGGAAAAACTCATTTTATACCCTTCTTCTCCAGAAAACATTTGTGTTGGCTACTGTCCTAAGAACTGTCGAAGTGATTGCTGTAGGAGTGCACCATATGGGTTTATGATCTACTTCTCTTCAAGTAGAAATACTGTATGCACTCCTTTGAAAAGCTTTGGGAATTGGTATTTTGACAGAGCACCTCACAAAAGCACTATGTCATGAAACAGAGTGCAAAATAAAAACAATATACTAGTTAATGATTCTTTTATTTTACATTTGCTTTCTTTCTCAAGACAGAATGTAGTCTCAAAGTAGCTTATGTATAAATCTCTTTAAAAAATCCCTGTTTGATATCACTCCATTTCCTCTCCTCTGCCTTTTTCTCTTTGCTTCCTGCACTCCTTTATGGAGTTTAGCGAATGAGATGTGAGTTACATTGACAGAACAAACATGATAAATTCCTGCTGCCCTATGAAATTTGTTCAGTCGAGTTCCTCTGCTGCTGCGAATCTTAATGCTGTTTTCACGTGGCGTTTTCAATCCATCAGATACAGTACAGCTGCATATTTGCACCACAGCAGGAAGATTTATGGGTTCCTATTTTTAGGGTTTCATGTTTTGGCACCTCCATGCTGTTCATTTGCCCAAACTGTATTCTGCTAATTAAACCTCAAGACCTAAATTATAATGTACTTAGGGATGTTCAGCCAATGAAGCATTGCGGTTGCTTGAACATTTCTTGATTGCATGAATTTATATATGAAACAGTTTTCTTGTAAAGTAGAGATACTATAATGCCATATTTTTTACATTTTGAGAGGAAAACATCTATTACTTTTTACTTATCTTTCAATACGCTGTTATGATTGGTTGTTTTTTTAGGGTGATGTTTATTTTAGTTGTGGGTTTGTGTTTGTGGGGTTTTTTTTTATGTTGGTTTTTTTTTTTATCTTTTCATTATATTTAATATATGTATACACTTAATTCAATGATAGAATAGTTTTTAGCCTGAAAAACTCCAGATGGGAACTTTTTAAATAGACACACCATCTTGGGGATCTTCCTCTGAAGTGGAAAAAAACCCAGGATCAGTTTTATGCTGAAATAGCATCAGAAGCCATTGGAAACTGTTGTGTCTGTAAACTGAACCTTAACTTGCTTATGTTAGTGTTCATCTCGCATTCTGGCACATTCTCTCTTTCGTAATTAACCTTGTTTAGCAACCTGCCTTAAAGCAACACACTCAACCTCTAACTTTTTTGGTATGCCTAGGAAAGAGTGCTATTTACCATAACATAATACAAGAAAATCACTTAAAAACCAGCCCATGTAGTCTTGTTTTACCTAGAAGTTGAGATCTCAGTTATTTAGTACATATTGATTATTAATGTAACATAACATTTATTCTCTTACATAGATGACCACTAATTTACTTGACTTAAAGTGTTAAAAATGAAAATGAAGTTGTCTGTAAAATTTTAAGACCATATAAATTAAGATGGGCCTATTAAAAAGTTGGGATTTTTTCTTAAAGGTGCAGGAGCAGGCTGTCCCTGTATGCTGAAATCAAACTACTGGGTAAGAAGACAATCCTGGCTGAACAGGGAGCTTTTGAAGGAACTCAGGGGAAAAAAAGAGGATTTATGACCTTTGGAAGAAGGGGTAAGCAACTCAGGAAGAGTACAAGCATGCTGTTAGGTCACGTAGAAAGAAAGACATTGAGGTGCTGGAGTAAAACCGGAGATGGACAATGAAGCTGGTGAAGGGTCTAGAGGGTAAGTCCTGTGAGGAGCAGCTGGTGGAGCTGGGGTTGTTTAGGCTGGAGAAAAGGAGACTCAGGGTAGACCTTTTTACTTCCTATGACTATCTACCATCCCTGGAGGTCTTCAAGAAACTACTGGATGTGGCACTTCGTGCCATGGTCTAGTAGACAAGGTGGTGATCAAAGGTTGGACTTGATATCAGAGGTCTTTTCCAACTTAAATAACTCTGTAATTATTTTTTTAAATTTTTTTTTAAATTGAGGATTACTTTAGGGCTCATGAAAAATGAAAATGAGAAACAGAAGAGAAATCCTTGATGTAGAAGATGAAAAATACGGTTATTGAGACACCAATAAAGTGGCAAGAAATGCATCCATTCCAGCTCAAGAAAGCTGGGATGCACTGAGTTTAGGACTAATGCAGGACTCAGTTAAATTTCTAATCTAATTAGGATTATGCAGTTTGAATGAAGAAATAGAATGTAACACAAAATCCTTTTCAAAACCAAATCTTACTTCCAGGCACTGAAACGAGATGAGAAAGGTTAAACTGGTAAAGTCTAAAAAGATAACTTTGAGGCATATTAATACAGAATGCACTGCAGTTTGAATCCATCCTCTCCAGTTAACACAGAATCTTTGTCCTTCTGCATTTGATGGGAAAATAGCCGGTTCTGTAGCCCTGTCTCCTTTGCTTATGGGACAATATAGAAGGTACTTGTTACATTTTCACTTCGAGAGAAAAGTAGACATCAGAGACTAGAAAAACTCAATGGTGTGAAAAGAGAAGTAGTTGTAAAGAATCATGGAACATTATCTGGCTAAGTGAACCAGAATTACCACCAAAACTGCTGTCTTTATTTCTGCTTCACTGCCAAGCCTTGCAAGTAGATCCCTTATCACTCTCCCTTCTGGCCTCCTGCATTAAAAAAAAAGGTAAAGAAAATTCATTGCAGAAGATGTGGTCTTCCCTCCAGTCCTGAGAAGTTTAGGTAAAAATTATACACTGCATCTTTGGGCTTTACTACTTTTCCTAGAAATCCCAGTGCTGCCACTGCCCAAGGGTAGTGATATCAGTGTGAATTCATAGAGCTATTTAACTAACAAGGTAAAAGTGTCATGAAAGACTTTTCTGAATCCCAGTTATTCTGCCTGGTTTTGGTACAGCTCCTTCTGAATAGAAAGAAGAAGATATAGCCCTCAGCAAGGACATCCTCATGATGACAGTAGCTCTTTTCTTTCCCCTGACTCCCCACTGTGGTTTCCAAGGTGCTGCACTGGGACAATTGTATTGCAATTTCTCACTGTAAGGCAGTGGTGCACTGATTTCTACTCTCAGAAGCAGGGGTAATACCACCATTTTAAAGCAAAATATTTTTCTAATCTGCTTGGTAGGAAGTGGTAGTTTTTCCCTTCTGGAGGGAAATTTCCAGCACTGGGAACTGGGCAGCTGGAGGAATCCTAAGACCAGGTTCTACAGTGGTACTATGCTCTGAATAAAGATGACCCACTTGCTTCAGTTTGGGAACACTAGCGGGAAAATGGATTGAAAAGTCCATGCTGTTCCTCAGCACTGGAATTTAAAGAAATACACGACACAACAGTTGTGTCAGATTCTCAGATACTTACACCATCATCTTTGAAAGAGATGCCTGGTACACACCCATATCCATCGCTTTGAGTGGTAATGAGATTCTGCAGATTGGGTATTGGAATGGATTCGGCAAGTATTGCTTAATTCTGGTTAAGTGACAAGATAAATCTATGTGCTATGTTATATCTCATCTACATGTGTATCTATATATCCATGTATCTATTTCCTTCAGGAGAATATGAATGTTTCCCTGCATCACAGAGCTGATGCTGTGTTACTTGGTATTGGACAGGGAAAATGCTAGATGAATTGGGACTGTTTCTAGCATTATCAGCCCATTTTTATGTGTGCTACTTTGGCAAGGCTTTTTTTTTAACACAGAATTTCAGATTAGATGACCCCAATGTTCCCTTCTGTCCTTAAAAATGTGTAAATACATTTGACTGAAGTGACACTCTTCAGGAAATAAGACATCTAAGAAGTACGTTCCACAGTTCTGCCTATCAATACAAAAGTTCAGGGTATCCCTGCAATAGGTGATGTCCACATATGAGCTCTATCATAAAAACTAAAAAAAAATTTATTGCGAAATAGCATGGATATTTTATCAAAAAAACATATTTATGGGTGAGGATATTTCTGGCAGCATAACCTATGACCAGCAAATCTGCAGAGCTGTCATTGTGTCCTTGGAGATCACTAATCAAGGTTGGCAGAAGGGACAAGAGTATAAAGAATATACTTCCTAAGAGTCCCTCAGCTAGAACGTAGACAGGATTTTTTTTGTGCTCTAACCTTCCTCTCATCTTGAGGTGACAGGAGGACAGTTGTTACTAGCTGTAGAACGCTTTCTGTGAGTTTGGTTTGCTGGTGCTTCCTCTTTTCTGGTGTTCTATCAACGACACATAATATCTCCAGTGACCCAGGCAACTCCTTTGATCATTATTGTATTCCAGAATATATGCACCATGTGCATAAAATGTCAACAATTATTTAAGCACGATATCCTGCACTGTACAATGAGAACACTGACTACATGCAGAAGCCGAGCAAATCGTCACACTCTCTTTGAAATATTGTATTAAATAACCCTACAGTGCCTTATTTCTATTCAAAGTCACACTGGTTGCTTCAGGGCATAATTGGTTGGTTCATTCTTGAGTGCTGCCAGTTATTTTTCAAAATCATAAAACTGACTTTGTCTCTGTAGTCTCTGTAATACACAGGTACTGAGGGGATTATGTTTTGTAAGCGCTCTCACATTAATGCCATAGACACTGAAAGTTTTACTAAATCAGGGAATGTCTTGTTTGTTCTGTGGAGATCACAGTTTGGAGAAAGTTTGTACTCTGACAGTTTTCACATCTCTGAGAAAACCAAGGGGTATTTCTTGAACTCATTAAATACATATTAATGTCTTTGATAACTCACTATTTTCATTTGAAGTGGAACAATTATTTGCATTATTGCTGTTAACTGCATATGGTTGGTTGACACCATTACCTGAACAGAGAAAGGAAATAAAACTGTGAAGTTCAAGCTTATGTAATTTTTTTCTGCAAAGAGAAATAATAAGTATTTGGATTATTTGCATACCTCTATAGAATTTAATGTTATTACCACAGACAACACGCCCTATGGGAACCTGCTATTAAAAGGCACACTTTTTAGGCTGCTCCAGACTGATACAGACACACCTGCTTTAATTCTTCCATAATTAATATATATTTTCCAAGTTATCAATGCATTTTGCATGCTAAAAAGTATAGATATGAATTCAAGATAGGATAATTATATCGGACATATTAAAATAAATCTCAAATTTTAAATCCATTTTAAACCTTAAAAAAAAAAAAAGTCAGCTATATTATTTTTAAGGTTACTGGCTGCTTTGACTGAGCAAAGGCTTGTGACTTTGTTCTTCCTAAAATATTTCTCCAGCAGCCTTCAAAGAATGGCAAGAATGCTTTTAAACAAAGGATCCCTGTAGTGTGAACAGCAGTTATCTCCATGTAATTAGAAATACATGCCTTTTTAGTTCACTAAAACAATTAAGCAGGGTAAATATTTGGGACAAATGTACAATAATATACATTCCTATTAAAAAAAATTAATTTGTACTGCATTGCTGCTTTTCATGCTTCTTGCATAGCAAGAATCTTGAGTTTTTAAACCCTTAATGTTACAGATAGTTGCAGTAACTGATACCTTCATCTCCCAAGATGTCCTTGACTTCTGATTTCAGTCATCTCAGAACACTGAGATAAAGCTTGTGAAAAAAAATTTATGAATGAGCTTTCTGTTTCTTAAGTTGCTTCATTGATTGTGTCTATAGAACAGCTGAACAGAGGTTTGATGGGGAAGCTCTGAAATGCAGTTTAAAAATCTTGCAAGAAATGTAAACATGTATTTTCACCGTTGTAATGCAACACAATCACATATACCTTGATGGCTGGTGCTAATGGTAGTGACAGAAGCTACAGATTTCTCATCCTTTCTTGGTACCTCTATACTGAGGATTTATAGCAGATGACACCAGAAACTGCTCCAGAGACTCCTAATGTTTTCTATTGGTTCTTTTGCTATTTAAACAGAATTGAAAACAAGCAAACAAACAAACAAACAAACCCAGCCTTTCCATTTTACAAGAATAAATGATTTTCTGAAGAAATTGTCCTCAGCCTGACTTGGAATAAAAAACTAAATCTTGAAATCATCAAAAATAGGTAATCAGAAAATGTGTATGAAATTAATAAACACACAGTTTGCACAACTGAATACTCAGAAGTCAAAATGAGACACTTTCTATAATATTTTTGAACCAGAGATTTCACAGTAGGATTTTTCTAACAGCTTTACTTTCTGAATACTTACAGCATTCTCCAAAAATTCTAAACCTTTTTTTGTCGTGACAGGAGAACCTTAAAAATGGAGATCCTTCAACATGAAAGACTATAGATCAGTGTAAACTATAACAAGAGTTAGGGTCACTGTCATTGTTTCTGCTAATTATTTCCCCATCTTAATTTCTTTGCCTTATTCCTCCCTTCTCTTCATTTCAATTTCCAGTTTTCCTTTTTTATATGCATGCAGTTGTGTCCACGTTTTAAGGTTTTCACACGCTTCATCAATTTGGAGTCCATCCTGTGTGAAGAGGTTATCCCATGGTGCCTCTTACTCTGTATCTACTACTTCTGATTCATTCCAATAGGTAGTGAAAAAGGAATATACCTAGATAAGTTCTGCCAGATGCTGGTAGCTAGAACAGACTGTATCTCATTAAGTTTACTGTAGGGTTCCTGAAATTATTTAGCAAAGAAAAATGTAGGGTGCCTATGAGTGATGAAGAGCCAAAATAATTGTATGAGAATTGCCTCTACTGTAGTAAATGCACCCTGATAAATATCTTTAAATATGGTGGATTTGAAGAGTCTTGATACGACTGATGATAACAAGAACTGAAACATGATTGGTTTTGGTTGTTTTGGGGTTTTTTCCCTATGTAGTCACTGTCTTCAGAGAAAACAGGTGCTTATTTTTTTTTTTTTTAAATCACATATAATAACAAATAAATTTCAGGTTAATTGTTCTGGTGCCATCCGATTTGTCCCACAAAATCCAAACTACGCTACCAGTTGAACTAGCTGGGCTTTCTGAATCAAGTTATCACTAGCTGGTTGTGACTGAAGAGATCACAACATCACAGCCATTTGCTTGGCTGCTAGCAACTGCTGATCAACCACTTAATACTACCTGATGACATTAACTTTGATTCCTGGCAAAGCAAGTTAATCTCTCTGTGAGAGAGAGCCTCTCACACGGTTAGCTGGGAAGGTATCTATAAGCCATGAAAATAGCATGTCAAGATTTCAATATCACTGGTAAGCATTATGGATGAGGAAATAACCCTTACCAGACATGTCAGGAAGTGACTTGCTCCCAGTAATGCGGAGAGATTACAGTGTACAAAGAAATAATGTGCTTTGAAACTTCAGTGGGAAAGACATTTTTTTTTCTTGAGGGAAAGATGTTCATATCCTTGTGAGTTAAATTCACTTTGGCACCAGGCAGAGCAGCTGGGAGGGAAATTCAGTGCATGCCATACAGAGTTTAGTTTTGCCTTTTAAAGGGGTTGTATATGATATAATAAAGAATTTTGGAGTGTGTGACTGGACTGAGGGTGACAGGGGAGTAGAAAAACTCTCCATCTGCTGTACTCCCTTCTAGTTAGGCTGGGTATATGGAATGTAGCTGTGTTACCTGATTCACCTGAGAGATGAAGATACCATCAACAATGTTTAGAAAAATGCCACAACATGTCCCAGTAGGAAACCCAGTGCTTGCCTGCCTGTCTGTCCAGCCAAGGTTGACTGGTGTGTGTCTACATGGTGGGGGTCTTGATGTTGATTGGAAACTGTTGCTGGTATACATGTTTAATCCCACTGTAGACACATAGTACTGGGATTTCAAAGATTTACAGTGTGATGCGTAAAAGTAGCTCTGAGAACTTGGATAGGGATGTTTTGAGGTTATCGTGCAGTATTTCAGATCATCTGTCAAATATTACAACTTGATGTCTGCGAATTTTTGTGGTGTCTTCCTTTCTCAGAGAACCTTAAATCCTACTTGCAGATTTCTCTGTATCAAAATGTCTACATGACATAGAACTCTTACAGGTATCTATGAAGGAGCACAGTCCTTAATAAACTTGCACCACTTTAAAGCAAGTTAGTCTTCCACAGTAGTGAGTGCAGTTTCTTTGGGTTTCTTTCAAATGTGTATGCTTAATCTGACCTGCAGATAAGTTTTTTTTTTTTTTTTTTTTTTTTTTTTTCCCGGAAAATTATCATATTTTAAGCAGGAAAGATAAAAGCTGAAAAGAAAAACAACAACTGTCAGAGTCCGGAAGCAGACTTTTATGGAGATCACAGGATTCTTAAAACCTGGTCAAACTGGTGACAGGAATGCTTTCAACATTATATATGTTCCTAATTGCTGGCTAACAGGCAGGCCCTAGACAACTAAAAATAGGAGTAGTTTAAAGTTTGGAGTTAAAACGAATAACCTCATATTCCTTGTGAGTCATTCATAAGAGTTCAGTGTTATGGTTAATCAAAATCTATGGAAGAGCAAAATTCACACAAGTTAAGCCACCCTCAAAAAAAAAAAAAAAAAAAAAAGGTCAAATCTTAAGTTTACGGAAGGGCTTTGTTTTTTTCTTTAAAACGAGAAAAAGTTTAGACAAAAACCTCTTGGGTAAAGTTTAATTAAAGGTGATGTGTAGCCAAGTGCAAATATATCTTCTGAGATTAAAATTTCTGCATCTCTGCACAGGACAGGTACCCAGTGCCACATTTAAAATGCAGATTAATAAGTCTTTCATTAGGCATCAAATTTGGCATCCAATTTGAAGTCAGTGCAACTTCTGCAATTAACTGTAATGAACCAGGTTTGGACCTTAGTTTTGTTGGTATAAACATAATCAAATATGAATCCTACTCTTTATCTGTATTAAATATTTTCCTTGGATGGAACTGAAGCTGGAAGTGCAATTGTCTGGAAATCCCCTAACATTCAGCTCAATGCATCTAGGTTGTCTAAGTTTCTTGTTATTGTGGCTGGCTTTTGGAGAGGGATAGTGTCTGCTGAATTCTGTCTCTGTAGTTTTGTCTGAGGAGAGTATTATCATTTCTGATGGGGAAAAGATGGGAAAAGAAAGGAAGTGACTCAGCCAGCATCTGACTGCAACCTCTGTGGTGTTTAAAGCTTTAAGCATGGGATTCCTTAGATCAGTGCACGAGGCAGACCGAAGGTTCTTCACCAGCCCTGCGAGCAGGCTGGCTATAAGCCAGCTCCAGTGTTGGAGCCCACAGCTGTCTCAGCGTGGTGTCCCACCTGAGGCTCGTGTCCCATGGGGTCATCAGTGCACTCCCAGGAGTGCCCAGAAGGCAGGTATGCTGCTCTGCAGACATGCTCTGTCCCCCCTGCAATTCCACATTGCTGCTTGTGGAACTGCCTGGGAACCGTGCTGCACGGTGCAGTGGTTGCACCAGCTCTTGCTGAGCTAATGCTTACAGTTCCTCTGGCAGCTTTTCAGGCAGCTGAGCTGTTTGACACTGTCAGACACTGATGCTTCAGAAATGGAGGCAAGACGGGACATCTCCTGCTCAGTTCTGTGTGCAGTCACATAAGTCTGAGTAGTTTTACTCAGATTCTGCTGCGATTAGAGCAGTTTCATCTTCACAGAGAGATGCCTTGAAGACAAAGTGAAATGTGGTTCAGTCAAGGCACTAACATATATTAGTTCAGGTTGGGAATGGACTGGGGGCAAGACTAAAGTGACCACTTAAAAATGTAAAAATGACCCCACTGTAACACAGAATTGTTTTCAAGGAATTAAGCACACACAGAGGGACAACAATGCACAAAGAAGGCCTACAGCAAATTATTTCCGAATTAAGACTGTAGTTAAGAAAATTAGCAATACAAATAAAAAAGATGTTATTCTCCCCAAACTCTCATACTAATTGTTCTTTTATAGTGCTTTCATGCTTAGGAATGAAATAAAAAGGAAGATGACTAGTTTGCAAAAAGTGTTAGGATCAGCAGTGGCATTACGACTAGTCATTACAAACTGCCTTTGCTTGTTGACTGCCCTGACATCACCAGTTGTGTTTAAATAGATAAGAATTAGCAATCCCACACTAAACAGAAGAGTAAATAGCAGGACTGTCTTCTGAGATTTAGTACTGGGTCACAGACTGTTAATGGGAGAACGGAAGCTGTGAGAGGGAGTGAGTCCTGTTCCAACTGCTAATTAATCCGATGTATAAATCCTCAAAGAGAGATCAACAAAACAAGGTTCTTGTTTTCATGGAAGGTACTTTTCTAATAGCAAAAGAGAAAATAATAATAATAAGGCAGTTGACTTGGAAGGCTTTATGTGGAAAGTACACAGTGTTATGTGAGAATACGTTGCCAAATGGAGAGCTTTCTTTATTTATTGGAGTGTTTGGAGCAACAAACTAGAGACTTTGCATAATAGATTGCAATTTGCATATTTACTAAATGTTTTGCCTTTTTTTTTCTACTGTTTGCCCTCCCTTCCCTCAGAAACAAACCTGCAGCCACATTTCTCAGAGCCGGTTTCATCTGCTGACATCAATGGACTTGCACCACAGATGAATGTGGCTGTTTGTGCCTCACCCTGGTAATGATAGCAGCTGTTAGGCTTGACCATGAACTCAAGAATCTCATCATCTGTCACCGTGTTTGTCTTCCCAACAGCATTTTTGTCAAACTAGTTATGCTGGGAGAAGAGCGCTGTGGTGTGTGCACAGCTCTCAGCCCTCTGCCCAAATCCAGCACAAAGGGGTGAAACTTCCTCTTGCATTTTCTTCAGAGTGGCTCCTACTATCCCAGACAGAAGGGGGAAGAAGCTGAGCAGAGAAAACAAACTCACCAGAAAAAAGGCAGCTTCGAAATGCAGTTTTGTATTTGTTTGAGGGAGGAAGCTTTGTGACCTCATTATAACAATGAATGAAGGTCCCATGAAGGACACAGGGTGAATTTTGTCACCGTGCATGTGTGTACCTATCTGTGTCTGTATATGCCTATGCACACTGTTGCTCCTGTGTGTTTAGTTTACTCTTTTTTTGTGATGCCCATTTGAATTTCCCCCCATTCCCTTCAAAGGAAGTCTGTCCTGCCTCAGTTAAGAGGAAATGTCAAGGGAGAGCCTGCTAGAGATTCTGTGTATTTGTGGCTAATGCACTGCAAACACACAGAACAGGACGGAACAGAACAAGGAGAAATGCACTTAAACACTCACTCTTCCCTAGTTTCACAGAGTGATTTTGTAGCCCATCCTACGTGCTGTAACAGGGCTTTAAAGACATGCAACACATTGCTAAGGATAACACACACAAAAATCTTTTATGACAACCAGCACCTTGCTTCTTCGTGATCACAGTTTTATTTTCCCTGTCTGCTCCAATGCAATTCAACTGGAAATATAATTTGAAGGGAGCTATTTTAACCTAACTGCTAGGAAAATTTGGCACTGTAGAACGGGCAAGAAGAATTTGCTTGATCAGCAGAATGTCTTTTGGAGTCTTAAATGCATCTACTCAGTTGAAACAGTGAATGACGTACTAGTCAAATGTTTCAAATGCCATTGTTTTCTAACTCTGCTGGCTCTCTGTTTCTCCTTGCTGAGTGTTTACATGGGACTGATTGAACAGTTTTGTTTCTGAATACAACTCTATCAGCATCATCTTTTACCTTAGCTTTTAAGAGTTGCTACTGAGTGGAAAAATAAATAATTTTTTTTTTGCTAAAATATACCTGTACTAGCTGAAGTTATGAGGAAGTAACTGCTTAATTTTTTTTTTATCTTCTCTAGTCTTACTGGAAACTTTGTCTGGATATAATTTCCAACTTCCTCATTTCTATCAGAAATTATTAAATTCTGCCCTTTTGAAAATGGGACAATATAAACGTACCCAAGGCAATACAATAACATGAGTAGGTGCAGGCAAAGCCCACACACTGACAGAGAACAGCTGGGTACGTGGAGCTGCACTGCCATTAAGTTTGACCACACAAACTCCTGTGGTCAAAGAACTAGCAAATAAAATGAGAGAACAAGTTGAAAAGAAAAATGATACGGACTTAACCCTCAACTTTAGGCATGGAGAACATTATTTTTCTTCCATTTTGCCTTCTTTGTAGTCTGTTCAGAGCTGGTGGCGTCTCACAGGTAAAAACCCAGGACAGCACAGCTTCTTCTGCATATCAAATTTATACTGCCACATTCCAGACAAGATAATCTGCTGTCGTGAAGCAGTTTTTATGTTATGCTGATTCATGAACAGAGTTAAAGAAAGGGCTGCATCAGTGGACACGCCTGGATTCGCAACACACATTTTTACCTCCTTGTGGTTTATGACACCATCACACATAATTGAGACCTTTACAAATTCTTCTACAAGCAGTCTTCTTGCACTGCTAGAAAAGAAGATGCTTCAAGATACCCAGAACTGTGCGTGACAAAAGCCTGTGATCTCTCTCCTAGCACAGAACAGTCCATCACACTCCATGAAAACATTTTGAGCATGCTTGGATCCAGCACTGAAAGCTCAGTCTCTCTGAAGCCGTCACTCCCTTTCACTTCGCAGAGAGCCGTATCCACCCACAGTAAGGAGATGTCAAACACAGTAAAAACTTACAAAGTGCAACAAATCTCTAAAAAATAAAAATTTAAGGAAAAAAAAAGGGAAAACATTGTAATCATTGGTTTTTGTTCAAAGAATGTATTACAATTAATTTCTTTTGTTCAAGGACTGTTCATGTCAGTGAATGTGCATTCTGCATATCTGATTAAATGTTAGTCTCTTCTTGGTTCAGCACTCAAAATTTCAGGGTGTGAAGGTGAGCAGGTGGGATAAGACCAGCTAACATCACGGCAGCTGTCCCTAGAACGTTTCTGTGAGTTTCTCGCATGAATTTAGTGAATTGCACCATTTAAAAATATGAATTAAAAAAAAAAGATTGTAAATGGCAGACTTGAGCAGTAGCTCACAATCATCATGGGGTGATTATCCATTTGTAACCTGTAACAGTGTATGTTTATGCACAGGGTTAAGAATAGTGCTGTGATTTCCCCTTTTCTCCATCAGTTACTGTTTCCATTCAGTACTCTGATGTGTTTTTGATCAAGTCTGACAGCACACTGGTCAGATTGTGTCCCCGTTCAGAATGTCCCAGTGTCTAGGGAGCTAAGAGGACAGAGATCTATCACATCTGTATCAGGCTCTGTGGCACTCATTTCCTTGATTCTACCAGTATTAGAAACACTTTCCACTGGAGCTGGAGGGCAAACCTCCATCTCCTCCAGTCCTCCAGGTCCTGGCCCAGAAACTTGAATAAAGTGTTTATAGTGAACTCTCCCCAATTCTTTGCTGTTTCCTACCTCACTTTTCTTACAAACATCTTCTGTCAAACACATAAATCTTCTCCCAGCTTATTTGGGCAGCTCCTTGGAGGCTCGCTATAGAAAGAAACAACTCAGTCATTCCTTCAGCTCTCCGAGCTTCTCTCTTGCATGACTTGTGGTCTTCCAGTTTATCCCAGGGCTGCAAGGCAAGCACTCAGCTGCAGCTGAGAAAGCATGTTACTCTTCTGTTAAACGTTTAGAAGCTGAATAGCATTGGATATGTGTTCTAATCATTTATCTGGAATACAAGGCATGTATCATGAACTGAGATGTCCTTTAAAGCACAACTGTGCACTAGCCTCCCCCAATTTTTTCTCTAGGATTTCTAATAATTTAACTTTTTTTCATGACTGGAGATTAAAATAGCACAAATAAAGTCAAGATAACCTGAGTTCAGCAATAACTCTCTTCGTTTTTTGGACCAAAAAATGAGGGAAAAATCACTTCTGCAACGTGTACAGTAATTGCTGATTTTCCTGCTGCTTTCTGGTTTTTTTAGAAATATGTTTCAGTGGTGAAAAAAAAAATTGTTTCTTTAATGAATATCCTAATTCTTAAATACAGCTAATATTGTGGTTTAGTGAGCTCTTGTATCAGACAGACTCAAGGAAATGTGGATTTTGCAAACATCTGTGTGGGTGGTACCCAGAAATGTACCCTTACATGAAGGAGGCTTTGACATTTTGTTTTGGTTTTGTCTGATATGAGGAGAATTAATATCACATCATGACATAACGGCGGTGAAATGCTCTGGGCAACAGGTTGCAAAAGAGAAAAAAATAAAAGGATGAAGTCTCTTTTCGCTTCACATGTCTAGGTGGGCTAGGAGAGTGTATTTTCCAGAGAGGCATACCTGAGATGTTTTGTGCTGCAACTAATCTGCATTCATACAGGTTGATGTCAAAAGCAGAGTTCTGGTCTCCCTCTTATTTTTTTCCTAGGCATATACTACTGCCTCCTCCCCTGAGATGGACCTGAAGATCATGTTGTTGGAACTCACTGAGCTCATGAGCAAATGAGTAATTTTTTATGGCAGGCTTATCCTCTGTTGGATTAATTATCTGACCCCATTTATCAACGGCGATGTGGTTGCCAGAGCCAGTGAAAAAGAAGTAGTAAGGAGCTTGAGTGGGACCACACCTTCTGTGATCTATAATTAGACCAGACTATAAATAGACACGTTATATCTAGTGTGAAATCTTGGAAGAAAGGGAACTGCAGGGAAGGAACTGGTGATTGACAGGATGCCTTCACAGGTCTTTGTCTGGGCAGGTGGAGATGGTGCCACTTCTCACCAGGGCAGCAGTTCCAGCTACATCTGTTACGGGTGCAGCTGGGGCTAGAAGTGAAGGCAAAGGGACACCAGATGATTCTTGGGGGCAAGAAGCAAGGGAGGTGCATGCTGTTGATTTCTGAACAAGAGAAGGAAGGTGTAAATAGAAAGGACAGATGGATAGGCCCAAACCATGTCTATTTTCTATATGTTTTGCTATCTTTGGGAAAAATTTCTGTTAATACCATACAGTGGAGAAAAATTTGTTTTTATAATATGGTACAGATGTTTGAATAGAATAACTGTGCTCATTGGTGTTGAGGTAAAAGCTCATCCTAGAGAAAGGCAATGAAGTATGTGTGGAGCTACAGGGAAAAAAAATAAAGGACAAAAGACTCTAGTTTTACTCGAAAAGCAGGGATGCTTTTAAGTGTTTCCTGCATTCCAGAGAATTGTACCACCTGTAATATTGGGGACCATTGTTGGTGAAATGGGGGCTGGTAGGAAGAAGTTTACAGCAACAAAACCAGCTTGGAACACAAGGCCTGAGGTAGCTTGTGCTAAGTCCTGTGAGTTTTGACAGTCACTAGGTGTGAATGCAGTAGGCTAGGCAATGACCAGAGAAAAGGTTTGTGAAATAGTGTCAGTCAAAATTTAAGATAGGATATATTGCTCCATTTATCTGCCTTTTATCTGCTTTTCTTCTTTTAAGAAAATATTGCTTGAGTCATGTTTGTAAGTGGGAAAAATCATCCCTGAGAGTATTGCAAAGTTTAGCCTTATTTCCCGACTGGGCCAGACAAGAAACAGCAGTTCAGAAGCATCCCCTTATTTGGTCCTGTTGCTACCAGTGAAATCCTGACAAAAATAGGTTACAGAAGTAAAGCTGATTTCATATGTTGTGTCTGCTTCTATATTTCAAATAAATTCTACTACATGTAACATGTAACTTTACACAACAGTGGTATACCATGGATCAATGCAGCCTGTTGAGTTTTCAAGAAACTTTAATTTTTTAGTAGAAATATGAGTTTAATAGAAATGTTTCTATTAAAAGAAAAGGAGAACAAGAAAAAGCAGAGACTTCATTCCACTGGTATATGTGCCTGCCAGCTTGTTCTATTGAATTTTATGTGCTTTATAATCATATTTTATACAGTGGTAATTGAGAAGAAAAGAAGTGTAATATTTTTCTCTGACATCTTCTTGTAGACATTTTATTTTGCTAAATTAACTCTTTACCACAGTGTGGAAAGACTAACCAGACAGTTGCTCAAGCACTGTTCTCATTTTAAAAATAAGAAACCAACTTTAACTTCTACTTTGGATTATAAGGAAGTTATCAGGAAGAAAAAAAAAACCACAAAAAAACCCCTACAAAATGGAACACCAACAGAAAACCAAACCAAATCATAAAAATATTCATAAAGGCCTCATCTACATCTACTCACCCTACCCTTCATTAGAGAGGTGTTGCTCCATCTATGGAATAGCCCTAAGAATACTGGTGGGGATACACGGTCTTTTATCTACAAAGGTTTTTGCTATGTCATTGTCTGAGCCCTGTCAATGTGGAGTTAAACAGTCATGAGCACGCTGTTTCCACTAGTACTTGTCACAGTAGACTTCACATTGATAGGGTACTTTTAAGGAGAAATAAAGGGCAGTTTAGACAAGCCCAAGGGTCACATTATGCAAATGCTTATGTGCTCATTAACCTTTCACATAGCTGAAAACATTTGTTACCTGGTTACCTATTACCCTTTCTCCTTCTTCCCTGTCCCAAAACTTGCAACCAGTCTGACACTTCTCATGAAAGATTTAATTTCAGGCAACGGCTGCCATTGGCCCTCTGATCATTAAGTTTTTACTACCCTCAGAATATATAGTATGATACATTTCCTGGTAGACTGCTAAGTAATGCCTTCAATAATTAAAAATCCATAAATAATTAAAACACAACATTGTATTTGTCAACATAAATGAACAAACTATGTCCTGTGAACGGCATTCTGAACAGCTACAAGCTTAAAACATGCAGTGATGTGTTCAATAGCTGTATTAAGGAATAAATCTTCCACTCTTAAAACAGATTTATATTCATTTATACGAATAATGAGGAATGCAGTGATTCAGCAGATATCATTGTCATCAATAAAAAATAATTTACATTTGTATTACAGAAAGAAATAGTTGAAAACAAAGAAACCCATGTGGGACTAGGGACCCATAGAGATTAGCACTTTATGAATAAAAGATCAGAGGATGGACAACTTGTCCTGAAGAGTTTCAATATAGGATAAATAATATCCATGAAGTTTTCCAGAAGATGTAGAGTTGAAGGGCAATGAGCAACTTATGACCTTTCAAAATAAAGGCATATGAATTTCATGATTTTGGGAATACATGTAATATATTTTTGACATCTTTTTCCATGCAGATAAGTCTACTGAGAGAGAGATTAAATATGATCTAACAAAAATAAAATTAAATCATAACAGTAACATCTGGCTGTAATTAAGACATTCCTCTTTTTTAAGAGATTTTTTTTTCTTAGTCTTCATTTTATGTGCATTCTGACTTTAAGCTTTTATTTCCCAGGAGAGCCAAAGTGATTTTTGGATTGGTCAGTAAAAGCCAGTAATGTGTCACTGCTCTGAAATTCTGCATTCTCTTTCACACCTCTAATGCCTTTCACTTACCTTGTATTAGAAATGTAATCTTTTTCTTCTGCACTGGCTTTATGAAGGGTGTAATAAGAGACTAAAATCTTATTGTTGAAAATATTTTGTTTCCTTCTTGATTTACACCTCAAAATACAGTCTGTATACCTCATGGAACTCTTAGTTCCTCTCCTACAGCTATTTTATGTATTGGAGGAAAAAAAATATTTAAATTGAGAAGGGCACGATGTTCTTATTACAATATTAGGTTTCTATTAGCAATGATTTTGTACCACAACCAAATCACGCAGAAACACCTGGACTAATCCTAACCTTAAATGGTACATTCCAGGAGGGAGCAGCAGGCAACAGAAGAGTACTCAGACTCAGATTATTTCTGTAATGTAACTCGTCTTGATGAAGGACAATTTGGGCATCCTTGGAAGAAAGTGTGCCCAGTCAGACGATATGTTCTGTTAAGCATCACCAATCACCCACAGGTGCACTGGCAACATACAGGTTTCATGTTCATAATGGTCTGAAGGCGTTACTTCAGTTGTCTAACTAAATGGTCAGGGATACCAAAGCATAAGGATTTAGGTGAGTTGTTCAGTGCCACACAGAGCAGTCAGCAATTTGGGGAGGTCATAAGGTAAGAATTACCATTTTCTCTAATTTTCAGCATGAGATAATGTTGCTTTATAACTGAATGCCCAATATCAGTCCTCCACGGGAAAGAATGAATATAAGCAAATTCTCCGGCATTTACTTTTTCTAGTGGTAACAAGAAGTAAGTTACTTTTTGGAAATTCAAGGTTTTTCTTTATTACCAGCCCTCAGTCAGAGCTTAAATTTTGCTCATTCGTCACTAAAAATGCTACTGGAATGAATAATTCACAATAGATAATACATTTGTTGAACTTTGTTTATTTCCCTACTTCTAGGCTTTTCACAGTAGTTTTAAAAAAACTTTCAAAAGAAGACTCCCCATGTAGAAACACTTAACGTGAAGTACATGAGTAATCTCTTTGACTTCAACAGAACTACTCAGGTGTTTATGAAACACATATATAAGTGTTAGCAGATTTAGCAGATTTTTAGCCATCTTTTGAACTTTGAATGCCAAAACAAAAATAATAATTTCTCACCAATATTTGAGTTTAAAATTAACTTTTAAAGAATCATGTATCTAGCAAAGGTTTAAAGCACAAATAATCACATACAATGAATATGAACAGTCTTGTGCATGCTGTTTATTAAAAACTGAGGTTCAACTAGGAATAGATTAATATTTATTGAAATATTTTTCCCTCCAGACTTCTAATACAAATCTCCTGAGAACTATCACTGTAGAACTGACAAAAAAAGTAATCTGTGGGTACAGGAACAAATGATGGTCAAGTGCTTTTTCTAAGGCCTAGCATGGGGCCACTTCTTAAAGGTCATATTGCTTTCTGTTTGGTATCTACATTAGGTTGATTTTCCTCTCAAGTTAATATGTGATAGTCAGTAAGAACCTAAAGGAAATCCAAGAACAGTGAAGTGTAATGAAGTAAACATGGAAAAGAGTTCATTGTTTTTATTATGATTGTGGAATAAAAATGTATACATCTCCTAACAGTGTTTCAATAAATGTCCTGTGAGATTATTGTCTTTTAGTATTTTGCCCAATCTCATATTCCTTCCCACACCAGTAAATAAAACAGATGGCAGTTAGGCCCCCAATATCCCTAAATATATTTTCATTCAAAAATATACTGATGTAGATGAAGCAGAAATACTCCACATGCCACATTCCTGCCAGCTTTGTAGAGAGGAGTAGAAATCATACAAAACATCAGTAGCTCCTCTAATTCAGTTAAATCACATACTGTGAGTCTGTCTTTAGGGAAAGAGGAAACTTGGTTTCATTTTTTTAAAGCACAGCTAGAGGAGGTTGTTACATTTTTTTAAAGTTATAGAAAGACTTGATCTAATCATGCTTGATCTATGGTGGGGTTTTGTTTGTTTCTTTGTTTGGGGTGGAGTTTTTTTTGTTTGTTTGGAGGTTTTTTGTTGGTTTTGTTTGTTTGTTTGTTGTTTGTTGTTTTTTGTGGTTTTTTTCCATTAAGATTTGGAGTTGTTCCTCATAATCTTTTAGGAAATTTCCCAAAAAATGTGAGCTTTTAAAATGTATTGACATGCCTTATGATCTACTGAAGCATCAAAGTTTGAGGAAGGGGAGAAAAAAATTGCATGTGTATTTGAGCAACACACTGCCAAAAGCGACTAGTTTATGTTGTTTTTAAAGAATCAGCAAGAAAACTATCAGCAAAACAGGTTTAATAATAATTTGAAAAACCGTGACAAATTTTGATGGCAAAGTTCACTCTTTTACTTACTATGTAGATTTTATTGGTTTTGGTGGCCAGGTTTTGGTAGCAGGGGGGCTACAGGGGTGTCAGAAGCTTCCCTGGTGTCCAATAGAGCCAATGCCAGCTGGCTCCAGGACAGATCCACTGCTGGCCAAGGTTGAGCCAATCAGGAATGATACTAATACACCTTAGTGATGACCTATTTAAGATGAAAACAATAGTTATTGCACAGATGTAATTGTGTTCAGAAAAAAAAAGGAGTGAGAGTATTGGAGAAGAAGAGCCCTGCAGACACCAAGGTCACTGCAGAAGGAAGAGCAGGAGGTGCTCCAGGTTCTGGAGCTGAGGTTGCCCTGCAGCCCATGGAGGACCACGGGGGTGTGGAGATCCACCTGCAGCCTGTGGAGGAGCTTATGCTGGAGCTGGTGGATGCCCAAGAGAGGACTGTGAACCCATGGGAAACCCATATTGGATCAGGCTCCTGCTGGACCTGCAGAAAGAGGAGTCAATGCTGGAGCAGATTTCCTGGTAGGACTTGTGACCCTGTGGAGAACCCACGCTTCAGCAGCCTGTGCCTGAAGGACTGCATCCTGGGGAAGAGTCACCCACGTTGCAGCAGTTCATGGAGAACTGTTGCCCATAGGATGAACTCCTGCTGGAGCAGGGGAAGGACTCCTCTCCCTGAGCAGTGGTAGAAAAACCTGTGATGAACCTCCATTCCCCAGCTCCCTGTGTTGCTGGAGGGGGGAAGAGGTAGAGCCTAGGAAGGAGGGTGGGAAGGTCTTTTTTTAAGATTTATTTTACTTCTCATTATCTATTATTTTGTTAATAATAAATTCAATTAATACCCCCAACTTGAGACTTTTGCCCGTGATGGTATCTGGTGAGTGATCTTTCCTGGATTCTATCTCTATCCACAACCCTTCATTATATTTTCTCTCTCTCTCTTGTCCAGTTGTGGTGGGGAGTGATAAAGCAGCTTGGCATCCAGCCTGGCATCCAACCAGGGTCGACACACTGCAAACATACAAAGGAAAAAAAAGATCAAAATAGAATCAATTTAGAATGATTTACAGGAGGTCATGATGAAAGCAGTAAAGATGGAAAAGGGCAAGAGTGAAAAGGGATAAGCAAGACCCTTCTGTTGGGTCACAAAGCGCAGTTGTGACCCTTTGCCAAACAGGCTCAGACGTGATGATTTATACCTAAAGGATTTTTAAGTGATTCAATAGAATGTACTACAATTGCAAAGATGACAATTATAATTCTGACATGGCAGTCTTTATGCTATACTTGCTACAGGGTATTCAAATCAATTAACATACACATGCATACACACAAAAAAGAAGTTGGTACAAAGCTTCGACTGTGAAAAATTCCCCTCAAGTGTCAGTGAAATGCTCACACTGAATGCCTGGGCATTCTCAGCGGGTGAGGCTTGAGCCTGGAGGAGTGCTGGTAGCAGGCTCCGTTGTCAGCCACTGGTGATGGTCCTCTGAGTATCACAAACTTGAGAGTTTGTGAGCTCTGAGGGGTGTCTTACTAACAGGGAGGTGTCAGCCCACTCTAGCGTGAGAAGACACCAATATTCCAAGTTAAATGTTGTTGGGTTCTTGATATTCTGCACGTAAGACAAAAAGGAAGGAATCGCAATTTTCTAGCAAATGTTTGATGGCAATAGACTTGGTATAGGGATGCTGAATAACACAGATATGTGGGTCAGATGACTCTACCAGCACTCCTCTGAGACTTATCCATGTCTGTCAGACCACAGGGCATTAAAGTGGTGAGCTTGTTCATATGCTGTATGCTGTAACCTCTACAGTTTACAGCCTGGATTTTGTCAGTCTGGTGAAACGACTGAAATGACAGCAATACAAACTAAACAGAAATACTCATTCCAGAAGAGTTTTGTCTCCTTCTGTTGCATCGTCTTATAAAGTTGGGCTTTAACAGCTGGACCACACATGGGCAGAGGTACATGGGCAGACTGGAAGCTATTAGGTTAAACCCTCTGGAATATTTATTTCCAACATCTGGAAAGTAATCTGATTCTGCTGCAGGCAGTTAAGTTTCCTATACTGTCAATGTGTGAATCTGCATTTGAGTTTCCTGGTCATGTTAACCAATAGAAATGACAGGGAATACAGGATGAGGCTTTCCTGTGTTGTTTCAAAAGTGAATGTGAACCATGAGCAGTCACTGTTAAATCACAAGTTACAGATCTTAAAAATAGGTTCTGAAAAGTGTCTATCCTTTTGTGTCACTTCTATGAAATAACATCCTTAAAAGTTTGTTCCTTTCAAGAGAGTAACTCTGAAAAGCCATGATTTTTAGGAAAAATCACAGTGACAGGCTTTCAGGTCTAGCAACTGAAGACTCTTTTCCCTATGAAGAATGGCAGTGAATGCCTTTTAAAGATTTAAATTGAAAAAGAAATTAATCTTGGTGCTGGATTCGCTAAAAGAATCAAGAAAACCTGAATCATGGACTTTCTGGACAGAACAAAGAAACTTACCAGGTCTTCTATAATGTCTTCCTAAATATATATTTTGCAGATTATGATAATTTAGATGTATCAGTTTTCCTCATGCTCCAAAGTTGAACAAGAAAAGCTTATGCTTGTTTACATAAAAAACCCCAACACTGAATATTTCATGAGGCTCTCAGGTCTATTTTGTATGATGCATAATTTTATGTGTGGGTCCTTTGCTAAACTAAACTGGCATAATTCTACTAGGTTGTTGATAGTTATAAATTTGCATCAGTTTATTACATCTGAGGACTGAACTCTTGCATTCAGTCACCACACACTTTGGAGTAGAGTTGCAGCAAGCCCTGCAGAAAAGACCTCAGCCAACCTATTCCTTCCCCTCCTGTCCCTCGTCCACAGAAGGACTATATTAGCCCTGAAGCTCCTTATTCTGAAACAACATTAGAGGCTGGCATAGCAGTAGAACTTCAAACAGGTATTGACATTTTGCCTTTATTTATGATGGTAGTAGATTCAAGTTTTGAGGCAAGCTGCCATGTAAGCAATAATTCAGATCTATTCCCTCTGAGGAACTCTGGGTGTGATTTTACTGGATTTTTTTTTTTTTTTTTTTTTTTTTTAAATTTCAAAACAGTAACTGAAGTGGCCAAACAAGAAAAGATTTATGAAATAATTAGTTGCAAAATGTCAGACCTATTCCTTCAGTGACCTTTCATAGCCTTGTGGGAGCAAATCTGTTAAAACATTTTTACATGGTAGGTGAATGGATTATGCAAGAGAGACAAGTATACATTCTCATATCTGCATCAAAGTGGATGTTGAATATCATTTCCAAGTTTCAATACTTGAATGAGGATCTGAAAGCAGTGGAAATCACTGTTTTGCCAAATTTCAGAGAAAATAGAATGTAAAACAACCTCTCATGTAAACTTTCGATAGTAAATATATTTACTGACTTCAGAAAGTCCAAATAACAGGTATAGCATAAGAAGTCAAATTCTGCTAAATTTCGATTGTAGTCTTTGTATCAGTCACTCCAATTTAGATTATCTGAGCATCTGTCTCATGGTTTTGTTACCCTTTATAAATCAGTATTTGTCATTTTCTACAGCCATATTAGCTTGCTAACAATACAGCCATCATTTTAGATACCAAAACCTAGGGATCTCACTATTGCTAGCCCTTTCTTTCTTTTCCAGAGAAGACGATTTTTTAATTATACCCAAGGGCCAGATTCTGATCTCATCTGTGCAAATGGAGTTACTTGATAGTTACTGGTATCACCAGCACTGTAGTAGAATAGACTGCCTTAGCTTTCAGAGCCCTCTAGAGTCCAGCTTGCACAGAAACCCCTTTCTGAATTCTTTCAAAGATACCAGGTGAAAGGTTTATCTATGCTATGGTTCATTTATATTTTTAGATTTAAAATGCCACTATCTTTTCACAGGATGACACTGAGAGGTTCTACAGTGGAGCCTAAAGAAAACTTCTAGGTTTTGTGATTTCAGTGTAAATCATGACATAAATATGTCTATGCATTCTTTGTAGTAAATAGGTCAGATGAGCTAGATGAATTTAAAGTAAATACATGGGAAGCATCAGACCAAGCAGAGAAGCTGTGTTCATAAGTCACCCAGACTGGCTGGCATTCACTTGGGAGCTCTGAGGGAACTCAAATGTGAAATTGCAGAACTGCTGACAAAAGCATGCAAACTACCATTTCAAACACCCTAAGTGATGGAGCTCTGGCTGATTGCCAGCATCACTCACATATGCTGTAAAGTTCCTAGAGTCTGGAAACTGCAGGCTGGCCATTCCTGGTGAGATGGCAGTCTGTAATGAGGAGTGAATTCTCTGATTTCACAGGTGAACAAGTGGCAAAAGAGGCAGCAGGGCTTGTGAGCAGAGACGTCCGGGATCACTAACAGGTCAGTTTTGTGGAGGTGTCAACAGCATGCAGATAGAATTAATCCACTGGATTGTGCATTGGGGTTTTCAAAAAGCCTCTAGGAAGTTTCCGTGCTAAAAGTTCTGGAGGAGCTACAAGAGGGATTTTGATGTGAAACACTAGATGTACATGTGTATGTGGGGAAGGTGCACAAATCTAGGGACTCTGCAAATGTGTAAATTGTATATGGCTTCATACAGTATTTTCCAGCCAATGTCCACATAACCATGAAATTAGCTTTAATATTTCATCCATGATTAGTCAGACTGCCTAAAAATCACCTGTTAAAATAAACTGGACATGTTATAAACTATGTTGCAGGGTCCTGACTGCATCATCCATCTCTTATGTGCCTCTATGAGAATGTACCATCTTTAAACTGTTCCTCTTTCCCTCCCAGGTATGACACATTTATATGAGACACATTTAGATCAGACTGACATGACAACAGAACAAGCTGTGAAAAAGTTGTGACAAGCCCTCATTGACAGTGTGCACTCATGTATCCTCTACACTCTAAGCTTGGAAGCTTCATTTAAGCTCAAACCCTCGGTCAAGCTGTGTTGTAGATACACTGTGCCTGGCCTTGTGCCTTGCTCATACCAGTCTTACTTTACTGCCTTCACTTTTGTCTTGATCTCAGACCTCCCTCATTATTAGAGCTATACCTGGTAATCGCTGCTCTGTTGGCTGTTTGTGCCCATCATCTCTGCTCTTCTTACAGGAGTACTGTGGACCTGTGGACTTGCTAGTGAGGAGCTGCATCCGCCTGCCTTATTATGATCCTTGGCTACCCACTTGCCTCGCAGAGCAGGCTGCTCATGCTGCTCCCTGGCAAGCCACCCTTGTCGGCAACAGACACTGCATTTGCCTTTTTTTTAAAAAAATTACACAGTGTGGAGTGGAAATTTGTGACTGACGTCAATAGTAACGTGCTTCTTTTGTTCTCGTAGGTTCTTACAGAACCACATTTTCAAGTAGCTCACTCTTAACTTTGTTTTCCCTGTATTTCAGTTACCCAGGTTAAAAGCAATGCAGTTAAAAGGCTGTAGGCTGTATGGATTTCTTCACAATAAGATAGAGTAGCTAGAGGTTCCATCTCTGCCTCTGCTTTGAAGTGCAGGAAGTATCCAGATGGGAGTATGTGTAGCTGTGCACCCTTAGAGCTCTTTTCTCACATTGACACTCATCTGAATAACCACTAACTGCATCTCCTCAGTTCCCATTCACACTTAGCTATGCCTAGGCTCCTGAAACTTCAACATATGAACAGTTTGTTCCTGATAATGAATCATTATATCGATAACAGGGATTCTATCTGAATCATCCAAAACAAGGATTCTATCTGAAATATTATAATGCAACAGACTTGCACAAAGTAAGGAAACTGTAATTGTCTTCACATGATTTTGAAAATAATAAGGAATAAGTGGTATTTTTTAATCACTTGGTTAAATCTGGCAGTCTTTAGCATCCCATATGGAAGAAACATCAAATGGCATTGCTTTGGAAAAGAGAAAGGAGAGTACAGGCTTTGGTTCCCTTTCTGTCAAGCTTGAAAAATGCTCTTCATTGTTGCCAGTGAATACTGAGAACAATATGAACAAAGAGGATATCACTTACAACATGGCATCAAACTGCATCAAGCAAAATAACCTGAAGGAAGACCTTCATGTTATATTTTCACATCTTCCAGCATGTGTTTACCTCTTGCATATTGAAACAGAGGGTTTATTTTTCTTCTCAGAATGAGGAAAAAGCCCCACCACTGACAGCACTTTGTGCCGAAAGTTACGTTATTAATGAGAATTGGGAAAGGGAGAAATTTTGTATAAATACACTATCACTGCAGTTAAAAGAAGGTGCAGGACATAGAATTTGAAGACAGAAAAAGTGGGTAATTGATTTCCTTTGGATCTTTAAAAATACAGGCACGTGCATGGAACCAGATCTGACATGAATTACCAGTACTGTTAATTTAGAACCATTCTTCAGAAATCCCCTAGAATTATGGTAACTTTATTCCGATCACATCATGTATGAATATGAGTATGAGCAGGAAAGTAGTGAAAAAACACTACTTCTTATTTTGAATCTGAAAAGACCTTGTAAGAATGCAGCATCTACAAAACTACAAATGAGGAAAACTTCCTTCAGAAGCTATGGATTGAAATTCAAGGTCAGTTGTAGGACCCCCAACCTCACACTTGTGGACTGTGCAGCCTGCCCCGGCCCTCAAAGACAGGTGTAGTCATAAAGAAATGAAGGTTCATTGGGAGTTCCTGGGTGCAGAGGTGAACACAGCCACAGTCTTTACATGCTGCACTGAATTCTGACAGTCTAGGCAGAAGGTTGGTTAGGGCACCCATATTTTTGTATTCACCATTCATGTCATGAGGATGCTCAAACATTTATTGATACAGCTCACAGATAAAATTCCTTGTAGGTATTCTTACATGAGATATATCTGACTTGCTCTCAGTCACATTCTAGCTATAATATCCACTCCCAGTGAGAGATGCATATCTAAAATTATTTCAACATAGAAGTAGGCAGAGAATTTTTTAAGAACTCATAGCACAGTCAAAATCATAAACTTGAAAAATAGTTAACTTATGTTCTTTTGCCATCATAGTGGTGTTACCTACTCTGTCCTCCATTCTATACCCAGCCATTTGTAAAACCCACTAATTGAAATATCTATTACATTTAGATTGTTAAATATCTGGGATAAAGAAATAACTTCTACCTAATCTCTTGACAGCTCAATGGCATCTAATGTGGAGAAGAACTGCAAGATTCTGATGAAACATAAATTATAAATAATTAATTGTACAGGTAGAGGAGACCTGTTAACACTTTATTCTTCAAAAACACCTTAACTGTGTTACAACAAAAAAAGCATTGAGACAACTTATTTCATCATGCTGTAGAGAAAGGGGAGATTGTTGTGAACTTCAGATTTCTTGAAATAATAATTTTGGACATCAGAGCTCAAAAATTTCAGACATGCAGCCTAATCTCCCCATCTGCTTATATTCTCTAAAGAACATCTTGATCTGCTTTCACCTTAAAAAAATGACAATTTTTTCGCAGTATCATCTAAGTCTCATGATTATCAGCCCAGTTTTTGCTCTTCCTTAATTATCTTTTGTTTCTAAATCCTTGAGTCCCTCCATATAACTCTTTTCAATAGCTGTTCATTCCTCTCCAGATGAATTAGTAGGTGGCATTGTTTGAAACTTTTCTCATGAGTATTTTTTTTATCCTTATACCTCTAAGGTATACATCCACATACCTCTAAACATCTTTCTTTCACCATTCTTCTCCAATCATCTGCATTGCTACTCCTTCCAAATTAACACCATCTAAAAAAAACACATTTCCATGATTTTTTGCCCTGTGAAGGACATTGCAAAGGCCTGCAATATCTGATTAATATTATATTTGTTCTGTTTCTCTGATTGCTGTGATATGACTCCCTGGATGAGAATGGCAGGTTTCCTAGGAGGGACTGACACTGGCACAGGGATGCAGGCAATGGTAACAAACACCTTCCATTTGTACCAGTTTTTAAATGGCAGTGCAAGTAGGAAAAGAGAACCTCAGACATTGCTTTTGAGCAGGTTAAACAAAAGGCTACCCCAGGGCCTCACACTCAAGCTGACTAGAGTTTTACCAAACATAAAACCGTTCTCAGACAACGGAATCTCTCCTCCTTAGTGAATATGGTAAATAAGCCTCAGGTTCCCAAGACCAGTCCCACACTACAGGCATTTATCTCTTGTTTCATCTCTCATCTTTACTCCTAATACTCTGTGGCGTTACACTTCATTTTAAGAATTATTTATCAATATAAAATTTCTCATGAAATTATTGTAGGCAGAAAAAGTCCTGCACTGCATCTGTCATAGCCTTTTTGTTTAGCAATTCTGTCAAAAAGTAACAGCTACAGTTTGTTTTTCGTAAGTTGCTCTTATTCTTGATGCCTCTGCTATCTTCCAAATGGCTAGAAACTGTTATTCATTCCAGTATTTTAAAAGGCATTGAAGCTAGACCTTCTTGACAGTAATTACTATGATCTTTCTCTTTTTGAAGGCTGACACCACATTTCTTTTCTGTTATCTACCAGTACTTCTATCCCAGTTTCATTTATGAGAGTAGCAAGAAGAAGAGAATTATAAAGACTGAGATTTAAGTGACAAATTCCTACTGTACTGCCAGAGTTGTGCTGGAGTGGGAAGGTAAGTTCATCTGCTGCACTATGGAAGGATCTCTCTCACGCATATGGCATTAGAAACAAGTGTAAAGGGCTGTGTGTACACCCTGAGCCTTTTCACTGGACTCTAATAACCAGCTACAATCAGCTTGTCAGCTTCTCTGTAGAGCCTCATTGTAGTTTCTCAGACATGCAAAACTGAAGTTGCATGATGCTAAGGAAGCACCAAAAGTCATTCAAAGCTCTACCCAGCTATCCCAGGATGCAGGATAATCACAATATTTCACCTCTTGGTCCTTTTCAGTTTCTGGTTCATAAGCAATATCATGCCTTTTCTCTGGAGCACTTCTGGTAGCAGGCCTGTTTTAATATGCAGTTTTGTTGAACTAGCTCTCTGCTTTCTTTTTGCTGTAGTAACTTAATTTCTGCCCACTCTTCCTCCAGAACAGAATGCTTGTTTTCCACCATTAGACATCATATCCGACAAAGTTATGCTATTACAGATCAGTTGGTGATCTCCACTTTGGGCTCCTCAGATCATCAAATTTCTATACTTCTCGGACTGTCCATAAGCCACATCTCTCCTCCCATGTATTGTCTTTAAATCACGTAGTTCACCCATGCCTCCAGGTCTAGCACACAACCTTCATTTCTGTCAGTTCTTCTATATGATACCACACAGAAGAATAGCTTCAATCACATGATCATTGATGGAGAACCCCTCCTTTGGGATGTCTGTATCCAATTACAGGGGTTTTTTTTGTTTGTTTTGTTTTGTGTTTTTGTTTTGTTTTGTTTTGTTTTGTTTTTTTATTTTAATTTCCACTTTTGGAGAAAATGGATAAACGCTTCCTAATCCCCAATTCTTATTTTTTGGTCATTGATTGGTTGGCTTGTGACCTTTTGCTTCAGTTAGACTTATTTTCCTAATTAGTCTCATTACTGAAAATTGTGATCAAAGATCTTCCTCGTATATTCGGTTGGTAGACTTGTGCTCAATTTATAACACACAGCACCCAAAAAACTTACTGTGGCAAACTCATCAGCACACAGAGAGAGAAACAGGTTTACCAATCACAGAACAACAATTTATTTTTTTTCCATAAAAAAATAAGCAAATTCAAACTCTGGCATTGGTTTCACTGTTCTGCAGTTACTTGAATTATCCTTACAAAAGTCACTTCTGCCTAATGCTAACAATTGTTTCTGCTTCATCTGTTTAGCAGAACTCATCCTCACCCTGCTTCTATGGATACTGATGCTTGATCCATTTCTGGATTTGAGGAAAACTACTGTGAGAATCAAAATGATTTGCAAGAGTAGCCTGTTTTAGTGCCTACTGAAATAAATAAGATTATTTCTTTGGTATTCAATGGGCATTAAACAAGATCCTTGCTGAATGGTGGAACATTTCTTACAATTAAAGATGACTTAACTTAATGAGATACACTGTTTTTCAAGTGTAAATTCTCAACAGTTTTCCTTAGAGGAAAATCTAGGACATATAAGGACATTTGTTGTTTTTCTTTCTTAATCAATGCTGATAAATTCATAAAGAATTTCAGACTCCTCTAGGGAGAAAAGATTCAAATTTAAAATGAAAAATTATATGGACTTGTGTGTATTTAAAGCTTGTATTAATTTTAAATAGGTAATAGGTACTTTTAAAATTCACAAAACCTGGGGAAAAAAAGGACGAGTATGAATTTGAGAGCAACTGATTAAAACTAGTTGCAACTACAGGGACCCATCCACCCATGTAAAGGATGGAGGATACAGCAAGAAGCAGCCTTATATCATTGGCATTCCTTCAGCTACTTATAGCTTAATAGTATGGAAAAAAAATAAATGAGATTGAAGAGAAAAAGAAGACCAGAAGTGTGGGAGGAAAATGAAGGACAACAAAGCATGTTTTCTGCCTATTCTGTGTGCCAGAGGTGTTGTTTATGACTTTAAAGGTTCAAAACATCTAGGGACAAAATAATCTCTACTTTTAGTTATCCAAAACTAAACAGAGTTAGAACAGGGATACAGTTGTCCTTCAGACTCTGGGAATTAAAATCCAGATCGGCAGCAGGAGTGGCTAAAGCTTCTGTAAATTTGGAGAAGACAGACAGACAGACCTCTGTGCAGTTTATTGCTCTTGAACCTTTCGGTTCCTGGCCTGAATTCACTACTGGGAACCACCAGCATTCAGAACCCAGCAGAGGAATCACCTGATAGGAGGTTTGGAGAGAGGATGACAACCAGTGAAGGTAATAACCTCGATGACTTCACTTCATTCCCATGTGAACCCTGGCGAGAGACCTCGAGACACAAGGGCTTGGTTACAGCAGCTGCTCGGGCAGGATTGCACTGGTTCACTGTGTTTTCTCCTGAGGGATCATGGACAAAGCTTAAAGTCCAGCTTTAATCAGGTGTTGTAGAAAAATGTGTATACTTGCTGTTCTTGTGAGCACATCATCACTGCCCACAATAGAGAACTAAATCTTAGTAAGAGTTTTAGAAACAGTCCTGGAAGCTCTGACCGAGTAATAATGTCCTTTTGGCATCTTTGGTGGAAATTTGTGTCACTCTCAGCTGCTATCAATCCCTCTCTCTTCATGGCTTGTACAACCTTGTGTGCATGTCTTGGTGGTTATCCTCCTATGTTTTGGTTTGACTGTTTCATCAGCCAGATGAATTCAGTCTAATGACATATAAAATATAACCAGATCTAAGTTTGGGCCCAGATTCCTGAGGTTCAGGCATATGGGAATTTAGGAGGCATTCAGAATCGTATTTAACACAAAACAATCTGAAAACTGAACAAGCTGAATATAAAAGTTGAGTCCTATTTGTGGCTTCAACAAAGATGTGCCCTAAGGTAGCTAGAAGTTAAACATGGAAAAATGGAAAGCTTCAGTAGACTGTAGCCAATTTACCACTGCTGCCAATACCGAAATACAGCTCATTCTGAATTAAGCTGGCAGTGATATATGGCATAATAAATTTGCTTGGTATGACTCTTGGGTTAAGATCTTATGGGGAAAGTTGCCTAAAGAAAAATCTCACTTATATTTTAATTTTTTTTAAGATATAGCTTTGCTTGACATAGGATTTTGTGAACAGGATGGAAAAGATGGGTGGCAAGAAAAAAAAACAGATTGGTCTCAAGTTCACGAAGGCACACCAGCATACAAGAACAGAGTTGTGAAGGAACTGAATATACATGTTCAAACTTTTTTTTTTTTAATTTTCCTTTTTTTTTTTTTTTTTTTGGAGGGCTAGAATGGAAGAAATGAAGATAAATTCTCCTCCCTTGCTTTCTGGAATTAGATTTCATTTTCCCTTCCAACATTCTTGTGAGGTTCCCTAAATTAACATTTGCATTTCCTTCCGTGATTAGCACATTCTTGCTAGCCTCTGGCTTTTTGGCAAGTCACAACATTTCCAAGAATTTAGCAAAATGTTTACAGGCGTGATCAGATTTTTTAAAAAACAACTGATGAAAACCTGTTATCTTAGACTTTTTTCCTTGCTAATCTGATTGTAAATTTACTAAACAAACGAGTGAAGTAGCAGCAGTGAAAGTCATAGTATATTATGCCAGACAATGTCACAGGAATGAGTGCTTGAGGCAAGAGAAGGTAGGATTGATTTTGGTACCAGAGAAACTGTGGCATGGAAGAGGATCTCAGTAATCCAGAAGAATTCTCTAGCAATTTTCAAACATCAAAACTGATACTAGAATTTCCTGACTGTCTCCTGGCACATGGTGTTTTGAAAGATGGGAGCATTAACAACTAACCACTGCCAAAAGGGGATGCCTTTTACCACTTTCCCACTCTCTCATGTTCACCATATTCATGCCCTTTTTATCCTCTTCGACAGCCTCTTTAATTCACTAACTCCAGGGGCGGGAGGGGGGGAAGCATTGAACACTTTCTGATATGACAGTGAGTCAAAGGGCCCCACAGAAGATCTGAAGAGCTCTAGAGGTGGAAAGGGGAGGGCACAGATGTAGGAAAACAGGGAATGAGAATGTTAGGAACATTGGTAAGGGAAGGAAAGGGTGAAGACAGAAACAAACATCGTTTAGTGTCAGCAAATTTAAGATTGGTGCAGTTGTCTGTGGAAGCCGAATTGTCTTATGGGGTGGCTGAATAAATGGTCTCTATTTTTCTCTGTGAAGTTTGGAGCTCTACAGTATGATATACGATGGCAGAAACACAACAATGGCAAAGTGCTATAATTCTATCAAACACCTTGTGAAAAAAAATGTTCTTTAATAAGCTTCACCATAAAAACAAACAGCAGAACTCATCCACAAAATCCAAACAGAAATACGGTCACACAGATCTAGGACGGATTCGTGTTTATACAGAGAACACAACTAAGGACTCTGGGGGTACTGTAATTCAAATATTAAATAAAAAAAAACCAGAAGACCTCAGAATGAGGCAGACAGCATAATTCAGAGGGCTGGACCTCCTCTGAGGCCCAGGGAGTGTGATGCCATATTAGGAAGATGACTGCTCTTCCTTTCCTTCCATCTCTCTGACTTTCCTTGTGGCGAAATTTCAAGAGCATTCAGGGTTTTGAAATGTAAGTATGACTGACTCATTATATTAGACAAGCAATGAATCCAGCTTAATTCTCAACCTTCTAGTGCTTCATTCCCTTGTACCCACCTTCCTGAGGCTGGGGGAAAGAGGGGAATCAGGCATAGGGGAGGAAGTCATTCTTGCTTGTATTCCATGTGCAGCAATTTCCATGTGCAGTGGGACTTCATGATGTGCTTCACATCTCTTATGTGCTCTTTACGAAAACGGAGAGTCAATAGATGGAAGGAGCAGCAGTTTAAATGGAAGATGGGTTTATTTCTTATAAAAGAGTTGTATTTTACTAGGTAAGATGATATGATCTTGAATCATTCTTTTTCTATATATAGAAGGTAAGTATAAGTCCAGCCCAGAAAAATTAAAGAAGGCAAACTAAAAGTATAAAAACATTCTTGGGCAAGTTTTGATGTATTTTTTTTTCCATGGGAAATATAAATACAAAGACAATCTGTGTTTTTTTAATTAAAAAAGATTGATCAAAAGTTTCTATTCGGTCCAAAAGGGAATTAGAGTATGCACTAGCTTTTTGGATTAACAGGTAAATGCCACTTTATATACTTGCAAAAGAAGAAAACACGGGGAAATTCAAAATGCAGTTGCTTGGTATATTAGTTTCTTGATTATTTTAGAAAAAAATTGTTACAAACTCCAAAAGCTATTATTTAACACATGGGAAACACTTTGTCATTGAAGATTATTTTCTAGAAACCATTCAAATTATAAATAAAGCAATTCATGTTTTTAAAATTATTTAATATAATCATTGTGCCCAGTTTGAAACCACGAGATTCAGAAGGTCAGGTCAGGTTATTTAATAACTGACCAAATTTTTACAGTTCTGGGGAGTTACATTAAGTAAAGGGTGATTATTCCAGAAATTGAATCCCTATAGTGTTGATTATTTTCTGTTTGTGCATGTTGTAATAGAAAAGAATCACAATTATTCTGCCACAGCTATGGTTATGTGATAACCACAATGACAATGACTGAGCTGGTAACTCACCGGAAATTTTGACACCTCCTCTCCCTGAACAGCTTCCAGTACTCTGGGCAGAGAGAAAAGTTAAATGGCCTTGCCCTTCTAAGAGTAAATCTGCACTGTTAGGTGGAGTTGTATGTGTTCCATGTTCCATACTTGGAGAACATTCCTTTTACATCGAAGCCTTTCTGGTATCAGCAGCTCATACCTCCTGGTGTCAATTCAACCTGAGGTACTTACGTGTCCTCCAGCTTTATCAGTTCTCTGAACTGAAGTACAGATTCCTGGGTTCAGTTATTTAGTGAGGTAACAGGATTGGAAATTTGTCCTAAATGTTATGCGGGCCCTTGAAAGCAGATTTCAGATTAGTTCCTGGGGATGTTATTGCAGGGGGCCTGGCTCTGCTCTTACACCAGCGTAAGTATTTCCTTAGAAATCTGCACAGTACTGGTGCAAGCAAGAGAAGAGGCCCGACATGTCTAATGTTCACCTTCTGCAGTCATCTTTTCCACATTGCCCTGTGTAAACCTAACTTGAAAAAAGAGAGATACAGGTATTAACCATTTTCACCTTTCGATCCAACCACAGTTTCTTCAAAAGATGGTACTGTGCATTGCCATCACCAGCTATTTTAGATCTAAGCTGGAAAATTTTTCCTCTCCTTGGCTTCAGAACAAAGGTGGACCTTAACTACTAGTAAGTTTATATTTTGCACTGAAATATGGCACTTGCATGTCAGAAGTTTTCTGAGGGGGATGACCTTTAAAATCCTCAGAAGAAGCAGAGCAAGGAAGATCACAGAATCGCAGAATGGTTTGGGTGGGAAGAGAACTAATTATCATCTAGTTCCAGTGCTGTGCTGTGTCCAGGGATGCCACTCAACCAGGCTGCTAAAAGCCCTGTCTAATCTAGTCTTGAACACTTCCAGGCATGGGGCTCCACAGCTTCTCTGGGCAGCCTGTTCCAGTGCCTCACCACCCTACAGTAAAAAATTTCATTCTAATATCTAATCTAGACCTACCTCCTGCCAGTTTAAAACCATTTTCCCTTGTCCTGTCACTACATGCCTGGGTAAAAAGTCCTTTTCTATCTTTCCAGTATGCCCCCTTTAGGTACTATAAGGCTGATGTAAGGTCTCCCTAGAGCCTCCTCTTCTCCAGGCTGGGAAACACCAAGTCTCTCAGCCTGCCTTCACTGGAGAGGTGCTCCAGCCCTCTGAGCATCTTTGTGGCCTTCCTCTGGACTAGCTACAACAGGACTATGTCCTACTAATGGTGGAGGTTCCCACAGCTGGACAGAGCACTCCAGGTGGGGTCTCATGAAAGAGAAGGGGAGAATCACCTCCCTTGGCCTGCTGATCATGCTTCTTTTGATCCAGGCATTTCTAGAATAAAAAATTTTCCTTCAACATAAAATATGAATTAAACTCCAACTTGGAGATCAGCTCTCAGAGCTGTTCAGCCTCACTTGATGTTTAACACGTAGATTTAATGAATTTCCCTGGCACTGTGGACTACAAGTCAAGAAATTTATAACCGTGTTGGAAGCAAGAGATTGGAGGTTATTATGTTTCTCAGATGAGAAAGAAAAGATCATAATAAAACATCAAGCTTTTTGTCATGAAATGAGGGAGCAGGTGTAACTAGGAATAGATGAATCTTTAGTTCATAAGCATTAACTTCCAATCAGAACAAGATTTAAAAGTCTAATTGCGGAACAGAGAAACAATACATCCTGCACATACTAGCTATTCTGCTGCATTAGAAACAGGTTAGACATTTGCATTTTCAGAGCCCAACACAGGGAGATACTGAGAATTTCTGGTTAGACTAAAATATTTAGAGTAATCCCTGGAGTCAGGAATCTGAAAGATGTACCTTTAGACTAAACCCGTGAGTGTTAGCAGGTTCTAAGGACCAAATCTAAACCAGAGATTCTATTTTAGCAATATATTTGGGGATGTCAGATCTTCCTGTGAGAACCTCTTGACAGTTTGGGTCATTCACAAAGATAGTTGCATAACTTCAAATCAGAAAGTAAAACCCGTATGCAAATTCAAATAAGAAAACAACTTCTTTTGATCTTTATCCTGCAGGGAAGCCAGACACACTTTTCTAGGTCTAGTTGCTAAAGATTAGGTTGCATAGTTAAATATAAGTAATTTCACTTTTACTTTAGTCAGGTGTCATGCTTTCCTACCAGAGCACCCTCATACCTGTAAAAGAGTGGAAGAGAATAGAGCTCTATCTTCTATTTATTTGGCTTGGCTGTAGGATCATAATTCAAACTCCAAATTAATTTAGGGGGAAACATTTCACCGTTTTGTGTGCAGAAGAGGGAAAACTAACATTTTCACCCTAGATGCTCCTGTAGGTTGTATTCTTCTAAAGCTTACAGTGTTCTATTTGGCCAGTTTGCCTTGGGATTCCTGATTACACTTTAAACATTGCAGGAACTGATGCATTTGCCTCTCTCCAAGATGGTAAACTTTACCTCCCTGAAGTGTAAGAGAGAAAAGGAGGTGCGTTTTGGTGTTCTCTTAAGCAAATTATCAGAGTAAGTGTTTGCTTTTCAGGGATACCAGCAGTTCAATCAAATTAGAATACTTCAAACTAAGTTTAATAAAAGGTAATCATGCCAACACTTACCTCCCGATTTTCAGGGATCATTAATATAACTGATTTAGAGTTTTGCTTAACTCTTAAAAAGGGTTGCATTGACCCTAAAACATCATAAGACCTTACCAAGTATTTCTCTAGTGACCTTTCCTAAGAAATGTCCGTAATAGGATTTGTAAAAATATCATTTACAATAATGATAATAAAAGAACTCATCGGAGAGGAAAAACTTCTTGAAAAGGGAAGTTATGGAGCTTTAGTTGTTGTCCTGAAGCAACTGAGGAAACATCATTTGCTTGCACAAAATTAATTGCTGTTGATGCAGGTAAACCAAAATGAATTAAGAATGGGGTGTTTAAATCTTGCCCCCTACATTTCAAAGTATTACTGACTCAGAAGTGGATTTCTTGGCTCTGTTTTGTCAGTTTATATAGGCTGACACATCACATCCATTATTTTAACACAGTTTTTGTGTGTGTGAGTTATAACTACTCTGACTGACTGGCTGCTCTGTAATGTAATGAATGTAGACAAAGGCCGCCTAAGGTAGAATACTTATTAGGTCAATTAATATACCAGCAGCATCTTGTTCCTGGGTTAATCATTGGACTGAACCTTTACTTTGCATTCAAATGTGGATGTGGCCATAAAAATGACTCAGGAAAATGACATTTCTGTCATCTGTGTTTGTTCTCTTCCTATGACTTACACATTACATTTACTCAGTTTGTGAGTCATAACTTGATTTTCCAGGTGTCAAAACATCATGCTCAACCTGACATAAAAAAAAAAAATCCAGCTGTGATGCTGTGATGATCTGCACATCACTAACACCAGTCATATTCTGAAACTGCAGTTAAATTGGTGATGTGGCTTTAGGGTTTTTTTAAGGAATTGGTTTGGGATTTTTTTAGATGATGCACAAGGTAGAAGAACATCTGTCTTGCCCTCCCACAGGACCTACTAAATGTATTAGATGTATGGTCTGTAACTATCCCATAATTCATATGACAAAGGGTTCTTTCTGGTTTTTTTGGAACCATCATTTCACAGCTTTCCTTTCTGAAAGAGCATGGAAGAAAAGTCAGACAGACCTTTTTGTCCAAAGCGAAGAGGAAAGAATCATTGAAGTTAAGTGATAATGTTTGTAAAAGAGCAAATGTCAACAAACTGGACATAGATAAATTTAGACAGAGGATTTCACACATAAACCACCCCACCCAACCTGGGACCAGGAGGTGCAGCAGGAGGAGAAGCCATCTAAAATGTGCTCTGAATGACTATCTAAGTAATTTTGTGATGTGGAACCCTTGTGCTGAACTTAACCCAGAAGAGTTAAATTCTGCAAAAGGTGCTCTAAAAAGTGGGTTCGTACTGCCAGCTTCTCAGGAAAATTCTCATCCTTCTCTGGTATAATCTGTAATTCTGCTGAAGCAGTGTATGCTTGCTAGACTGCATACACTCTCCAGCGGTGGAATATGCCTTAGCAAACATAAAATAGAAATTAACAGCCTTAGAAATTTCACTTGTAGGTTGGGTTTTTTTTGTGTGTGTGTGTGTTAGTTTTGTGTGTTGTTGATTTTGAGTTTTTTTTCTCTCAACAAACTTTTAGAAAGAATAGAGAACATTTAAATTTTGAAGTGAGTGTCATTAAAGAGTCAAAATGCACCGGTAGTTGCTGTCTCCCAGCATCTGAACTCTTACAGTTGTTTTGTCTTCTCAAAGTGTTAAGGAAAGTATCAAAGATATCTCTGAATTTTATATCTATTGGTAAATTTTGACTTTTTAATGAAAATCATTTATACCAAAACTATGTATATTGGCCCAAAGTCCTGGTTATCTGACAGAAATAAGCAGCTTTTTACTTAATACCTCAGACCAATAAATTAATTTTCACAATTTTATTCCAGAGATCAAGAAGAACCACAATATATTTAAGTTTATAAAAAATGTTTTGGAAACACATTCTCAAATGTGTAAAGCTCACTCCATCACAGCAGCATTTCCTCCAGAAAGGTAAGTATTGTTATCTGGAAACTTCAGTATTTTTCTCCCCACTCAAATATTACACAAGATTTATAGTCCCTGTGTTTTATATCAGACAGGTAATCAGAAAGCTTAAATCAATATTTCAGACTGTTAAGTAACTTTAGAGAACAACTTTATAGTGATAAAGGTAGCACAGCAGAACAGCTTGATTCTGCAGTTTCGCCTGACCACTGAAAAATCTCAGGAATTGTGACTTAGGAAAAAGAAAAGTATTGTGGCCTTCAAGAATGGCTTTACTGCAAAGTATTTTAGAGCAGAATGAAGAAATCACAGCTTGTGGGCTGTGACTAAAGTCAACATTACCTCACTGCCATTTTTTCCCTCTCCATTATTATTAGGTCATGCAAAGATAAGGACTGATGCAAGACCCACCAGAGAGTCTTGAAAAATCCATTTCTAGAACAAGAAAAAAAGTTTCCAGCTCTCCATTACAGGGAGGTCTAAGGAATTTTAATAACACCAAAAATGTCAGAAAAGACTTTTGTGGGTCTGCAGTAGAAAAGAAGATGCAAAAGAAATTATATATCTAAACTTTTTTTTTTTTTTTTCCCCACAGTTCCACTATATCCCCCAGTAAATAGTCATGCATTTTGAGATTTTCCCTCTCACTTCCAGGGGAATTACTCAGTTTTAATCAGATTATTGTCCTACCTTGTCTAAAATCCTGTTTTGGAGAATGATTTCTTTTATGAGGAGAGAAGTCCACTGCCTTAATCTCCTTTCCTACTCACACTGGAGTAACACTTCTTGCTGTTTATCTCACCATGATCAAAACCGGCAAACCACAAGGTAAAGAGATCAAAGCAGTTTTCCATTGTAAATTCACACATCCTGATCATCGTCCATTTTGTCTTTGAACAAAATGGGCAGCCAGAACAGAGCTAGAACTGTAGCCTACTAATGATACCTAGCATATCTTCCTTGAAAAAGTGTTTTACAAAGGCTTTATGCTCATTTCAGACCTGCTCCAAAGAGGATAAGAAAATTCAAAAAAACACCTCAAACCAACAGGGATTTTCTACATCAAGAAAATTTCATTTCCGGATGAGGAAAGGAGGTTTATGCTGTCATTCATTCATTTTGGCATTTCCACAAGGAAGAAAAAAAATTCTCAAAACTACAATCCCCGCAGAAATCTGCATTATCCCTTTGGAAGTATCTGTCTAAAGTGCTTAGTCTTTCACTTTTGTTAGCAAGAAGACTCTAGGCCCAATACTGAGGGTGGGGTTGAATTCAGCTCTGCCACCTTGAACATATAGCCCAGATTTTCCAGAGGGAAAAGCAACGAGGCTTTCAATTTTATTTACAGGCAAAGAATTTGTAGAAGAACAAAGTGAGTGCTCAAGGAAATTGCTTAAAATTAAACACGACTTCCAAGTTATCACAAAATAATTTACTTTTAAAGTGTTCTTAATATTTGTCAGTACATGCAGCAGAAGCGTTGGGAAACTACCTGCACGATGAGCCCTGTTACTGTAGGTATGACACATGTGTGTAGTTAAAATAATTCTTGACCCAAACAACTGGCAACTTAAATAGAAAACTTAATGAAAGGTGATGTTATCCCCATTAGATAAGAACTGAGGCAGACAATTGCAAGACTAGCTTCACTGTTACAACTTTAGGCCCAAGAATGAGAGAGCACGGAATTACGACCACTACACCTCAAATTCAACTGCATGCTGGTGGAGCCTTTATCTCTATTCATTTACTGCAGATGTCCCCCAGCATATATGACGTGTCAAACCCCACAAAATCTAGCCCAGATATCAGCTCAGCATTGCAATTGTGAGGCAAGACAAAAATCTTTGGATGCTTTTCCTGTTTTGGGGAAGTGTCCAGCCTGAGGAGATTATTTATTTCTTTAAGCATAGTTTAGTTTATCAAATTCGAATTTTTTAAAACATTTTAGACTTCTTAAAACAAAACCCTGAGATGATTGGTTTTTTAACATTGATAGATTTACAATGTTACAAAAATACTTTAACTCAGATATCCTAGAAAAAAAATTGGCAACCTAATCACATATCAATTAATCTAACAATTATTTTTTAAAACGAGATTTTGCTCAAGAACTGACATTAAGTATGATACAAAGCAAAGCCACTGTGTAATTAGTGACTAAAAGCTTTCAGAAGTGACATCTACCTCCAAGTAAAACATTTTTCACCTGTCTCATTATGTGTGAAAGAATGTAAATGGATGAAAAAGTAGCTTTTCATTTTTGTCTTATTTTTCAAATCGTAATTGTTGCCATGTGTTAAGAAGACAGTTATTGGACAGTCGTCCTCAACTCCTTTTTTAGATAAGGCTAATAAGAAATAATATTTCTGTGCTGTTATACCATGTTTTCTACTTTTTTTCCAGATACTTGAATACACAGTCAAGGATCCTGCATCAGAAGAAAGTTTTTTGCTCCCAGAGGGCTTAAAGAAGTAGGCAAGAGACAATGGAGAGTCCTGAATGACCCACTTTTTGGGTCTTGACAAGGCACCACTTTACTGCAGAAAGAGGGAAATCCTTTGTCTGGATCATGGCTGTGGCTCAGCTAACTGAGTTAATACTGAGTAAATATGAAATTATATTTGAAAGACAGAGCACAGGGAACCAGCCTGAGTGCTCTTTACAAATGGCTGGATGCAGTGAATGCTTTTTACAACAGAGAATTCAGAGCCAAGTGTCTGTCACAGCAGTGAAGGCAGACAGTCAGCACAAGAAATTCTCTGCAGCTGCATTCTGCATGCACGTCCTCAGGGCAAATACACATTTTTCAAAGCCAGAGAAAAGTACCCAGCAGTAGCTGAGGCCCTAAACAAAGGATGCCAGAATGAGAAATCTGAGTTTCTTATATGGACAGGAAAGGCATTATCTTCATAAGGACAATTTATGAGACATTGCAGTTCCCTAAATGCATAAATCCAAGGTGTAAGGCGTGCTGAAGATGCTAACCTGAACAGTGGGCATGGTGGTGGTAGTGGTGTTGATGAGGACTTGGTGGCAAAAAAATAGGAATGCTGGTGAACAGCTAGAGAGGAAAGCTTAAACTTTGCCCTGGAGCAATACTTGGCCTGGAAGAGAAGGTACGGTGTGGAAATCACCAGCACAGAGGCAACAGGTGAAATTTTACCGGTAGTTGAGAGCCTCCAGGGAAATAGCACAGAAGGAGAAGAGAAGGGGGCCAAAGACAGGTATGCTCAGGATGCCACACAGTTTTGCAGGAGAAGAGACCCAACAGAGCACAGAGTAACAATAAGTGACCTGCCACCAGAAAAAACACGGGCATGAGGCTGAAGGTAGGTCTGAAGTGTCTTGGGCTGCCAATCATCTAATCACTGAACCATCCTTTTGCCCACAGGAGCTGAAATGTGATCTCAAGATGGATGAACTACTGGTGGCTGTGGAGGAGAGGTGTGAAAAATGAAGCTCAGTTGCTGTCTTTCATCCAGTGTCATGGTGGTTCCTGAAATCAAATAAGATGAGCACAGTAAGGACTTTCTCTTGCATTTGTAACAGGTGATAAGCCTAATAAGCGTAACTACAATACATTATTGAAATTTTATTCCCACCACGGTAGCTATCAAAGTGCTGACTTTCATAATATGCCTGCCACCCATGATAATTTGCTTGGACCATTAATCAAGAATACTTCCATGAACTCACTGGGACACATCAGTATATGTAACAATGTTAGAAAATAAAGTCAAAATTTTAATGGTTTTGTATGATTTGTTAACTTAGGATTTTTTTTTTTTTTTCTATCTGAGCCCCTAGCAAAACTTTAATCAGCACCCACGAAAAGGTAATCCAGCTTCTTTCAATAAAACATGTGCTCCAGACTACTGAGTGCCATCATTCGCTGGTATTACAGGGCCTGAAGAAATCATTGCAGAGAGTGCACTAAGGTATGTGTGTATGAAGTGACTGTCACAGACATTGCCCTGTAGTATCAGGCCATGTGGTGTCTATCAATCTACATCCTGAAGACAATCTCTCCCACACTCTCTGCCTCATACCAATTTTGTGGCAGAGTAATTTCAGCGAGACATTGTCATTCCTCTGTTTTCTAAATTCCCTTTGTGACTGCTGCTCGTGAACAGGTAGCAAATTCAAAACAGCAGTGACTGTGGCAGAAATTCAGTTCTTAAAAAAGGCAGAGATGAGGTAAGATCAATTAGTCTGTACAGGTGGCTGAAAGAGAAAATGATGTTTCATGACACATTTTGAGCTACTGATGTAATTTACATTTGAAGCTGTTTGAAACAGGTCCATTTTAGGGTTTTGGCAATTTGTGTACAAAAAACCAAGCGTCTGCATTTTTTTTCTTCCAAAATGCTCTATTGGAAATATCCCTGTGGATATCCAGATGTTGCTTTGCTAAATCAGGTCAGTAAAGAAAAAAAAGTACACAACATTTTCAATAAATGTTAGAAAATCTTGAACACAAACATTAAAAATAAAAAAGAAAAAAACAAAGACAATACCAAGACTTTATTCTTTTTTTCTTTCTTTTTTTTTTTTTTTTCTTTTAATCTTTCTTTTTTCTGTAAAGAACAATTTTGGAACAAGAATCACTACTAAAAATTTAAAGTAATTTTATTGCTCTAGATTTGTTTTAAGACATGATATTAATCTTTTGAGCTATAGGAGATAAGGGTTTGGGTCTAGTTTGCAAGTATTGTTAGTCAAGAACTGTTCCACTGAACTGAATGGGAATAGGCTAGTATAAACCAGCTTTGAATAAAATATGAATTCAAATTCTCTTCATTTGATTTGTTAACTAAGATTCAATCATTTTTAGACTGAAACCACTAGTGAAATTTTCATCAGCACCCAGGGGTAGATAATCAAACTCTTTATGGAAAAGAAGGCCTTTCAGTTCACCTTTAAGAACTTCCTATCTTGTCTTGCTCGTAATCAGCCTACACTAAATTGCCTGGAGAGTTTAAATATGATTGTATTGTTCTTTATGGAGTTATATGTCTCCAACCTGAATCTACCGAGAGAAGGAGAGACCAAACTTTTATGTGCATGCACAAATGTGGCTGACTGTCGTTCTTGCCACTGGACTGCACAGAGGAAGCAGGATTAGTAGCTCAGTGATTGTACATTGTGAAAACTGTAACATATTCAACACTTTTCTTGCACAGGACTGAGGTTTGGAAATCTTTTTCCCCTCATTGAATGAGAGAACATGATCAGGACAAGAGCCTTAGCCCCTGATTCACGCTAAGCACCGCTGTGAGACCTTGAATATTTTCTTTAGATAATCATGGAAAGAGGGAAGCTGGCAAGCAGTGCTCACCAGGGAATATCCTCTGGGCATCCTGGTGGATACTGACCTCCTGGAAGTGTGTGGACTGGCCCAGGACAGTTGCCTATGGACCTTGCTGCACTCCCCAGTATCACCAGGCTTTTTAGGCTTTCATGTACACAACTCCTGCATGGAAGAGTGATGATATTCATCCCATCAATCCCACTGCTGAGGCAGGATTTTTCTGTGTGGTCTGCTCCTGAGTACTTCTCCAGTGTGGTTTTAAATGAGTCAAAACATGAGTTCATGGTCCCCCCGAAAATAATTTTGCAGCATGAAAGAGCATAGGGAAATTTCTCATATTTTTCCTCTGTTCTTAGAACTACTATTTCTTTGTTTGTTCACCTTGCTCACACCTTTTCAACATGAACAGCCTGCTTGTTATGGTAATGTTACAAACAGTATGAAGTAACTGAAGATCTTGAATTATGAGAAACACATTTGGATTATTCATTTGTTGCCAAAATTGCCCAAAGGATTTCCGCTTTATCCCTGCAGTCCCCTGATCTTAATGCTTCCTTCACTTTAACACCCTGGTATTATATATATTTTTCATCTGCTTCAGAATTAGACAGACCAGAAGTGATACCTTTGCCAATTCATCTTCACTTACACTTTCTTCATTCAGCCTGTCAGAGACTACTGCAAAAGGGAGGCAAAGCTGGAACATGACAAATAGGCACTGTGATTGTTTTCAACATGCCACAAAAAAGTAGGACAAAATATCTTAATGTTTTCCTCTTTTCCCTCATCCTTCATTCAGCAGAGATTTGCTGTCATTTATAAAGGTCACTGGCCTATGAAGCAACTGAGAAGGCAAAAACTTTTTCTTTCTTTCAAAGTATGTACTCAAGCTGCAGCAATAACATAAACCCTTTATTATGTGATGGTTGGCTGCAGCCCCAGCTAGTCACAATCAGTTAAATAAAGAATTTTAGGGGCATGCCTCAGTTTATTTAAGCTTGCCCCAAAAATGCATGTTATAAAACCAGATAAAATGATGCTTTAGTGAAGGCATTTTGAAACCGATGACAACCCTGACAGCTTTTATTGCAGTGATCCTGGAATATTTTGAAATGAGGCCATTCAACGCTGTTCAAAAGACCAAGAAAAAAAAAAATCAATAGATTACTGTGTCTCATGCTGTACATCTTGTACATGCATTTTGCAAATATGGATGATAAGCACACCCTTCCTCTCCACAAAAAAACCCTGTTTCCTCCCAAAGCTCTTGGGACCTGACGTCTCTATGTTCCAAAGGTAAAATATTTTTATTTCAAAAGATCATGATAGTCACAGCAGGTAATATTTACCTAACTTAGACTTCCATCACAGTCCACAGGTCAAGTGTCTTAAGGAGAACTATCTCTTGTCATGCATTGCTTTTCCTCTCCATCAAAATTGCTGATGGAAAAATAATCTAAATAGTATAGAATACAGAAGCATGAAGCAATACAAGTATGGTTGTCATGAAGTATAACAAAAACTTTTCCCCATCAAAATATTTCAAGTTCCAGTCAAGATATTTCACCTTAGAAATTTCTGCACTTTTCCTTTCTTATGAAAAATGGCCAACTTTCTTAAAGTGCTTAACTTTAAGTGGCTAAGTAGTCCCATTTAACTCAGGAGACTGTTTAAGTGTTCAAAGATAACAACCACTTACAGAGAACAGAGTATACCTTACCTTGTGTCCACTTGAGAGAATTAACAGAAAAAGTATTTGAAGATTTTTTCAAAATGTGTTTTTCTGTTCACTATAATTTCTAGTCTTTAAGTTGGTTAAAAAAAAAATGTGGTAGGATTTGAGCTGATTCTGCTGATCTCCTTTTTTTGGTGGAAAAAAGGCTTTTTCAGATTACGTGACAATGATGTACTCCACAGACTTGTGAGGCAGAAATTCAGGAAAACAGATCTGTAGGAAAGTAGGATCCACGAAGAAAGGCAAAAAAACTCCCTGAAAATAGGAGACATCATGTATAATGCCTGTACTCCCAAAATATGAGTTCAAGGTGCCTGTCTTGGCAGTTTCTCGTGAGAAGTTGCTCGTATAAAGTCTCCAGCAGATTTAGGATGTTGTGAAAAATTTGAGTCTTTATGCTGCTTTGAAGAGAGTCTGCAGACTTAGAACACAAGCTCTAACTCTCTGATGATAAAGTTGTTAAATATCAGCAGCAATTCTTGGCCTTCTTCCTCTGAAAAAAAAAAAAAACATTACCCTGTAGTTCAGTCTTTCTCACTAAATGTTTTCTACAGTTTTCTCTTCAGAAACCCCATTACCTTCATTATCTTCATGCCACAGAGACATTTCAACTCTGACATTTGGTTTGTGACAGATAAATGGGTCCAGCTCACGGGAAGACATAACGTTAACTAGTTACCCTGAAGATTAACACAGGATTTAGGTGACTAAGTCTAGAATGTGTCAGAAGGAGAAGCCCCCACACCAAAAAGAGAAGCACGGTATGTCTCCATGTCATCATAAGACTTGCACACCTGGCCTCACCTGCAGGGAAGAAAGTTGATCTTGAGTTCTTCTTGAAGTCCATCTACATCATTCCACAACCAAACGTGCAGAGACAAATGTCTTCAGCCTTATGAGCATTTTTATACCTGCTTGACTAGAAGCTCAAAGTCTAGTGACATACACAACACTTGGCAGGTCTGGAGACTTTCTGAAAAATTTTTTATAACTTTCATACGGAGTAGGGTAGGATTTGTTATTGAAACAGATTCCTTCCACCTCATTTTTATTCTGGTAAATTCTAACAATTTTTGAGAGAGCAAAGTCAGGTCTACCTCAGCCTCTCTTTGATGATTGCAACATTTCTAGTGTTTTAGAACTTTGGCACTATGAATATAAACTGGCAAATTTTCAGTGAAGACGTTTTAGTTTCAAATTTCAACAGGGTTTTCTGAACTGAAAAATGACATGGTGAACTTTAAAACAAGACTGCCACGGGTAGAGCATGCTATTCTAGCTGTGTTTGACATCCTCACCCCTCACCTGAATTTATCTAGGAGAGATTGGCAAAAAACTTTAGGCCTGAAAGCACCTGACACACATCATCATTCATGACAATGTGTGAAAAAAATAAAGCCTAGGACAATTTAAAGCACTGCAAAATAATAATGATCAAGATTATATAAGGATCTTCTCAATCTGCCCAGAAGTTCAATGGATAACATATAGCAAGTGGATTTGAAGTGCAAAGGGAATGGAGGATGCACTGTCATTGAGATGGTTGCTGTAATCTTCACTGTTAAACGGAAATTGTTGTGATTGGCATTAAAACACCATTCCAGAAATGAACCTATTTTAGTGTTTTCCCAGTAATTAACGCCACTTGTAGTGTAAAAGACAATGACAGGAATAAGTTCTGGTCCTTGACTTCTACATTTCAGCTCAGAACAACAATGTCTCAGCGCCACGAGAAAGGTTTTATTGAAAGTACATTGTTTATAAGCTCAGAGCAATCAAGGCTTTTTAGAGGAAAAAATAAAAAATCTTTTCTTTAAGCATATTTTCCCCCTTCAGCTCATAGCAGAATGCTAATCTCTGTGATGACACTCACAGCAGTATCAGTGCTTTTTTGTGAAGCCCCACTTGGTGTCACGTAGGTAACATATCCACTGCACATCATAACTCTTGAATATAGAGGCAGTCTAAAATCACACAGGGACCGCTGGGGTCTCAATGATGGAGTTTTTTCCTCCGTTTGTCCTTGTAACAGCTCCAGAAAAAAAAAAAAAATTAGCTAATTGAATTTCTAGTTTGTAGACAAGCACCGAGGGTTCATGCCCTCTGTAGGTGCCTCCCACTGGATTAGTTTGTAATATGCAGGTGCTAAAACTCCTTTGCAAATCTCATTCAGAGTGACTCAGGCCCAGATCTTCAAAGGAGTATAATGAATGACAGATTGAGAGGTCTCCATAGCCATGAAATCGAGCTTTTGCCAAGCTCACATCTATGGATTAACTCCAGTGTCAGCTGGAACTGCATTGCCTTGGATCCTGGACATGATTATGTCCATATCTTACATCAACTACTAATAAAAGAAGGAAATGGAACTTTTAGAACCTTAGTGAACCCTCTACAGAAGGACCTTCCTCTTATACATCTTCTTGCCTGCGGTTGCCATCACTGAAAACAAAGATAATAGAGAGAAGGAATGAAACTAACTTTCCATAACTTTATTATTATTTGATGAATTTTTTTTTATAGAGTACATTTTTGGCGAAGTTTTTGTCAAGCTTATACCAGTGAAAAATGGAGAGCACACAAGTTTAGTTTAGCTGCAATGACTCTAGTTTCCTTGAAGTGTCATAATTCTTGTTATAAATATGTTTCCTTATGAAAGGAAAGTGTAATTATTTTGCTAATATGCATGAAAATAGCATCTGAGGAACAGAAACAATATGGTGCTGTTTGACTTGGAATTTACTCCCCAGCTGTTAATAACCTGACTAAGTCTCTGGTGGAATTGTGAGTTTGTTATTCCTGTGCTTACAACAAATAGCAACTGTTTCTAAAACTAGGAACTGGGCCAAAGGGGAAAAAACCACGTAAACAAACCCCTTAAAGTCCATATTGTGCATTTAAATTAGTTCCCTAGAGCAGTAAGAAGTAAAAAATCTTATGTGCATGTTGTTGCATTGCTCCCAGTACTGTTTAATTTTTGGAGAAAGCAAAAGTTTATGACAGCCTTTTTGAAATTACATTTGTAATTACATATGCCTCCTACTGTTAAATAAATATTATCAGTGGTTAGTAATATTATATTTGCACCAACTTTTCCAAAAACCATATGGTTTAGCATGTCATGGACCAAAAATATCCTATTTTGAAAGACAGTCACAAAGTGACATTGTTCCAGATTTTCAGTTTATCATAATTCATGAAAAACACAGCAACTGAATACTGCATGAAATATATCTAAAGCCTGGGCAATTTTGACAATCATTTTCATACATTTATGTTTTGGGTACAATTTTCTAATGTATTTAAGTGACTGAAGAGTGGAGGTTTGATTTTAAAAAAAGGTGTATATCAGTCAAACTCTGATCAGACCTATCAATACCTACTTTTCTGAACTTCCAGGCAAAAAAAAATTAAGATCTTTGAAATATTTTTTTTCATTATTAGATTTTACTTTAGGCAAACAAAAAAAATTGCCTACTGACAAGGTTATGTAATTGAATTTGTCACATAGTCGCTCTCCAAGCACTGCCACTTGGTCACTTTGTCACAAGAAAATTGGCTTTGCTGAACATCCTGCACATTAGCAAACTTAAATGTCTCAAAGAAAAGAGTAAGAAAAAGAATCAGGACACCATCAGTACCTACTGGCCTTATATTCTTTTCTTTTATTGTTATGAACAGAAGCATTTCACTGCTGTGATCCGTAGTATAAAGAAAGGTAGGTATATGAATGTCTTTAATAGAACTTGAACTTTTGCTCCAAACTTACATCAAACTCCTGTCATATTGATTTTATGGCATGAGCCGTCTCCCTAGCACAGGAAAGTCCCATAACCTGTCTGAAAAAAAATGGATTTATCTCTTAAATAATTAGTTTTGCTTCCCCCCTTACTGACTATGATTTTTCCCACACCTTGCTAAAATGACACATTCTCAGCACTAATGAAGCACATACATATATTGTGCTGGAGAGGTTTTTTTGGTTTTGCAAATATGTGACAGTGCTTCCAATCCCCTGACGGTTGATACATTGGTCAAATAAATCTTCCAGATGGGTAATAATACAGTGCACTCCATAACGTTCCTTTGCACGCCATATTTACCCACACTTATCTGCAATTGCATGTTTGCTGGCTAAACAAGTGTTGTTATGTGGGCAGCTCTCGTGTAATCATCACGACTCCTAACTGGAAGGCAGTTGAACTCCTGCTTGAGGGTGCTAAGAGGAGGTAGGAGGCAAGCTGTTCGAAGTACTCCAGATCTCTGTGCAAGTTAAATCCTGCTCAGAGATCAAGAACATAGATTATGCACGAAGCACGTGCTGATAAAACAGGATTTTGATAATTGAAATGGGTCTTAAGGGATGCATAGTTTGCGTTGACTCTTTATACAGCAGTAGATAAAGTCAGGTGTGCTATTTACCCACGGGCCAGTCCAAGTACCAGGGACAGGGTTGTGCACCCACAAGAAGCTATGCAAAGGAACTCTGAAATGTATTTAACTTTCCAAGTGTACATTTTCTACATTGTGAAATTTTTTTGTAATTCAGATTTAAATATTTTCAAAGAGTTATAGAGTAGTTGAAGTTGGAAGTGATCTCTGGAGGTTATCTAGTCCAATAATCCACTTTCTCAAATCAGGGTCAACTAGAGCAGGCTGTTCAGGACTTCATCTAGTTGGGTTTTGAATATCTCCAAGGATGAGGATGACATCACAAACTTTCCGACAAACCCCTGCCAATGTTTGAATCGTGTTTGTGAATCTTAGCCTGATAATGAAGTGGAATGGAAAGAGAAAATTAAAATTACCCTTCCATTTCCAACGTCTCACCTGAGCAAAATGAGATACAAATAATTAGCAACTGTATATTTATATTTTAACAGCCCATTTTCTCTTTAAAACTAATTTCTGATGCTGCTAGTAACAAGCGAAAAGCAATCTATTTTGTTGGCTTCCTTTTATGAAGTGAAAGTCTGCTCTTATACAGTGTAAATTTAGCACCAGTCCTTTCCCAGAGAGCCCCTGCAGATGCAGGCCTTGCTGACAGAAGCACCAAAATCTTTCTATTGATTTCAGTGGGCTTTGTGCTAAAAGAGATCTTGTATCTTTTAAGCAGACATGAATTTGTCTTGCTTATATTTGACTGAGATCAGGCAATTATGAGAAAACAGTTTTAATATTTAAATTAGTCAAATGCTTAATTATAAAAGTGCTAAAAGAAGAATGCTCAGCTTCATTGCACTTCAATGGCTTGTAAATTGGCAAGTAGCTGTAAATTAACTCCTGGATTTCTTTAGGTTAATCAAATCAGATTTAATGAAGTGTTTGAAATTCACAGATTAAAGGTATAAAAGTGTGCATCATAGCATGGGGGAGAATCATAGTAATAGTTGTTAATTTCTGTTTTATTTTCTTTTGTTCTCTGTCCTTTTCCCATAGATCTCTAAAAAGGAATAGAAGTGTAATATTTCTAGGATGCATGTCTTCAAGTGATGCTAATGCCCTGATCTTCACAAAAGAATCCCTGATAAATTCTTCACTTCTTTTATCTGATCATTTATTAAGCAGGACTTCCACTCTCCTCTTCACTTCCCATTTTGTAGACCTCCTGCCACCAATCCCACTGCATTGCCAACCTTTCAAAACATGGAAACTGACATTTCTGCTCATTTACTCATTTATTTGTGGACAGAATTGTTGCCAATTGAGTTACCAACTGGTATTTTCTTCTGTTGCAGTAGTTCCTAATAATAATTACATTTCAAATTTGATTGCATTTCAGCATCATTATAATCCACCAAAAAAACACTTTGACTCAAGTCCAGATCTTCCTAAAAATGTATCAGTGTCATGAAAATTTTTGGTTTTTTCTACCTTCAAAACTCATAGGTGTTTGCTCTGATTCTGTGGAAAGCAAGACATCTCCTAATACTGTCTTTAAATTCTTCAGTGCTTCATTCATGCAGGAGCTAGTTTTACCATAAGCAGGAAGCATTCATCTTCTTGCAAGAGGAAGGAAAGACCCTTGTGGCAGAAAAATAGCTCTACCTCTCTGCAGATAATAACAGCTTTTCATTTGGAAAAAAAAATATGCAAAAATGATGTGTTAGAGTGATGTGTAACTGCTTCCCCCTCAAAAAGCTGAGCTGATGTCTGCCAGTTTGCCGTGGTGCATTATAAAAGGCCCTTGAAAATCAACTGAAGGTTTAAAGTGTCCAAGCAGGAAGAATACTTTCGGTACTCCAGTTAGTGTAAATTTAGTTTTCCAGCACTCCACATTCCATTTCTGTGTTGTTGGATAGCAATTCCTTCCAGCATGTGCTCCCTGGCCTGAATATTCAGCAGAGAAATGGGGACAGAACAGACATTCATGAAGAGTAAAAACTGAAATTTAGCCCATCCCTTTTACAAACTGTGAATAGGCTTCCTGTTCCACTCTCATTCGTATAAAATGTAGGCAAATTTTGCCGCTTAACATGCTCTGGAGAAAACCCATCAAAGTTATTATTAAATAATCAGTTGATGTACTGTGTAGAAAAGTTACAGGATGACATAAGAGAGCAGCCCTGCTGAGAAGGACTTGGGGATGCTGATGGATGAGAGGTTGGACATGAGCTGGCAGTGCACACTCACAGCCCAGAAAGCCAAACACATCCTGGGCTGTATCAAAAGCAGTCTGGTCAGCAGGCCAAAGGAGGTGATTCTGCCACTCTACATCAACCTGTTGGAGCAAGTCCAGAGGAGGCCACCAGGATGATTATAGGGATGCAGCACCTCTCCTACGAAGACAGTCTGAGAGAATTCATTTTTTTTTCAGTCTGGAAAAGAAACAGCTTAGGGGTTACAACACCTAGTTGCAAGTTTCCAGTACCTGAAGTGACCCTACAGGAGAGATGGAGAGGGACTTTTTACAAAAACATGTGATGACGAGGTAAGGAGCAGTAGATTCAAACTAGAAGAGAGTAGGTTTAGATTAGACATTGGGAAAAAATTCTTTACTGTGAGGGTGGTGAGGCACTGCAACAGGTTGCCCGGAGAGGTTGTGAATTCCCCGTTCCTGGAAGTGTTCAAGGTCTGACTGGCTGGAGCTCTGAGCAACCTGGTCTAGTAGGAGATGCTTCTGCCCGTGGCACGGGGGTTGGAACTAGACGATCTTTAATATCCCTTCCAATCTAAACCATTCCACAATTCTATGATATGATCCCAAGACTTGGATAGACTGGCTAAACAGTGACACTTGGGGTCTCAATATTCAGTATGTGGGATTATATGATCATATCATGTATATCATATATTACCTGTTCATATGTGATATGTCTGCATACATTGTGTCATTACTTGTATCTGAAAGTTAACTACTTCGGTTGTCCTGAGTGTTTTCAGAAAGGGGAACAGCAAGAATAAAGCTTAGAGTGAACACCCTCAGCTTGCATTTAGCCATGTGCATAAAATAAATAAATAAAATGGTTCAGTTTAAGTGTAAAAATTCACCAAAGGAAAAAAAAAAAAATCCTCACAATGCACTTCAACCCAGCTCTCATTGCTATTCGTAGCCACAAGCAAGAGTTTGTTAGGCGCTCCCTAGGTAGTCTTTCATCTGCTTCGTAAATGCGTGTCCTAGCACAGAAGTATGAGCACTCTGCTGTTCAGTAGCCCTTCATGTATTGCAGTCCTGTGACTGCTCAGACAAGACACGCTTCTGATCAAAATTTGACTGCACGGGTACTTTCCCTATAGCAGTAGGAGATAAATTTAACTCTGACTGAAAGAGTACTTCCAGTAAGCTTGGTCACAATGAAGAAATCATCTCCTGCCTGACTTTTGGCCAGAAAACTTTGGCAGTGGGTTTTTCTGGTGTTCAAGAAAAGACATTTATCCCAGGGTGACAAATATTTCTCTCTCTCTTTTGTTTTATTATGTTTAAATAGAGATGAATTGGGAAAACATTTATCTTGTATGGACTGTGAAAGAATATTAAGAAGTCTGTGCCTGTTAGCAGCTTCCATAACCATGTTTGGTTTACTGTCATGCAGCATTCTGATGGAGGAGAATATTTCACAGCAATGTAATATGACAGAATGTAATCTGTGTTCTTCATTATCATCAATTATGTCTAAGCTATTTTCTTTTATATCCCTTTCTCCCTCTTGTTTTTACGGTTGTGGTTACAAAAGAATAAGTAAAAAACATAAATTACCACCTAAAAGCCATGTGAGAAGAGAAGGAAAGCTGTGGGAGGCACACAATACTGATTGGGTTGTGCCAAACAATTCATCAGTGCTGCAGGTGGGGTCTCATCAGAGAGGAGTAGAGTGGCAGAATCACCTCCTTTGGCCTGCTGGCCAGGCTGCTTTTGATACATTACTATGGGTTTTTTGCCATTTTTCAGCCACATGAGTGTTGGCTTGACTTCTTAGAAACATAGAATAATTCAGGTTAAAAGGGACCTTGGGAGTTGATCTAGTTCAACCTCCTGCTCAAAGTGAGGCTACACTTAATAAACCCTGACTGATGGGAGTTTTATCCAGTAGCATCCTGAAAGCCAGTGCTGGCACCACTCATTTTCCTAGTGCAATTTCCTACCTAAAATGTGACCCAAATTCCTTTGTCACCTCAGCTACTTCACTGGAACAAACTAGTGTTTATACAAGTCTATTTTTGTCTCAATTTCTCTGCTGAAAAGCAGGCCTCTTTTTGGAGATAGGCAGTGCAGGAAGAAAGGATAATTTTTTATGGTAAAGTTAACAAGTTAGGAGAAAGTCTTTTAAGGTCTGCTGCAAAATTTTCAGAGTAAGCCCCCTCCTCTCTCTGCACAACATTCCTCTGCTATAGCAGCGTGGTTGTTATACTCTCTGGCTCCTTCTGAAACACTGTGAGGTAATGTAGTAATATGAGAGAATATCTGCTTGGAATGGCTGATCAGCTGTCTAGCTCCAGCAATGAAACAACTGCTGCCATTGCCTTTCCTGAGCTTTTCTTGGGCCTGTTAGTGATCTGAGACAAGAGTCTCACAGACAAAATGCAAGTGGGCAGTGTGGTTCTTCCTGATGTGTTAAACAGGCTTAGACTGGAAGTTTTTTCCAGGAAAGAATTATATCTGTCCAGGTTCTTGCATAGCATCAAACACAGCAATGTCTGAGATTAGGTGCTGAGTGCTACTGAAATGCAACCAATTAAATGCAATACAAAAAGGTTAAACTTGTCACTGTGCAAAGCTTGTTGCCAATAAACAGCATGACTCTTGTTGGCTGTTCTCTGTGTGTACAGTGTGTGAAAATACATGGTAATCCATGGCTGTGTAGTGTCAGGGAGATGCAGGCTTTTCTGTCACCAAGTTACACAGCAGCAGCATTTGAGATGCAACCCTTCTGCTCAGCTGAACCTGCCAACCAACCTTTCCATGACCTCTGGCCACCCTGTGTTCCCCTTGGTAAGCAAGGTTAGTGTGTCACCGAATGCACTGCTGATAACAACAACTGTTGTTTCTCCTAAATATCGTAAGCCAGATGTGAACTATTAGACAGCATTTGGGATTCAGATTCAAAAAGCTTTTGAGCTTCTTTTCATGCTGAAGGCAGAAATTGAAGATATTAATTGCACTGCTTATAGCTTCAGCCTCTTCATCTGAATGAGATGTTTTGTGATTTCCATAAACCCCAGGAGTATCATGCTTGAAGCTGAAATATATTTCCTGACAGATTGACAAATAGGGCAGATTTTTTTTCTTATTATAGCTATTGGAATTGAAAACACTACCACATAGAGATGCCAAAAAAAGAGACTCTTTTTATACATAAGGGTATTGTTTCCAGAAATGCTTTGAAAGATTCTCCATTAATATTCCTCCTTTTTGTCCTACACAGGGAAGTTGTTTTTTTAGCTGATTGTATATTACATACAACCCAGTGTAAGTCTTGAAACCACTGAGTATAGTTTGCATAATGAAAAAGGCTTTATTCTACCCTTGTTCAATACTGTGATAAATCAGAAGTAATTTTACTACAGTCATGGTGTCTGATGGGTGCAAGAGAGAACAGAATTGCAGCCAGGTATTTTTTCAAAGAAGCAATCCTGGGAGATACTGACATTACTGTATTTTGGTTGTACACAAATGATTAATGGTAGAATCATATGCCATCTGTTCATGCTAATTATATGAAATGTTTGTAATAAAACCTAAAACTCAGCGTGTTTGTTAAACTCCTGAAATTCAGACTATTACTGTGGAAGATTTATTAAGGCCTATGAATTTTATACCAGAAATTGGGATTCTGCCATGAAAGAATCTGGAACAAGATGATGCATTGTTTGTTGGATCAAAGGAGTTTCAGTGTGAGCAGCATTCTTGGTTTTGTGAGATAATTTTGTTTTGGGGCTCCGAGTATGACTGAAATTCAATCCAAAATTCCCACGAGAGAAAGCAGGGTGAACTTTTGCAGAGAAGAGACAAAAAAATAAAGAGCATCCTCATAAAATCTCTTGATAACCTACTGTGAATTATCAGTGGCTTTACTCAGAGCAGTGTAAGAATGGGTATGCCAATGCATAGGTGTGTGACAGACTGTGGCAGAACAAAAGATGAAAGCTCTCTGCTGTCCCTTACCCTTTTCCTGAAACAGCACCTGACCTTCCCAGAGGTGCAGTCCTTTTCTCCTATTATCACAATGCAGAGAGACTGTCAATGCCTGCTAGCCAGAGGGAAAAGAGACTCCCAGCACAGTCACAGTACCAGGCAAGGAAAGGCTCTCCTAAATAAGAGTGCAAATTTAGCAGGAAGAGGAGGACTGGGTTCAGGCAACATAATACCTAAATTTTGAAATATTTAAACTAGATTTGTGTCCCTTTCTGAGTGATTTCAAGGATACATATGTGGTTAAGGACACCCTTGGTGGTGGTAGACTCTTCCTGAGGGAGTGCATAGACACAGTGTAACATCATCTCAAGAGTCTTGCTAGTGTGCCATTTCGCAAAATCCCAGCAACAACAACAAAAAGAATAGATGGAATCTAAAATGCATGGCTGGTATTCTGCTCAGCTGTATGTGGATGTAAGAGAAAACAAGCATTACTGCCATTTATGAGATAGACATCTTCAAGTGTTTTGCTTTTACACAGTTCATTCTTCTATTGGAGAAGGGATAAAAGTCCTATACCTTTTTTCAGCTAATGAAGAAAAGTACTTGTGAGCAGCACTAACTGAATGAAGAAGGTCTGTACACTAAGGACCAGAAGCTGGGGTTCTATTTACAGTTCTGTGTTATTTGCCTTTTAGTCTTTTCCATCTTCACAGTGGGGATGATAATGCTGAGCTGCCAACAGAAAAATATTTTGTTACCTGCAGCTGAAAAGCACTATATAAGTCTAAATATTACTTAAGTATCTTCTTCCCACCCACTCAGTAAGTAAAATATGTGAGAGTTACGGAAAGTGATGTGATAATTATTATACAGAGGCTGAGCTTTGACGTTGAAAGCCTGTTATAGCTCATTATATATAATACCTCTCAGACACTATGCCAGTGAGCTTGGTACAAAAACTCAACAGAACAGATATTTAGCAGGCTAAAATGGCCACAGGTAGTGCAGCACAATTGCAGTTTCCTTGAATGAGCTACACGACTAAAAGTCACAAGCTGCTTTGGGTGCAAAGCTTCCCAGCATACTTCAAGCTCTGATTACAATGCAGTAAAGGATTTTTCACTCTCCAGAGTTCTGGGAGATGGAATGCATTTCACATCTGTGGAACTTATAGACAAAATGACTTGTATAAGGGTGCTGGGTCCTCTTACTGATGAGTTACCAGGACGGCAAAGAGTTAAACATCACCTTCTTTTCGTTTCCTTTTTTTTTTTTTTTTTTTTTTTTTTTTTTTTTTTTTTTTTTTTTTTTTTTTTTTTTTTTTTTTTTTTTCTCTATTTTTTTTAAGATGTTTTATAATGCAATTAGAGAGCTCCTGGAGGCACTAATTGGATCATAAAGTGCCTTCTTCATGTTCCAGCTGAGGAGAAAGGAAAAAAAGGATCACTTCACGTCCTCTTTGCACCTGCTAAGATGTTTGTGAAACACCTTACAATTAAATTATAAGCACCTAGAGGAGACTTTAAATTACATACTATAGAGCTAGAACCTTGAGTCAGACAGCAGAATCCACAAACTCAAAGCTTACAAAAGCCTCGTATCCACCTTTTGGCACTTTTCTACCTCCTGGGGTGGAAAAAGACCTTTGTTTTTCCAGTGCCTTGAGTTCTTAATATTCTCTCTCAAAACGATGGTCTAAGTATATCCTAGGCTAACTGCAATTTCTTGCTGAGCGTACAATATGTCTTTTCAATACTCTGGCCCAGGAGGGAACCTGACAGCAGGCATAACTTGGATGGTTCTTATAATCACTAACAGCTCCTGGGTAGTCATCTCTGAAATGAAACTGCCCAGCGGATGTGAGGAGGTGGAGGCTGTGGAGCTTTTATCCTCTGTGGAGGCTGGTATGGGGAAATGAGACAATTATCGTGCTAAATCTGGAAATTGTATGAGAACAGTGCAGGTTGCAGTAACCCCAAAGCTGTGTGAGGGAGAGGAGAGCCAGGGACAGAGGGAAGCAGAGTTTCATTAGATTGCTGTGCTGCACTCTGATGTATTCAGCTTACCATAGTGCAGGTTCCTTTCTCATGCTTCACAGTCTGCACACAGGTTTGATACCAGCAGCAGCTTGAGAATGGGACTGGCCACTTTGCCTCCAGCAAAGAGGCTCTTGACTCTTCATGTGTCTGACTGATATATTAACCACCATCAAATCTTGATTTTTATTTTATAGTCTTCTTTGGAAGAGGATATCCAGAGACAACTGAAATCAGTGTACTACTTTAAGGTTTCAGTAGCAGGGCTGTATTTCAGAAAGCAGGGAAAAAAACCGCTGCTGGGTCTCTCAATCAGTATACAAATACTTATCAACTCTGGCCAATCAAGTAGCATACTGTACCCAACATCACAAAGGCCTGGAGAGTGACGCATCACCTGTCATTGAGTCTGTCTGGTAGAGGTACATAACTGCACCCGCTCCTTCATGTAGGACTGAGCTGGAACTTTTTGATGCCTTGGAATATTTGGATATTTCTCCACACGTAGGGTTCTTGACTGGTATTTAGCTTTGACTTTAATTCATAGAAATACTTAGGATGCAGATACATAAATACATTTATGAATTAGAGCCCTATTGAAATCAATTGTCTTTAGGCTTCTAAATCCACCCTTGAAACTGGATCTGAGCCACCCTCTTTTGGTTCGGGTAAGTCCTGGACTTCTTCATTAAGATTGTCAATAGATTTTTGTTTTTCATGAGAGTTTGTTCCATAAAATTCTCTGTGCAATGACAATGTAGAGCTCTCCATGTTAAAAGGTAAAAACTATGATTTGGTGGGCTGCCTACCTGGACTGGATTTTGAACGTGTTTAAAGTTGGTGAAAATCTCTATCTGAAAGGAAACTGTTCCTTGCATACCTGCTTAATAACAGATTTTGACATTTTGTTGGGTTTGTGGTTTTTTTGTAGCTTTCCTTTAAATTCATAAGACTTCATGTTTGGTTTTTATTCTTTCAGTTTTCAACATGCATTTTCCTCTCTTCTTATTAAGTAATATAAATATACTTTGCATCATTTGATTTTGCATATATAACTTTCTCTGAAATTATGTTCACACACTGTTTAACCTGGATCATCCTATTTCCCACATTCTGTGTATTTTTAAATGATGGTTATTTAATTATGGGTTCTTCATGTTGACTGTTCTGCTAGTTATATCAATTTAAAATATATAATTTATTCTCTTTCTCTACAGACAGTGTTTTAATAAGAAACTGTATGCTTTAATGACAACATATATTATTACTTGTTCTATTAAAAGGGGTCTACATGCTCTACTCTTCTCACTCTGATATGAGAATCACTTGCTACCTATTAATTCATTTTGGTATATGCAGGAATGCTCTTAAATCAGTGGACTGACAGTGGTGTAAACTTTGAATCACTTCTGCACTACTGTTGGGCAAAAACCACACCACAAATCCTGATAAAATTAGCTACTGTTTACAAGCCCACTACACAAACAGACACGAAAATGCAATACTTTAAAATACAGCTAGCTCAGTACAGCAGGTACCAAATTATTCCTTTCCTAAAGCAATTGTTGAAGGAAGAGCTGAAGACCATAACCTGGTCTGTTCCAGTCTCCATTATACAAAAACCTTTGTCTGCATCTTAAAATTTTAAAATAAAACATTATTTCTTTCCTAGCTGAGATTCTTACCGAAGACCTCCAAAAAATTGAAAGCAGTTAGGTTGATAGCATTCTGATATTTCTTTTCATCACAATTTAAATCAGTGTAAGCTGTCTGGGGCAGAAACCATTTTATAGTTCTCTGCTGGCGGAACACTGTATGCAGTGAGAATTGAAAGATGAGGATCTTAAGAGATATTACCAAAAACTGTTATCACAAGCGTGCCAGTATTACTTAGGAACAGCCTTTAGTAGCAGCAGTTAGCATTTGCAAAGCAATCAGAAGGAAAAAGTGTTGTCTTTCAGAATCCTGATCCATTTTCATTCCTTATTTCTGTGCTACTGCTTACACAATAAGGACTTTTAGCTTTCACATTGAAAAGATTGCAAGTGACCTGTGAAATAAAATGAAAGAAATAGTAGAACGAGATACATGACAAGATCTATTTAGTTTCTCTGGGATGCTGTAATGATGAAAACAATAGGTATTGGGGAATTATAATCAGCAGGGTATTCAAATAACCCTGCAGCATTGTTGGGAGTAATTTTTGTTTAAGGCTGTTTCTAAAGTTTTAGTAAAGCATTTATGGGAGAAATAGTTTAGATAAATTTTCCTTTGTCCACCCGTATTTTCAGCTGGTTAGGATTTGTTAGGATTTTAAGGAAGGAAATACAGGCTAGGTTTTCACTTTGGTTTTGCATGAGCTTTATTATTAAAAAAGCCAAACTAAATAAACAAAGAAATGTATATTAAAAGTCACAGATCAAACAGTTTATATTTTATACTACTAGCATTTGCTTGTAAGAAGAGTAAAGGAATAAGAGGGAATGTATGTTAGTGTGTCTAATTCTCTAAAATTTCATGACCCGTGACTGGATACACAGAAGAAATGCCCAAGCAGAAAGTACTCAAGTCTACAATAACCTTTGATGCTTAGTCAGACATGAAGACACGTTTCAGTCCTGACATTCAGTACTAATGAAGATACTTACCCAGTCATCAACATTTCTCACTGGAAATTAGCAATCATCTCACCTATCACTTACCAGGTCTGCCTGAAACAGAAAAGTTTATACATAGGCTGCTCTTTCATGTTATAAAATAGAGAAGGCTGCAGCATGACTAGTGGAATTCAGCAGAGTGCATTTACTCTGGGCTATGACAGTATCATAACCTTTTGTCTTACATCCCACCCAACCTGCCCTGCATGTAATTACTTCAGCAAAACCCATGAAAATCAGCACAGAACAATCACTGCTTTACCCTCTGGCTCTGCCAGTGAGGATTTATAGGGAAATGGTTTTTTTCTGCTTTGCAATTTTTTTTTCATGAGAGCTGAAAAACATCTGAAGAGTTTGGCCTTTCCTTTGGAGTTGGAAGGAGACTCTCTGATGGATAAAGGCATCTCTTGTCACTCTATAAATTACAACCATTGTTTAGCTGAAGTCTATTATTTGGGTTTTGGATAATAGAGGGCAGGTAAGCAACTGATGATTAAAGGAGCTAGACATGATTAGAGAAAAAATCAATAAATGTATAAACAAAATGAGGTTTTCAGGCTTTAAACAGGTGATTTATTGCACATTTTTTGCCTCCTTCTACATTAAAGTTGTTAATGTAGTCCTACACAACTTGATTACACTTCGCACTGTCTTCTGGAGTGCCTTATATGAGAGCAGAAATAAAAATACCTTGTGTATCATATGAATTGAAATAACGTTGCTTAAAATAAGAAAAACAAAAGAACTTTATCACAGCAGATAAACAGAGCATCACGAAACCATATCATAGAATGATTTCTTGCCTCTTGACTGGGGAAATGTTTGAAGGCAAAATGCTATACTCCCTTGCAAAAACTGCAGAGAATGGTCTCAAGTTGAATAGGACCTGTGGGCTACAACCACTTTTGAGTGTAAAAACTAAAGAAAAAGTATAATCTGCATTTCAGTGGCAGGAAAGCAGATACAAGTACTAACATCTGTTCTCTTTGGTACATTAGTGACCTGTTTACTATACATGCATGTCTGTTAAGAGTCCTTCCCTAAAATGGTCATATAAGTTACCTTTTGGGTGCCTTTGGTTCATACTTGTGTGTAGCATAGAAACACAGACCATGTCAGCAACGGCTTATTAGAACTACATATTCCAAGCCAAAAGAGCAGCAACAATGGGTATCTAACTGGATTCTTTTAAATATGTGTCTACCTTCAGTCCAAAAATCACTGCTGAGATAAACATTCTGGTTTGATCCAGGAACTTACCTGGTACCATGCCTTTTGTAGCTCTGTTAAAGATGGAAATCAGCCAGTATTATTTCAGTAATGTGCAGACTTGTATCATCATATTAATGAAAACATTTTTTTCACCATTTTCTGTTGCACACCGTGGAGTAAAGCTAATCCTAGGGGATAAGGAAGTGCTCAGCTAAGTTCACAACAGATGGGGTTTCTTACTCTGTTTGTTATGCAACATTCAAAAGTGATGATGGCTGTGAAAGTCCTAAATGCTTTCCATTTTCAGAGTGTAAAGTCCTTTCTGTCTCAGTTTGATGCGATGTGCAGGTCACAGCTCAAGCTACATCCTTGTACTCTGACTGCATTCTCTTTCTCATAGAGCTTTCTGCATGTGACACTGAGGAACAAGAATAGCTTGTTATGTTGCCTGGAATATTTATAATTAGGCACATAACTTTTTGTAGCTAAGATGTGCCACGTTGCTACTTGTCCTGCATGCATTGTTTTTTTTGACAGAATTTCTGCTACAGCTAACTGGCTCCAAAAAGTTTTTAATAATGTGAGAAATCTTCCTCATACATCTGACCCATATTTTGCCTGTGATATTTTGTCTCTTTGCCAGGCCTAAGTGGGTTGTTGTTTCTTTGTCCCTCTTACAATGTTCTTGTTGATTCACCTTACTTTCTTTCTCCGTGCCTGGGACCCAGAAAAGGAGTTCCTTTAGCATGTAGTAAATATGTCAAGGTAGTAATATGTCAGGGTGATAGTTAGGTATAACTGATAATAGCTGTCTTTTGAACATCCCTGGGGCTGGACATACATCTGGAAGAAGACAATGTAAGCACTTCAATGCTCTGGGATCTTCACATCCCCTGCGTTGTCCACCATCTGCTATGAAATTTTTCAGAGCATCAAAAAAACTGGACATTAATCTTCCTTCCTGCAAATTCAGTCAAAACCCACAAGTCTTTTACTTAAAAAGCTAAAATATACTCCTTCAATAGCAGAGAATGATTTTGTAGTAGAGTGAAATATAAGAAAAATATGTGTGAATTGCACATGAAAAATTAGGTTCTGTAGAAGTGTAGTGGAGAATGGATCTGTCCAACCATTCCAGCATTAGGCATGTAAAATAGATTCCTGAGAGTACCACACTTTCCTGATCAGCTATGTGGTGCAAAGAACGAAGGCCTCTCTGTTCAGCCATGGCTCATTTGCATCTTCCTCCACTTTAGTAATTCAAGAGTTCAAGACAGTTGCACTGCCAGATCACTAAAAATCTATGTGAATTTTATGTGTTTTCCCCCCGGAATTGCTAATATTTTATACTGCCAATAGGGACACCTAAAAAGAGCAAAAGACAAAAAGTTGATCTACTGCAGATTGACTTCACAGGTTACCTTTCACCGAAGTATGAGTAAGAATCATGCTTTGAGAAAAACATGATAGTCAAGAAAAAGCATAGACTTACCCTGACTTCTGTTTGAAAGAAAAGTTACGTTAATGAGCCTTTTGTTTTACGCAAAAGAAAACTTTGCCAATTAAAAATTAATTAATGAATTAATAGGCTATATGAAACTTCCAGAAAACCAAACATAATAATGGGCTTTAAGTTCGGTTTAATTCATTCCATTTTCTATTCCACTAGAATCTATTAAGAAAGTAATTGGCAGTATTCATCAGCAGATTTTTTGTAAAGGATTCCAGATTACTTGGCTTAAACAGTATCACTCTGCTGACCATAGCAGAGCTTTACCAGCATCAATCTGCACAACTGAATGAACAGTCAAACACGGAGCATGTAAGACTCTTGTGAATTAATGGTTAGACTCCGCCTTGCTTTAGACAATCTTCATAGAAAATCCACCCAGTGTAAGATTATCTCCAAGTGGCAGAAAGCTATTACAGTGTAGAGGGGCCTTGTATAACTAATGTGTTTATTACTAGATTAAGTTCAACCATATATAATGTGCCCTGGTGATTTCTATTCATTGCAGTGTCCCAGTGGGGTTTGCCTTGCTGTGGACAAGGCATGACGCAGTGTGGCACCTGCCAGCGCAGAGATGGGTTAGAGCTCTCTGATCTGCATGCCCCAGTGCCATTCACCAGCAGGGACAAGCGCAGCAGATAGCTGTGCCACATCTGGAGTCTTCCCCAAAACGTACAGGCTGACAGGCCTGCTCGGTGCAGGTTGTAGAGTGCAGCCTGCTAGGGTTACAGAGACAGGTATGGCTTCCTTTCCCTCCCCACCTTTGCGAGTTTGTGCCTTGCCTGAAATCAGAATAAACTGAAATACTATGAACTATGACTTGTGGGACTTCCATCTGGTTATCAAGAAGTATTTAGGGGAATCTAGCTATGCTGAGTTTGGTTAAGACTGGAAAGATGAGTAAACACAGATAACACTTAGGATCCTGCTGCAGACTGAAACATTATGGTTCCATTTTAAGAAATTTTCATCTTGCTTTTTCAGTTTAAATACAGAAAACTAAATAGTAATGGCACGAATTTCATCCTAAATGAGTGCTGAGACCTAAAACCAGGTAAGTCCACAGCTCACTGACAACACAACAAATCTGTCAGAATTGCTTGCCTGCCTATGCAAATTGTTTTAGGAACAAAATATTCCTGACTTCAAGACAAGTTGTGAAAAATAAACCTGACTTCATTTCTTCAACTGAGCTGCACTTGGATGAGAAGAAATTTAATTTTGACTTATCTAAAACTGGACAAACATGTAGATTTGAGTGTTCATTTGACATTTGTTTTGTTAAGTCCAAAGGAGAAAGAAAAAGTCTTGATTTTTTTTTTTTTTTTTTGTGCCTGACTAGATTCTTCAGAAATCAAAACAAAATTAAGTGACTGCACCAACAACAAACAGCAAAACTGTAATGAGATGGTAGTAAGGGAAAATACGTAGCATATTTACAGATGTTCATTCTCAAAATGTATGGAAGTTACATCACGTATTGTCATAACGCCTTGCAAGATGCAAGAAAAACACATGATTATTGACAGGATGGACACAGAGACTTAGATTTGTCTAAGCCAAGAAAAGAAGTGATTTTACCTTTTCAGTATTTTGGAAAAGATATAATTTCATTGTTGTTTAAAGTGTGGGTTTTTTTTTAATTTAGTGAATACAAACATTAATGAAAATTATTACCTCATGAAAGAATTTTAAAATTCGTTCAATTTGAATAAGAATGACAATGCTTTTGGTTTTCTGACAACATTTCTGATTATCAATCATGACATAACTCTTAAAACATCCATACCTAAAGATACTGAATGGACACAATCCTTTAACATGCAAATCAAAGTACACATTGCCTTAGAGGCCATGTATTATACACCCAAGAAAAAAACCCAAAACCCAAACATTACCTATGCTTTGTAATGAAATCCTGGGATATCAGAGTATATTTTCAGCTGGGAAAACAAAAATTCACATAGAGTCCTATAGTCAGCATGTGCAAATTTGGCAGAAGAGTGTGTAGACAAACCGCATAAACTTACATAGGGATGGACAGATGATTTGCTATCTTATCTGAATATTGACTTATATGTAGGTGGTACACACAACTGCATCTTTTTCATTTGAAATTACTAACCCATGGCTGTCCCTGAAGTAGTGAAAACACTGTGGGACACAGGCAAAGTATAACAGTAATAGGTGTCTTTTGAAAACCTTACAGTTCTAATGAAAATTCCTTTTTTATGCTGGAATCTCTCCTTGAGAGCACCGCTGTAAAACACACCAACAGACAGGTTATGTTTATTAAGAATGTAAGTAATCGAGATAAATATGAGAAAGGCAGCACTAATCTCTGTAGTTGTTAAATGAAGAAACGTTGGCACTAAAACATTAAATTATTTGCTGTATTGGGTTTGTGTGGCAAGGTTTTGGTAGCAGGGGCACTTATGGGGCAGATTCTGTGAGAAGTTGCCACCATGTCCAATGCAGACAGTGCCAGCTGGCCCCAAGATCGACCCACTGCTGGTCAAGGCCAAGACCATCAGCGGTAGTGAGAGTGCCTCCAGGATAATGTATTTAACTTGGGTAAAAAGTTACTGCACGGGAGCAATGGCAGGCAGAGAAAGCAGGAGTGAGTACATTTGACATTTTGTTAAATAAACCTCCATAACACAATTTTGTTCTCTGAATGAGCTGATAATTGCACTCAAGGTCAGGCATGAATAATACCTGAATTTTTCCATATTAGAATACTGGATAACTATAAAATAGTCTCAATTACTTAACTACCTGTGGCCCCAACAATGCTTATGCTGTAGATGTATCTTGTGGGAAGAAAGAAACACAGAGATGTCTACTATCACTTTTAATGCTATGGAGCAACAACATTTTTAGACAAAATGTTATGGAGACAAGCTGAAGCTCAGGTCAGTGGAGATTTGTTCACTGTCTCTAATAATTTCTAGTTTGCTGTGGGTTAAAATACAAATAAAAAAGTAAAAACCTGGGACATCTAGGACAGCATTAACCCAGATCTTGACAGCAAAATGAATTTATTGTATACTGACAGGGTAAGCCACTGACTTGAAGGATATGTATTCTGAGGGCTCACAGGTTACGGTAATGTGAAAGTGCTGAAGAAATAGGTTTATTTCAAAAGTTTTGGTGCATACGCTGATTTTTTACTCTTGACTCTTACTCCTCAGTAAAAAAACTGTATTACAGGTCCTATTACAACCTACAATATAATAAAATTCTTCTAATGGAATAGGGAGTATTGACTGGCACCTATACCAGTTCAAGCCTTACCAACACTCAGTCTCCATTTAAAGACACAGGGCATCTCCAAAACATACAGGCATATCTGAACTTTGTTTTGTATTCCTTTCAGGGAAAAAAAAATAAAAAAGACTGAATAAAACACAGACTCAATATCTATCTACTGCAATCTGAGAGGACCTTTACAGGAAACTCAAAATTTAGTAACATGCCAAAATGTTGATGTGTGAGTGCCTCTGTTCTCTGTGATTCCAGCTAACATAAATTTCAGGCCAAGTAATGTTTCAATGGAAAGATTCTTGTCCTAAGAGTTCCCTTCCAGTTTTCCAGAGGTGAGAGGTAACTTTTCTGAACCTATTTGACTGTACAACCTAACACTGAGGAATTCAGCAGCTGGGTGAACTGGTTACCAGCCTTCAAGACAGAAATTTCTGAGTTCTATCCAAATACAGGCCATCTTAAATCCTAACCTCTGAAGGTCAGACCTGGGAAGCCTGCTGACAAGAGCTAAGATTATTTTATTGATCATTGCCATATGCAAGCTGCAATAGATCACCTTTCTCACATGTGTATATTCTCTCTTACACATTCCTGCACAACATTTGTATTAAACCCTACCTTGAGATGGTATCTTTCTTGACTGAGATTTCCTGTTTCAAGGTCTTCTATTTTTGAATATACATTGGCTTCTCACTTTATTTTCGAACTTGACGTCAGATGTTTGAATCATGTGCCATTATATAGCAGGTTAATCCATCTCTTTGACTGGATGCACGGAGGTTTAATAGATAAAAAGGTGAGGAATAAACAATGAGACAAAAAAGGAGAATGAATTTTGGAAGATATTTTTACCTCAGGTAAGACAAGGATTTAAAAGGTATAGCTATAAGGCAGAATCTTTCTATTTTTTTAATTTTTTTTTTTTATTTATTTTTTTTTAAGGAAAGGCTGATGAATGAAATAAATCCTGTAAGAGTAGAGAAGGAGCAAACATGGAGGATAAGATTAACTGGGGTAATTTCTAGAGTCACATGGTGACAGATTAAAGCTAAAATTAATAGTTAGCCTTCTATTCATTCTTGTAGCCCTCTCCCCTCAGAAATAATCAATTTTCCTAAAGGACTGATCAAAAATATGTATAATACACCATTTTGCAGGTTTGGGTAACCGATCTTCCACCTCTGATTGTCTTGTGTTGTTGTCACAAAGACCTATAGTCACCAGGGAGAAGTCATGAAAACCAAGAAAGGGGCTTTCCTGCGAAGCTCCTTAACAATCTAAGATTGCTGCGAGTGATAAAGAGACAGAGAATCTGTTAAACCAGAACAGACTTTCTGTTCTGTTACTTGTTGAAGCTTTGCCTTTGCATTTCCGATATCTATTCATGGAGCTAAGAGTGCAATAAAGGCATTAAATCCGTCGGGGTTAAAGAAAAGGAGAAAAGAAAAAAAAAAACCAAACCCACAACACCAAAAACCCCATCTGCAAAAAGATGGGTAGCCAGCAGAGATCTATGAATAATTTAGAAGGCACCTGTCTCTCCTCATATTGGCAACTTTGAACTGCTTTTGCCTTGCAGATATATTTCAGTTGCCTGAGCAAAAAGCGGTGTCTGAAAATTCTCAGAAAACTTAAAAGTTCTTAACATTCCTCCAAGATGCTTCAAGGAAATCTTTACAGTTATACAAAAGCATTTCAACTTGCACTGTGCATATGTTTATTGATGACAGCTAACATAAAAGGAGCACATCACTGGGGAAGTAGAATATTCAGTTAGGAAGAGAATCTTTTCACCAAATAAAACTGCCAATGAAAAGTTAGGTCCAAGCTCAACCACAAGCAGCTGAATTTCAGACAGAATTCCTGGAGTGAAATCTACGGCCTGTGTCATTACAGAATCATTTAGTTTGAAAAAAACCTTTAAGATCATCAAGTCCATCCTTAGACTGATCACCACCCAGTCAATTAGATCATAGCACTAAGTGCCATGTCCGGTCATTTCTTGAACACCTCCAAGGATGGTGACTTGACCCCCACCCTGAGCAGTTCATTCCATGCTTGATAATCTTTCCACAAAGAAATTCTTCCTGGTGTCCAATATGAACCTCATCTGGTGCAGCTCGAGGCCATGACCTCTCATCTGGTCACTAGCTGACTGGGAGAAGAGACCAACACTCGCCTTGCCATGATCTCCTGTCAGGTAGGTGCAGAGAGTGGTAAGGTCACCTCTGAGCATCCTCTTCTCCAGGCTAAACAACCCCAGCTCCATCAGCCACTCCACTTATGGCTGACTTTCTAGACCCTTCACCATCTTCACTGCCATTCTCTGGACAGGCTCCAGCACCTCTTTCTTGCAGTGAGGGGCCCAGAATTGGACACAGCACTTGAGGTGCAGCCTCACTGGTGCTGAGTGCAGAGGGTCAATCACCGTCCTAGTCCTGCTGGCTACACTATTTCTGATATAAACCAGGATGTCACTGGCCTTCTTGGCCACCTGGGCACACTTCTGGCTCATGTTCAGCCTGCTGTTGACCAGCACCCCCACATCCTTTTCTCTGGGCAGCTTTCCGGCCACTCTTCCCTCAGCCTGTAATATTTCATGGGGCTGTTGTGACTGAAGTGCAGGAGGCTGAGTGAGATGAACATAATGGTTTCTACTGGGTTAAAAAAATATAACAACTTCACAATCTACCAATAGAACTTTATTGTCTTATTGATCATATTATCAAGAGAAAGCATTTGATTCTAAAGCATAGATGCTAGGGATTATGTCTGTTCAGGTGGACTGAAAAGATATCCCAAGCCCAAATCTTAAAAACAACTCCATTTTACGTGGATGTTAATGAGACAGTTGTGATAAAGTACTGTTAACAGTATTCAGCATGATAGTCTGCCTTTTCACAAAATCATTCATTGTGCAGTGTTGATTCTCACCTTCGTGTTTGTTAAAGATAATTATTTGGGCTTAGAAATTGTCCTTTATCCAAATGAAAACTAACAAAGAAGGTTAGAGCAGATGTGTGAATAGACAGGCCACAGGAATTTTTCGAAATAATGTTGTAAAAGGGTAGGTTAAATACCTGTCCCCATGAGAAGTAGTCTAACAATAGACCTAACAATAATTAGAAGGAATGAGCAAACACATTTCAAAAGAGAATATATATGACAAAAAAAAAGAATATATATACACATAAATCTATAAAAATGTGAGTATTATCAGAATTTAGCACAGAAGGAGTTTCAGCAGAATTAAAAGATCTCATCCTACCAGTATTAAAATAAATTATTTTAGGTTTTCAATTTGCGTATAAAACCTCAAAATCTCTGAAAAAAAATGTAATTCTGACCAAGAATGGCAATTTATTTACAACTGTGGAAACTAGTTATGACCAGTGACCTTCACCTGAGATGCTTTGGCATCTTAGAATCATGTCTCAATAATAAAGAAGAAGGGCTAAGAGTCAAGAAAGATAATTTATCGCCTATAAAACCTGAAGCACTAGTAGCATGTAAGGTGAGTTTTTCTGGAACTGCTTAGGTATTGCCTTGGCCTGCTCTGTTCGAGATAGAGCTGTCAAAGCTTTTTAAACAAAAGACATTACAAAACACCATTAAAATCTGTGTCACTGACCTCTTTCAGAAAAGAATATTGGCCTAAATTGTGAGGACCTCAAAGCTGTATTTGCTCAACGAAGTGTTTTTGCAAGGCTGAAGAAATCGTCATTGTCAGCTTTTACAAGCAGAGGATGAGACTGTTATTGGCACAAGTGGTTCCTGTGATATGGTTCTTGCCTTGAATTCCCATTCAGCTTTCCTAAGTTTCACTCTTTCATCACAAATTTCAGATATAAGTAGTTCCAAAACACGAGTTGCTGAATTTCTTATATTTCCTGATGACATCAGAACACTACTTCAGTCCTATTCTGGAGAAATCAGGGATCATTGAGAGGCCGTTTTCTTTAGCTAAGATGTTCTTTTGGAAACTGAGCCCCACCTTGTTGCCCACACCGTGCTGGCAGTAGAGCCAGCTATCCTGGGGAGCATCACAAGGTGTGCAGATGATGCCGAGGAGGAGCACGGTGGGATGCAAGGTCAACCCTGTGGCCCTGACTGCCATCTAGCTGTTGACTACGTGGGCTGGTATACAGCCCACTAAACATGTCAAAGAAATCATTATTTTCCCACAGAATGCATCAATGATGTTGAAACAGGGATTTCTGGGGGTAATGGGATGGGGTAAAAGGGGGGAGGAGAGGAATATTGTCCTACGCCCCTCTGCCTGTGAACCCATTTCCCTGTAGTGACACAAAACAGAGCAATGCCATGTACCCTCCTGCCCAAATCCTGGCCCTGAACTGACAACTTCCTTTCCAAGCCTCTCTTCTGGAGATGCAATGCAACAGAGCAAACAAACAAACAAAAAAAAAAGTAAATTAAAAATAGAGCAGCTATTCTTCAGAGCTGCTCCAATGGAAACTTAGGATATTGTCAGGGGAGAACCAGCAGCTGATCTCAGCAATAAAGAAGCTGAAGGTGCTGAAGGTACTGAAGAGAAACACAGTGGCAACACAACATTTAAAGGACTCATGCTGAAATAAAAAGGAAAGCAAGTGGGGGACATGCTACTAGAAGAACAAAAAGTGGTAATTTTATTAGAACAATTTTGCTCGTCATAGAAACTTCATGTTCTTTTCAGTGTCCCTTTTTAAGGATGCCTATGAAGAAACCATTAAATTGGCCATTTTCTGTTATGCATTTCATCCTCTTTCCTTTTTTTATTTTTTTTTTATTTTTTTTTTTTTTTGCGTTGGAAGTAGTAAATATGATCACAAACTTTTGATCTGAACAGAAACATTTGCTATTAGAAAACAGAGGAATTCAGAAGACTGACTTTGTTTCTGTGAACAGATTAAATCATTTATACGGAAAACCAAATCATATTTTATTTAAAAAACCCACCAAACATCAGAATTGGACTTCCTTTTCTTTACACAGATAAATGAAAATAAAGAAAAAAAAATTATGCTTCAAGGTATTATTTTATGCTCACATACATAGAATTCGACAAATACAATAGAAAAAAACAATTAGAGCAATATTAAATAATCATGGAGAATTAAATCCTCATAGTTTATGCATATCTAATAAAATACTTAGCATTTTTAAGTCTTTCTTTCTTATATCATGTTTGGAATTAAGAACTGTTGATATTGCAACCTTAGAAAGGTAATTTTCCTTAAATTTTCTAACTCTGACAAGTCTCAAGCCTAATCAATAAACTCAGTTTCATGTGCTATTAATTATTTTTAAAAAGTTGACATTATAAGAAAACTAGCAGGGTATTTAGTAGAGTCACTGTAAATATTTCATTTCAGGAGATGAAGCTCATTTTATATATTAATCAAAATGTAATTTTCCTTAGTAATACACAAATGTAATGGGTTTTACCTGTGTGCTTTTATGTCAGCAGCTACACAATTTATGAACTTCATAGAGGCAATATGGAGACAAAATTATTTTTTAAATATATGATTAGTATTTTATTAAATTAAAAAATGAATGCAATTAGTAAAATTTTCTATTTTCTAGAATTTATTTATTCACCCAGACTAGCTGATTAGGTTCAGTAGTCATATAATGAAAGATATGCTATTCAAAAGAGGTATTACTCTTTTGAAGCAAAGCAAGTCCCGTGTAAAAAATGAACATCTCAAAATGAAAAAAAATACTGAGAGAATTATTTTTTTTCTCCAGATAACATAACAATTATTTTAGAAATAGTTTGATATCACCCTAGAATTACACATATATTACTGCTGAAAATAAACACATAAAAAGGAATTTGCTGATTCTGTGCTTGTTTCCTAGAACAACAAGAAATTTCGGGCAAGAGGCATTTTTTTTCTTTTTCAAATAAAATGCCACATATGCAAAACTTGTACGACAAAGTAATAGATTAGAAAAGGCATTATATCCTCCTCTTTCTAGACCCATTCTCAATTTCTCACATGTCCCCTGATATGGGCACACACACCAGTGGGTCTTCTTTCCAGTTTCCTCCTTCTCACCCAAGAAAACCTAATGGACTTCAGTTTCCATTTCAACACCCTTGCCTTTGAATCACAGCAATAAATATGTGTCTATAGCAATTAAACCGTTTCATTTTTATTTGCAAAGAAGAGATTAATTTTCAAAATTATTTCTGATGTTTCTAAGAAAGTCTTCAATTTCCTGAGGCAAAGTGAACAATATGCTGTACAAATATATAATTTAAATATACAAAATGTAGTAATTATGGTAATATTAATATCATAAATATTGTCATAAATTCTTAGTAATGTTTTACATGACCATGCAACACTCCAAATCTATACAGAAAACCAGGACTACTTTTAGTTTTGGTACCACACTGCAAACCAGTGGGCAGTACCAGTGCAGACTTGCTTACCACCTAGTACTGGGAACTTCAAATATGAATAAACTCACCTGTCATATTTTCCAAAGAAAAGTCTTTTTGTCCTCTCTCTAACTCTGTGTAACTTCATTGGCAAAGCTGCCTCCAACAGATTTTTCTGACACATCCAGGCAAAATCTGTTCCTAGCACCAGTGTTACCATACAGGTGTCAATCTAATCCTTTGTTTCAATGCAGCACCAGAGTGTTACCATACAGGTGTCAATCTAATCCTTTGTTTCAATGCTCTGTGCAAACACAATGCACAGTTTTCATGTGTCATGGTAAGATAATTGGATATAACCACTTGGTGTCCTCACCCCTCTTGCCTTGCAATGGCTTTTGAAAATGATATCTGATGGCCAACTGTGACTTGGCAGCAGCCCATCAGTTTTCTCCTTTTATTGGAAAGCTTGCTGAGAAATGCATGATGGTTGGCTCAATTTTATGTATTTATGTAATATAAATCATATAAAAAGCAATAAAAGCTGCTGCGCCTACAGTGGAATCTTACAGGGAATTGTAAGATTGGGAAGTGAGTATTTTGTGCATACAGGACACAAACAGCACAAATGTCACCTGACTATGAGTAGATTTTTAAAATAGGTGAATTTTAATCTCAGTATATTCTGCAGATTTGTAAGCAGAAGTCCTTGGACAGTCCTACTATATAACAACTTTAGAGTTCAATGATATGCAAACCTACAAAAGATAGCATGGTTTCCAAGTCTTTTCAAATATTCTAAAATCTTTCACTTTTTACTCAATTGCTTAATTGGCCAGTTGTGTTTTCTTTCATAGTAACTGCTTGTCATGTTATGGCCTCAGATGTTTGTTTGGATGAATTTCACCCAACAAATGGATGAAATTAAATAGCCCAACATGTGATTTCTCCCTTAGCAATTCCTAGTACAGTTCAGGAAGCATCTGTCTTTGCTAAGATTTAAAAGAAATGATTGCCAAGAATCCCAGAAAAACTGAAATACCAGCCAAGAACAGAACAGAACAGAGGTACCATAATCCTGGGTCTTCTTAGCATTTATATTATATTTATACTTATATTTCAACTAGAGAAAACATGTAAGTGAAGAGTTTGTTATTGCAGCTCTAGACGATAAATGATCCAGAAAGCAGTGGCATTGTTTGTGAGGACAGGAATGGGATAAAGGAAAGGAGCTCTTCAACTTATGTGTTTTTGACTGCAGAATCTGGATCTGAATACTCTTTTAACCCTTGCTTTAAAGTTTTCTATGTCTCCTGAATATTTGATCCTGAAGGGTGATGAGAAATATGTTTGTGATGGTCTATCTATGTAACTAAGTGTTTCTGGACTGGGTTAAATTGCTCACATTTTACAGAACCGATTCTCCATTGGGTCTGTCTGTTTTGAATGCATAACCCCGACCTGAGATGCAGTTTATATACCTCGCCCCAACTGATTTTGATAATTGTTTTATATATGGAATGCAACACTCAGGAGCATGCCTTAAGTCTTGCTCCTTGGAACACTGCAGAGAAATACATACTGAAAAGTCTAATAGTTCTGTACACATGACATTCCCTACAGCGTATTGAAATTCGCCTTTCTGGAGAATTGCTCTGTGTTTTAACTGTGCCCGCTTTGCATAACAAAACCCTACAACACACAGCACCAGAGCATTTCAGGACTTGAAAGCCTGTGCTAAACTTTAGAAACTCCCTGAAAATGTCGCTGTTTTTCTCTGCACAAAATGGATTCTTGAGGTCACATCCCACTTTTTTTTTAATTTTGCCATAAGAGTTCTGTGGAAGAAAAAAACACACAGAGGGAGCAGCCCACAAAAAAAACAAAAACAAAACAAAAAAAAACCCCAAAAAACAAAACCACAATGCAAAGGTACAAATGTTAACAAAAGATGACATTTTCTGCCAGGATTCTTAGCTCTACTATCAAGGTTTTGCTGAACCAAAAATTTATAGTATGAGAGAAAAATAACACAAACCATGCTAAGCATATTTAAAACCATGGGCATTGCACACAGCCTAATCCCTTGTACTTTTCAGAAGTTCTTCTTTACTTGATACATTTAAATACTAAATTCTCTCTCTCTCTTTACCAGATTGAGTGTCCCAATGACTAATATCAAAAACAGAAAAAAAAAAAAAAAAAAAAAAAAAAAAAAAAAAAAAAAAAAAAAAAAAAAATCATCATTCTGCTCTTCCAGAACTCAAGGTACTATTACTGACACAGAAAAGTACATTTGTTTTTTTAGGAAATCTGACATCTGATGTATAAAAAGTCTGAAATGCTTCACAGAATGATAGTGAAGCACAACGGAAGTTAATGAATGTTGATAGAAGTGAGCATAATGGTTAGGTCAGCTTTATTTAATTAAAGTACAAGGGGTTTATGGTTCTATTCATTTGTAGAGGTGAGCTGCTTTCATTTTTCCATGAAATTTGCAGCAATAATATTCAACAATCTGATCATTTCTAGCTGCTAAATTTCCTTCTGTAGTCATGCAGTTGTCTTGTAGGCTCAGAGCACTTGGAAATACGGTGGAAGTACTCACCACACCTAATAACAATATTTCAAACAGATTGAAGTTCTCCTCCTCCTCTTAAATATAGGCACTTTTGCAAAGACTTTCCTGGTGAAAGGTCTATAATGATCATCTTTTCTTCTTTGCCTCTGAGGGTTGGTTACTGCACAAGCAAAACTGGAGGAAGCAAGCAGAGACCCCCAATAAAACTATCATCACTGTAAGGACTTTAGGAGCACAGTTGCCTGTCTAGAGCACTGTCAAGGCCACAGAAAGATCTTGCTGTTAGATAAGCCACAAGAGTGGGAACTTGAGATAAGCGAGGAAGGAGGAATGGATGAAAAGAAGGTGCTAATTCCAGGCCTGGTGGAGGCAAGATCTGGTTAGCACCTCCTGGTTAATGCACCCAGACAAAAATTCTTATTGTGGCAAACTGTGGGAAAGGAAGCAACTGCTCATACCCATATAACCACAAGTTGTGTGAATGGCATCTGCGACCTCCCTGTGGACAGGCAGAATGTGAACTATGTAAAGGTGGTACCCCAAGAAGAGCAACTTGGGGATCCCCACCGCAAAGTAGTACAGGGTGAAGAAGGACCAACAGGAGGCTGCTGGATCCGTGGGTGGGGGCTACCTTCTGCTTGATCTCTCTGTCTTCCCATCCTTTTCTATTTCTTTCTCTCTCTGTACCTCACATTTATTGTTAAATAAAATCTATAATGCTGACTTTGGCATATGGTCTTTTTTACACTTTAATTCATGCAGAGGCGTCTCACTGATCAGATCTTAATGATCACCCAGGAAAACAAACCAAATAAAACTAACCAAACCAAGAAATGCATGACGGGGTAAGGGGAGGGATCATAATCTGCACTTTCCAGGTCTTCATAAAACCAGAAGCCTTTGCAGGGGCTTCTGCCAAAGTTAAAGCATTTTTTGAGAGCTGACGCAGAACAGAGACGATAAGGGACGAGGGAGCAGCTGCTTGCTTTGGACTGTTCTACTGGCAGCGTTGCTGGATTTTGCTGTAAGTGGTAATGGCTTCTATTCAGCAGCTTACAATTCTCCTCTCTCACTCATCCTCAATAGAAGTATAATACAGCCACAGCTGAGACACTACTATTGATGAGCAAGCCAAGCTGCCAAGACAGAGAAGGAAGAAAGAAAAACCATTTAGTAGTATGACATGATAAGTATCCAAAATCAAAAAAGCTGAGCTTAAATTTCTTATAGGTTTCTATGAGAGATTCCTGGTCTATTCCTCTCTCCATGTAGCACAGGATTCTCTAAAGAGGAGGCTCACTCTTCTTTGTGTGGGGGCAGTGCAAGGGGTTAATGTCATGCAAAGTCTGTTTGTTGTCTTATAATATAATTCATAATGCAAATAAAAAAACATTCTCTCACACATGTAGTTTCCTAAAGTAAAATCCATACAAGTTCATCTCTTCCCTGAAATGAGTCCAACAGCATGTTGTAAATGAAGAGAGGATGGGTGCTTCTGGGGGAAATAGTTCACCCTCTCAACCTTAGTTCTCTGAAAGAAGGAAATTTTTAGCCAGGGCCTCCCATGAGAGCGCAAAATAGCCTTCCAAGGGAAATGGTAGCTCCTTGAGTCCTGGAGATAGACAATTATGAATGACTTGATGAAAAGTTGTAATGGAATTTAGAACCATGTGATTTTTCTTACAGTGTTTGCTGCAAACTACATAATGCGGTACATGGAAAAATTTAGAAGACTATAAATCATGCAGGACTTTAAGGAGCTCTTTGTGTTTCCTATTTCTTTCTAGGCCTTTCAGCAAAATTACCTTAACTCTTCTGATAGATGTGACAAATTTCTTTAGTTGATGCTGTGCATTTCCAGATGAGATCACGGACCATGAGGTATAGAATGGTGTCTGAAAGATATAATTAATTTATTTCCTATGTCTTGTTAATTTATAAAGTATTTTTGAGGCCCATTTTTTTTTTTTTATCATGGACTCTTTTCAGAAATATAGCAGTAAATGCACTGATTTTGCAGCTCTACTCTTGAAACTGGTAATAGGTATCCACTGACGGATCAGTCCGTGAAACAGCCCTAGTAATGCCATTTAAAACGTGGAAAGTGTTGTGCTTGTTTTGCTTCTGCATTTTGGAACCTATTGCTATTCAATTTAGTGCTCTAAATGAACCCATATCATATCCCATTATTGAGGAAAATGACCACCTGCCTCCCCCATATGTTGATTTCCCTTTTAAATACTGCCATTTGAAAGTCTTGAAACTCATTAAAGTGACAAGGTTTACAGCACACACACTCTGTCACTCAGAACAAAAGATATGGGGAAACATAATCTGAATTTAAAAAATTATTTAAAAACAAATTTTGTTTCATTTTTTCATTTTCTACTCTTTGACTCACTCATAACTTCTCAGATTAGGAAAAAAAGTATTGTTAGTTAGATTTACAGGATTTGTCATTTTGGCTGCTAGAGTCAATATTATTATTATTATTATTATTATTATTATTATTATTATTATTATTATTATTATTATTATTGCTGCTTTCCAAAGTTTTATTTTTATACAGTTTTCAAATATTTTGAAACACTAGAACTCAGTCCTGGCTGTAAATTGTTTACTGTCTTGCAAGCTACCTGCCCAAATAAGACATTGAAAATCTGACTTAACCTTGTCCAACCATGTCCAAATCTGATGATTTAGCAAAACTGCCACAAGTATTTTAAAAACAACCAATTCAAAGACAAGTAGGGCTCTATTCTGAAGGTTAGATCAAGACATAAGCTTGAAACCTTTATTTTCTATTAATATGAACTGTGTAAAATAAGACAGTTCCAATTTAGATGATACTGCAAACACTATGGTTTGTGCAAATTATCCACAGGTTTTTATTATAATCTCTACATACCCTACTTTGATGCTTGGTTGTGGTAAGCTCTTGCCCCTAGGTGAATAGTTAAAGCGGGACACAAGTTAGATTAAATCATTTAAATCTGAATCCTATCCTGAGGAACTGCCAGAGGCATCTTGTAGCAGAACTATAAATTTTTCAGGACTCAAAATGCAGCCTATAGTATTACCGTATGGGCAAATGTGCTTAAAAAGTCACATTGCTCTCTTCCATATATAAAAGCCATTAGTTCCTCCTGTACTTTAGGATCTTGCCTGACTTCTTAATTTTTATAAAGGGATAAACATTCCCCAGATTCACCCACTAAAAGAAATATTAAAAGGTTCCCAGTACAAAAGGAGTCATAGCTGGGTGTTCTGTCCTGTAGTCCTTAAGTCTTAGGAGATGAGATACAAACTTCTAATATAATGCATGCCCCCATTTAGGGTATATCTTACTGACTTTTCATGAGTCTCTGGCTACCAAGACCTTCAGACTGTTTCAAAGCCTCTGTTCTTCTTGTCTCCACATTCCTCTCTAAAAGGTAGTATTTTTAATTTTCAGGAATGTTCTGAGGATGTTTTCATTTATGAAGAAAGACAGAAATACTACCTTGTTTCACAGTTGCCCAAACATTTAGAAAGAAGGAATTTTTTGGTTAAGACTGATAGCAAATCTATTTCTCTGGGGTCAAAATTTCAAATTCCTGCCAGCTCCACAGGTCCCCACATGAACCACATAAACCTCCCTGTTAGGGGTGCTGTGTAAGGACAGTCAGAAATTCTGGGATTTCTGCCTCACAGACAAAGAGGTTCACATCTGTCCTGCTTCTTTCTGTTGTGGGTTTACTCCTGTAGGTAAGCAACACCAGTGATTAACTGCTGAGAAAAACACAGAACAAAGGCCTTGATCAGGTAATTTCTCTATCTACGGGAAAAGGCCACATTTAGCAGTCTTACTTTTCCTGTTTTGTACTTGGAGTGCTAAAGTTTGGGAAAAACGGGTTTTTTGCCTGCTGCTGTGGAGGACCTAAGCAGAGAGTGGTCCCTCCCAGCAAAACCAGCATCTTTCAGATCCATTTTTTCCCTTGCACTGGTAGAAAAAGAGACAAAAGTCTGGCTTTGTAGGGCTTTCCCCGCAGCTCTCCATCCTAGATGTGCCCTTTCTCCTTCCCTCACCCCCACCTCTGGCAGGGGCAGCCTGCCCTTGGTCCTCCTTTCTTGCCTGCACTGCAGAAAAACCTTGAAGTAATTTTGTAAAGATCATGGCAACTTACCAGTTTTGTGTCCCCAGGGAGATGCGCATGACAGGATGTATTTAACAACTAGGTGACAATAGGAAAGCCACAAAATTGCAAGAAAGCTGTCTTAAAAGAATAGCAGAGCACGGGGCACAGAGGCTGACGCTGACACAGACACGCTCAAACAGCATGGGAATATATAACCAGTATTTTGAATGCTCTCTGTCAAATCTTCTGCAGGATCCAAGTGTATTTGGAACTCACAGAAAGTGTCATCTAAGAACGGAGTCTTGTCACAACAAAAACTGAGAATTTGAAGAAACAATGCAACAATGTTCAGTGAATTGGACAGAAAGCTGTCCAATTCCTGGAATTGCTAAACCTGCACAGGATTGAATAATTTCTAATAAAGCCATTTTATGAATTAGAGGGAGGGTGCTTAGAGAATACACAGCAATTCTTTGAGTAAACTCGCTGAAAAATCTCACCTCTAAAGAAAGAGCACAGGTCAGACAATTTGCTAATGCAAATGTGAAAATAAAGTTTCGTCAAAATGCATACAAAAGTAAATGCATAAATATAAAGAAGATTCATGGCTGAAGAGACACAGAGGATCTGCAAGGAAAAAGCATGGTCTTGTGGACAGATGCCTTTTGTGAACCCATGCCCATTAGAAACAAACATGTACTAATTAAAATAATATCTCACACAGGTGAGATTTTACACATGCATAACTACAGGGGAGTTTGAGAAAGGAATTACAAAACAATTTTTGGTCAGAAAAGCCTTTTTAAAGAAAGGTATCTTTTCATTTTTTACACTTTAAAAAAACTAAGTAGCTATCAAGATGTATTTTTAGGACACTTTTAAGGATAATGTTTCATAATTGGAAACATTGTTAAAAAGATTTATACGGTTTTGAAGCCATGAATTAATTTAAAAACCAGATATTTCAGAAAGAAAGCTTCACATTTGTCCTAGAAAATAGATTTATGAGATTACAGCTGTCATCCTGACTCCATTCAAAAAGATTTCTGGGCATTTTGAAATTTTTTGGGGGGGTAAGAAATCAATAAATTGCTGAGTCTATGTAAGACAGCGATGCAGTGCAAAACAGGCAACTAATACTCCACTGGTCACCAGATGCAACCGCAAAAAAGCAAAATGCAGAGGGTTACCCAGGCAACAATAAAGGTCATGTCAACAATAGGGAGTTGGACCTGCCCATGTTGGCTCAGGGCGTGAACCAAAAAAAAAACCCCTCTTCAGGTGATTTCATTGTGCAGGTAAAACCTTGGTGTGGATGCAGTAGTGATAGCAGAGGAGGTTTTTTGCTGTTACTGAGGGACCTGGTGTTATTAAACAAGCCAAAGAGCTTGTGTCAGCACGCTCCGTGTCTACGCTAAGGGTGTTTGCTGACGGCGCAGCAGAACCTCTCTAGCGTAGACAAGGTTAAAGACTTCTTCAGAATGTGCAAGAGAGGGAAATGGGATTGTAATATCACAAAGCAAAACTGCCATTTCATAATGGTATGGTCAGAGCATGAACAGAATCAAAATAAATAGCAGTTGGAATAATGAAGATCCAAAGACAGCTACAAAGTCAGAGGTTTCAGTTCATGGTGATTAGACCTCCAGTAGGAAGAGATCCTTGTGGAACCCCCATGACACTCAATCTGAAGGAAAGATTCAGAAAACAAACACGCAATCAAAAGTAAGCAAACTTGTTCAGACCAATCATGGTAGCGTAGACCAATCATGGTAGTGTCTCCAAGTAAAGCTAGTAAAAGACTACAAAAATATTAAAATCATGATGAATTTCAGAATATGGCTCCTGAAAATGTACAAAATAATCCAACCACTAAAACTGAAAAAGACAAAAAAAAAAAAAAAGAGAGCAATAATACACACTGGAGAGAACAAAACCAAGACAAGCTTTACATCATTGCAAAACTACAGAGACCATTAGTTGGAAAAGTTGCATGATAGCCCTTGAAACAGTTTATTTGCATAAGCCCAAATGGTTTAAACAATTCTCACTGCCAAAAATCTGAAGTAGAAAAAGTGTTTTCTGACTTGACTGAAGCAGAAACAGTGCAGTTAGAATGCCAAAGGCAGGCAGCAATGATTGCTACAGCAGGCAACCACTGCACTCCGTTTATGTGCCAACAGGTAGATTTACTGGCCCAAAAGGGCTTCTCAGCCATGGCAATGTTCACTGTACAAATCCTGATATGGGATGGTAGAGGCTGTGGTAGAATTTTTTTGAAAGCAACAGACAAATATGTAAAATTAAATATAACAGAACTGCCTTAAATTTTGTATACTTGACATATTCACTCAATGATTTATGTTTCATCAAACACTCATCAACAAACCAATACTCTTACCTCAGGCACATTCTGGGCAATGAAATTGATACAAAACCAGTGCAAAAGAACAATTTAAGATTGTTGTTCCATATAGAAAATAGGATGAACATGTTCAAAGACAAGAAACAGAGTAGAAAGTGATCCCTTTAAATACACATAAAAAGGACCAGTATCCGCACGCTGACTTCTCCAAAGTCACTTTGCAGTATTAAAGTATAACAACTGAAGAAATAATTTAAGAATTACATCTAACTGAAATACAAAGAAATCTCAGACTAAGCCTGTTATGTGCTGGTTTTTAGAGAGGGATAGAAAGACCCCAAGAGAGAAGCAGAAAGGACAAAAACCAGTGAGGGTTCCTCCTGGCCTTTGTACTGTTGGTACAGTCAGAAAGACCAATGCAGAATGAAAAACACCCAGCTGTTTCTCACAAAGCAAGAAAGAGGTAAGCATCCAACAGGTTTAATATGTAAGAGTGGTCAAGCAGAATAAAGCCTTATTGTAAACAGGGAGTTCTGCCAAGGCTATATTGAGCTGTTTTTGGACTGAAGTTTTCCAGACAGCACACACCCCTTACATTAAACATTGTGGTCAAGGCTGTCTGCAAGCTAGGAAATAATTGTGATGCAAGCAGGAAAATGCAGGCCAAGTGACAAAGTGAGAGAATCAAAATCCAGGGCTTTCTCCAGAGGTCTGGAAAAAAATGGATCTTTTTGCTACAAGTTATAAAGCCAGAAGCATACTCTGTAGGTTTTCCAAAAGGAAACAAACTATAGCACACTACCACAAAGACTATTATAAATTAAGACATACTATTCCAACAGTAGCTTCAAGCAAACTCTATCTTTTCCCATCTCTTACATAATTCAGAGGACACTATAAAATAATTTTGAATACTGCACTGCTATACCATACAAGTTGAATAACAAAGTTCAGATGGTAATTCAGACAGACAAAAGCCTTTAATAAACTCTTCAAAAGGAAGATACAAAATGAAGCAACTTCTCCACAAACAACAGTATTAATTTTTTTTCTGTACTAGATGTCAAGACCCAAAGGCACCTTTTCATAATAGCTATATTGTTACTAATGTTGTATGTATATAAAGGCTAACAGACAAAAGGTGTGGGAGACACCTTAAGGCCAAAACCTTTGAAAACTGACAAGATAGAGAGCTTCCAAAATGACCTCAGGAAATATTTACAAGAACAAATTATTTCTCAGGATAGACTGTCCACTTCTAGGGATGTTAAATTGTGCTGTACAGCTAAATCCTCATTCATACAAGAGTAATTGATGAGCATATATTTCACATAGCTTAATCTCAAAATAAAGAGGATGTGGAGGACAAAGAAACATGCTCTCTCCTGACACCTGATTAACAAGATATGGAAACATGCTCCCCCCAGCCCCCCGACATGGTGTGTGATTGATAGCCATCAAAATAGACTCTCAGCACATTGTGCTACTTCAAAATCAAGTGTCAGATAAGCTCCAGTTGTTGGAGAGCTATATATAAGCATTATTTCAACCTGGAACTTAAAGGGGGCTCTCTTTGGATGGAGAAAGGCTTTTACCAAGGCCTCTTGAGTGACAGGACCAGGAGGAATGGTTTTAAACTGAAAGAAGGTATGTTTAGATTGACACAAGGAAGAAATATTTTATGATGAGATGATAGTGGGACACTGAAGGAGGTTATCCAGAGACGCTGTGGATGCTCCATCCCTGGAAAGATTCTAGACTAGGTTGGTCGGTGTTTTGAGCAGCATGATCAAAAAGCATCATGTGAAAGATATCCCTGTTCTTAGCAGGGGATTGGACCAAATAAACTTTGAAGGTGCCTTCCAACCCAAAGTATTATGTGATTTAATGATTAAAGGAAGACTTAGGAAGCTTTTTCTATACAGAGAGAAACTTGAATACTTTTAGGAAAAGTCTCAGAAATAGGATATAAGGGAAAGAATAAAGTTAAAATCATGACCTGACTTGACTTCTCTCCTTTACATTTTTATACCACACACATCCTTTTCAAGCTAATTATCCAGTTTCTTAGATAAACTTATTGGCTGCTAATTTACTATGTACATTTTTAGGATTGATTATGCAAGTTGAAATTGTAAGACAGAGCCCCCAGACAATAGTAGTATATGTCTATGTGTACTTCCAGAGCTAGAGAGCATATATATTATGGAGTTCATTTTCAAAACCAGAGGCTTCTGACTGAATTTCTGTACTATCTTGCAAATACTGCAAAATTGCTGCCCTGCAGGGACATTCAGGGAGTAGTAACACGTAATCTCTCACTCCCTGCAGAAGCCCATATCCCAACACAACATTATAATGAGACTTTTGGTCCTCATTGTTAAAAAGTAGATAGAAAGTTTATTTTATTTCTGTAAAATTCAGTCCAGTGTTAATAAGTCAAATTAGAGAAAAAGATATTATTAATAGTGACATATTCTGCTTTGTGTATTACTGTTCAGCTCTAAATGTTCCTTTGTGACCAGAGCTACAGATACGACAAAGGAGGGCTCACAGGGGCAAGACAGCCCTTTCTCAGTTATTTTTTTTGCCCAGGACGCCTAAAATGCAAATCTATACAGGAGTGTTATTCTCATAAGATGAGGGTTGGAAGCGCTAAACCACCGTAGGGAGAGAGAACATAATTTTGCGTTTTGAACTTGCCTAATGCATAACTTCTAAAGGAATGAATGAACACACCTTGATTAGCTCAGATGGAAAGCAGGGCTGCTTAGAGATGCTGCTTAGGAAGAGAAATCCAAGTTGTAGTCAGTTTCTTACCAGAGAAGGAACCAGGGTCAAAGGAACAAGTGCAGGTAATTTGTTTGATGCAGTAGAGTTTGCTGCATGATAAAGTGCACACTGCTTTGAGAACAAAGGCTACACAGAGCATTCCAGCAACTCCTTCCTTCTTCAGGAATATCAGCCTGGATCTGTTACCTATCTGTCAGCAGACAAATCTGAGTGAATCCAACAGATGTGTAAAGCTAGAGAAAATTAAATAAAAAGCAGACTTTCTGGTGGTTTGCAGCAATTTCCCCAAAACCAGATGTCTCAAAATTAGCAACCAGTACCTTCCCACACTAAAAAAAAATAGTTGTGCTAAAGAAAAATTTTCCATTGTAGAAATCTGACCAATTTCAGATGGGAAGGTTAGTACCATTCTGCCTGGTTGCTTTACATATCTTAAAAAGCAGTAAAAAAAATATAATTAGAGATTTGAGCAGCACAGAAAACGTAACTCGTGCAGCTGATAACACTTTCACTCTTGCATATACAGATGCAAAAAGAATACAGAGGCACTGTAGTATAAAATTGAAGTGGGAAATCTCCTATTTCAACTGATTAGTTTTCATTACTAAGCACTAACCCAGCATAACTGCCTGGGTCAGTCTCTTTTGTGTTGAATGACCCACATCATCAATATATCAGTGAAGGCTTTGTATACAGCAACTAGTGATCTATCAGAATGTAAGATTTGAACAGAAAAAAAACCCACTTCATCATGCTCAGTAAAATTCCCTTTATCATTCTTCTCCAGGCCTTCTGTGTGTTTTCTTGCCAGTCTCTCACTACCTTTCTTATCTTCCTTCCCCTTCTTTTCATCCAGGCTTAGCCCTACCTCTCCTAGGCTCAGCAATAAGAGGATTTTCTTCTTCATTCATTTAATTTTAGATAAATGTTGAATTGGGAGTTGTACATTACCCCTGATTCAGCTGTCTTGCTGGAAAGTCAGTGGAAGACTTAGTCTGAGGTGCATGTGAATGGACTTCTGAGATAGATTCCATGCAGCTCAAAGCTCGAGGGAGAAAAAGGCAGTTAAGGAAAAAAAAATTAGACTGTTACCATCAAGATACAACTCAAAGTGGCATCTGAGACACATTTTTGCTAAAATCCTTTTCTGACTTTCTAACAAGACTGCTTGAAGCAAGATACAGGTAAATCCAGCTTTTCTGAAACTCTTGAAATAGAAAACACATAGAAGTTGAAAGCTTTGAAGTAAGTCAGGTCCTTACCAGATGCAACCTGAAGTTAAAAGCTGGGTCCAAACCCATATGGTGCAAAAGGCCAGTGGATCAGAAATCAGAAACAGTATTTTGGGTCCTCACCACCTCTTATGATTCTAAGCTGAGATTAGAATTTCTGGCATCTTTATTCTTATGTACTGTATAATTACACATATTTACATTTGTCTTTGTTCCTAATAAATTACTTCCAGGTATACATTAATATCCAACAATAAACTAAACTCATGGGGTATCCAAAGATGATATATACCGCCCATCACGATGTACTGATGCAATTTAGAGCTTGTAGGTAGGATTTTTTATCCTTGAAAAAAAAAATCCCACGTTCTTTTCAATGACATAAATCTAAGTAAGGCTAAATTCTTTGGTAAATAAAATTTTACAGGTTTTTCTCCAGTTGTCTAATGCTGTCCTAAATGTAAACGTGATTGCATGTGGTGCCTACTTTGAGCAGAACCTGAAAGAAATGAAAGAAAAAAAAAACACAATCAGACAGGAATTTTAAAGCTGCTATTAAAACTGATGTGAAGACTGCTATTTCTGCAACTCAAAGACATGTTAAGTTGACATATAATTTTATGCTTTAAAAGGCAGCATCATTTTAGGAAGCTGACCAAGCATTGCTTTTAGGAAACTGGCTGAAGCTTAATAACTATTTTCTTTCAAAACATTATGAAATTATTAAAAAAATTAAAGTATACATAACTTTCAAAGAGTAAAATTTCAAAAGCAAACAGTTTTTAATCATACAACTCATACTTAGTTTCTCTTAAAATGGATGTAATAATAAACAAGGTTTCTTTGACTTATTTATACAAATCTATTGATTTTTATGTTAAATCATTAGAGCAAAACTCATACAACAGACTTAAAACACTTTAAGAAATTTAATTGGTATTGTTATTCCCTTTGTAGTCATGAAATAAACTGAGGAGTGCCAGAATTTAAGTTTACATAGAAAGAGTGGAAAAAGGTTGTGTTTTGTTTTGTTTTGTTTTGGTTTTTTTTTTTTTTTTTTTTTTTTTTTTTTTTTTTTTTTTTTTTTTTTTTTTTTTTTTTTTTTTTTTTTTTTTTTTTTTTTTTTTTTTTTTTTTTTTGTTTTTTTTGTTTTTTTTTTTAAATTCCTGCTTGTAACCCTGGCCCTCTAAGGTTTAAGTGCCCATGACTGCTTGAAGATACAACTCTGGTACTATTCACAAGGGGGAAAGAATCTCATCTTCTCTTTCTTTCATTTAAATGGCCAAAATTAAGTAATGGGGCATGCAGAAAGTTGGTCAGGTACTAACTTTAGCTTAGAACTAAAATTCAAGCGGAAATTCCTAAATTTGACTAGTATATATCTCAACGACTATGACATCTGAATGTCTATAAAGATTCCAATTTTTAAAAACTACCATTGCCTACTTTCTCTGTATCTGTAGACCTAAAGAGATGTAGTGTCCCCAAAAGAGGGATCTCTTCCTTATTTTATGTTATACAATTATGTAGGCAAATTAAATAAGAATTTTCACCTGATTAAATCTGACCTTTTGATATGACTACTTTGCTTCATATTTAGGAACGGAATTATTAAAGGGTTAATTCCTTTCAGGAATATATGTGTTCCTGCTATCTTTTCTGATGAGCAGAAAAAAAACCCTAATTGTAGGGTTTTTTTTTATTCTGGATGGTTGTTTCCAGCACCATGCATAAGGTAGTCAAAGCAGATCCACTGGACTGTTTCAACAAGATATGTTTTTGTATGTGATGGCCAGTCCTTGAGTGTTACATCTGTTACCTTGCTGCCAGCGAGTGTTCCTAACTCAGCTGACCTGCTTCCACTTCCCTGTGGGTCAGTGCCCTAAAGAAAAAGGCAAGGCCTCTGAGAAGTGCTCTGGGCAGGCACTTAGGTCTGAAACTGCTGTCAGCTGAACCGGCGCTCCTGGACTTCGAGTTGCAGCAGTTTGTACAAACTGGGAATCCAATCCGGCTGCTTCCCTGCTAAATGTGATGTACGTGTAGGAGTGCAATGGAGAATTCATTCAGTGGCAGTAACTATTTAATAAAAATGTAAGAGGGAAGTTGGTATATACTGCTATAGGCACAGAGCTACACACACACACACACCAAAAAATGTCAGCAAGAAATGATTGCTCAGCGGGAACACGAAGCCATTTTGCAGTCTAACAGAGGAATCTGTGTCCGATTACTGTACCGGCAGGGAGTTCAGGCAGCCAACATAATTTAAACTAACACATGCTGTAATGAGGCCCAAAGAAACAGACCTGTCAAAGCAGAAAAAAAATCAAAATAAGAGGGCAAATCATCTTAAGAAAAAAATCGTGCATACACCGATAGAGTGCTTTGCAAATGTAATGCAAGTACATGGATGGCAAAGAGTACCACAAATTTTATATGCACTGCAACTACAAGGCAGAGGGTCCAAAGTCCTACCCCCACCACGTAATCCATTGGTGTTTCATCCTGTGTAAGTGGACTGCAAGATGTAGGTGTTTTGGCAAACTGAAATTACTAGGTGAAAAAAAAACTCTGACCAAGATACCAGTTAATTATTCTTCTACCACAAGTTATCAGCTCTCAGGCAGAGAAGGCAGAGTGGCAATACTGTGGCTTCAGAAAGGATCACAAAGATATGGTGAGCTATGCAAAAGCAATGAAAAAGAGGTATATATCATGAAGTTAATGAGTGGGCAATAGTCAATGCTATTTTGAGGTATAAAGCGAAAAAAGAATGAGCAAAACTTGATTTTGATTTTAGTGTCCTGCAGAAAGGTAATGATAGCTGTAATAAACATACTTGAATAAAAAATCAATGTAGCATGAAAAATTTTTACATTTATTTGTATTTTTTATTTAATGAATTTTTAGTCAAAGTATTTATGAAAAGCCTCTACTACAGAAACTGATAAAGAAGAGAATCATCATTCAAGAAGTGGAGTCCCATGTGTCTAATAAGAGGTTAAACCACCCTTTCAGTGAAATCTTTGAGAGATTTTCCCCTTTATTCAGGTGCAGGATTTCACAAGAGTGGTAGAAAATATAATAATTGAGATAAATATTTAAAGCAGTTCAAACATATTTGTGTTTGCATAAGCTTAATTTCCTTATGAAATCAAGGTCAATCTAACACTAACAAGAGTTTAAAATCTTTTCAAACACATTAGAAGTAATTTAAGTTCCAAACCCCTTATATTTGCTGTTCTTATTAAAGGTTTGTTATTTCCACTAAAAATAAGTCTTCAAATATCATTCAAGTCATATGAAGTCCTACTGCCCATGAATTAGCACACCTATGTAGGTATATGTTGGCATATTCATTATAATGCATACAGTATAATTTAGCTCAGCTGTTAATTACTTTCTTGAACTCAAGTGATATTCTAATAACAGAAAAGGTAATGAAGAAATAGACAACTGGAGTGAAATTCTGCAACTTTGCATACATGCCTGCCCACTAAAAATGGAATCTACAGCCTTTATACTTTCTAAAGACCACTATGGCATAAAAGTTTCCTGAGAAGTTTTAAATTATGCAATAAGTGCCTTTTAAATATTTAAGAACATTACAAAATAAAAGAGGCTATCCACCTGATCCCACAGTCTTTATTACACAGCTAAGAATGCCACTGGGGAAAAGCAACTTGTTTGGAATTGAATCATAGGGAGACAGATGACTCCAAACTAATTTCAAGGAGGTGCCCTCTTACTAAACACTCCAATCATTTTCAATTTACTTAAAATTGGAGGTCTGTTCCCATGACATGTTCTATTAATATATTTGGGACAGTGCAGGATCCTCAAATGAAACCACACAGAAAGACCCACAGAAACACAACATCATGCTAAGTCATTGCATGTTTTGTCAACCCAGAGTTTAAATAGCATGTGAGGGCTATGTTATACATATATTGGGGCATATTGTGATGTTTTTCAAGTGAAACAGGGAGTCATTACTAGATTACTGCATTAAATGTACCTCTTCTTGTTCTATGCTGATAGGGTTCCTTATTTTGGCATGCAGTCAAAAAATTCCATTCTTCATCACAACACAGCTCTGCTTATCTAGGAATCACGTCTATGGAATTCAAGAAATGAGCTTGAGTAACAAACTATTTCTGTTTTGGTATGATGCAAAAAATAATTTCATTAAGATTAACTTTAAAATATACGAAACAGCAATTTCAATAAATTGGACCAGTCCAAAGACTTCATTTTCTGTCTGTCTTCAGAAAAATCAAAGAATTAAAATTGCTAGTGATTTGAGTACTTTCAGACACACAGCCGTGCATCACACCCACCCAGGTTGCCCTTCAACACAAAGCATCTTCTCCTTTCCAGCCTCTGCATACCAGTGAAGCACCTCCAAGAGGTCTGTGCTGGCCACCTGATTGGGGAAAACTACCAAGCATTGTCAAGTAAAGCTCTTGAATGGTCCTTTTCTCCAGGGGTTACTTTTTCAACAGTTCCTTTGTATTCATAAGAGTGATAGTGATGAAGAAATGGTGGAGTAGCCTGAACTCTGCCCCTACTGATGTATCTGATTGTCTGCCAGAAGGACTCACAGCGTTATGGGAGAGGGTGGAAATGCTCCAACTAAACAGCTAAGTGAAGCAATGAAAGGAAATTAAGTATATCAAACACACCTTCATAATTATTTCTGAGCTTGCTAAGTTTTGTACTAGGATTAAAATACTAATGAAATAGTTTATCAGGCAGGTATGACTGATCCTATATTAACCTTAGATAAATGAAGTATATGAACATAAAAGCACCTATACACATTAATCAGCTATGATGGAAACAATCAGAGAGAAAGTAGTGTTATATTATCTTGTCGATGAAATGTTAATGTTAGTTCTTCATGAATTAACTGCTTTGCCTTGTGGAACATTTTTAAGACTGAAATGCATTCAAATAATAACTTACATTAAAGTTTACCAGTTACTTTACTTTATATTTCCCTTGGCAGAACTGAGTATGATCAAACAATTTCTAGATTATAAATTCTTCTACAAAAAATATTTTACCCTTGGAAATTATTCATAGTATCCTTATTCCGCAGAAAAAATGGTAACCAAGCTTTTCAGAAAGGCTCAAAAAACATTTTTCCCAGGTCTTTCATAAATCTATTAGTTCACTATTTCATTCTTGTCTCTTTCTATTCTGAGTTCCAAGCAACAATCAGTCACATGGCAGAAGTGTTTTGTGAGTTTTGCTCTAAATGTCACTTTTAAAGAGAGACCTCCCTCCTCCCTCAACTGGAATTTCTGAATATTTGCATAAGAACTTCTTTCACTAGCTTTAACATATAACCTGTTTCAAGTTCTTTAACGACAACAGGTTTTTTGTTTGTTTGGTTTGGTTTTGTTTTGTTTTTTTCCTGTTATGGTCACTGCTTCCATAAGGATTTGCTACTTTACATGACTTTGAATCAAAAAAAACCAAACCTGTAATCCTTATTTTCCATTTTGGTTTCCTTTTGGGTGTTTGAAGAATATTCTTGACATCTCCATGAATGTTTTAAAGTTCATTTTTTAAAGAAAGAGTATTGTTTTGAGTGTACAAACTTCCCAAAACTTCTAATGTCAGATAAATACCTTTCTTCTTAGAAACAAGTATCAATATCTGGAAAGAAGTTACAAAAGCTTTAGTAAGCATTTCACAAAAGAGATTTTCATTACACAAAAGTAAATATTGTAAATGTCTTATCACTTAGTAGCACAATATGTACCTTTACTGAGTATTTGTCATGTGTAAAGAGGCAAGTAAATAAACCTGATATTAATGGAGCTGCAGATCAAGTGCTAAAAGGTATTTCTTACTTGTTGACATATCTCTGAAAATGGGGTAGTGAAATTAAAATGTGGAAAGTAGAAAGTATCAATATAGTTGACTTATGAATAAAAAGGGAAATGTTCACCTCAATATATAAAACATATTTACCATTATAAAAACAGATACAGATTAACTGTATGCTTGAGAGACACTTGAAAAATGAACATGTCCCCGAAATCTTTGCTTCACAGAATCTGAGGCTGGAAGGGATCTCTGGAGATTCAGAGGTGCAACTCCCTGTTGAAATCAGGGTCAGCTACAGCAGGTTGATCAGAAGCATATTTAAAAGCTTTTGACTGCCTCCAAGGACAGAGACACCATCACCACTTGGCAATCTGTTCCTGTGCTCAACCACCCTCTAACTAAGATTTTCCTCATGCTCAAATGCAAATACCTGTATTTCGGTTTGTGCCCATTGCCTCTTGTCCAGTGACTGGGCAGAACTGAGGAGATACTGGTTTCCTCTTTACTCTCTCTTGCAGGGTATTCATAGACATCAGTAAGATCTTCAAGGCTAAACAGTCCCAGCTGTCTCAGTCTCCTTGTAGGAGAGATGCTCCAAGTAATTAATCATCTTTGCAACCCTTCACTAGGCTCACTTCAGCGTACTAGTATCCTTCTTACACTGGGAAGCTGTTTTGCACCAGGAGATTCTATTCCTCATGACTCCAGTAAAAAAAAGGCACTGACACTCTTTAAAACATCTTTTAAAGTGCTAACATTATAAGGAGAGAATAGTTCAGATAATCCCATGTGCCTTCAGATGCTGGAACCCCAAATGGTGTAGCATCAAATGGACCTCTGATCCCTGCACAGCACGTTGTGCACACACCTATTGATAGAAGAGGTTCTCCCTTCTTGGTCACTCAAGCTATTATAGATTTTTTTTCTTAAAAGAAAATAAATCTATTCTTCATTTTCAGTGTCAAACAGAAGGGATGTACACATGGCATCTTCTTGCTCTTCTCCTAGATAAAGGCAAGCACACACAGGTGGCATAATTGCTGGTACCAGGCAGGAGCTGGCTGGAAGATCATCTTTTACAAAGAGCTGGGTAAGTTTTCCCTGCAAACTTATTGGTTTTGTGCAGGACAACACTGCACTGAATACAATACTATTCAACATAGTCACTAATTACCTGGATGGTGGGAAAAAAATGAGCAATTCTGAAGAACTCACTGGACTTGTGACTCAGCAAAGGCCTGGGCATACTCAGGTTAACTCTTATATGGTTCACTAACTCCTTGATATACAATAATCATCCAGACAAGTTCATTACAGACATCCAGAACTAAACCCAGCACTCCATGTGTGACCCCTACAGTGCTGAGTAGAACAAAACGATCACCTCCTTCAAACTGCTGGCATTTTTCCTACTGATACAGCTCAGGGTCTTTTTTGTGACAAGGATGTATTGCTTGGCTCATGTTCAGTTGGTTGCACAAGAACCTGCGGGACTTTCTCTGCCAAGCTACTTCCCAGCTGGTCAGACCCCAGCATGCACTGGTACATTTGCTTATTTCTCGTTCCCAGATGAAGCATTCTGCATTTCTTTATTGAACTTAAGTTGATTTCTGTCAGCCCAGTGCTCCAGTCTATAGAGATCTTTTTTGCAAGGCAGTACAACACCCTGGTATGTCAACCGAGGTATGTCCCTCCCAGTTTTGTATCCTCAGCAAATTTCCTGGGTGTGCCTTTTGTCCTATCATCCATGTCATTACTGACTGTGTTAAACTGGATATTATATGAATCCCTAGCTCTACTTTGTGCTACTGGTTCTTTCAGACTGGTATTAAGTAATTTCTCTGTCAAACTAAATTGTTTACCTAATCTGTACTTCAGTTTGCCTATGTGAATGCTGGGGTATACAGTGTCAAATGCATTACCAAAGTCAAGGTAAGAAGAATCTCCTGCTCACCCCTCCTCCACAAAGCCAATCAGCTCATTGTAGAAGGCTATCAGGTTGGTCAGGCAGTATTTCTCTCTGTAAAACCATGCTGACTATTCCATTGGGCACCTTCTCAACCTTCATGTAAGACCTTAAGTAGAAATTGTACACAATGATTGAAAAGTTAAACTTAACCAGCCACTGTTGACCTTGTGAGCACTTAAGGTTTCTATTTGTTTTCTCACTGGATTAGAGTGATATCTGGATGTAGTTTGTGTTACTGCTAAAAGAGTAATAGAAATAAAATTTAAATTTAATCAGTTTTGTCTATTTGACCATAATCCTGTTTTCAGTCCTTCTCTATCTTTCAAATAGGCAATATAACTTTCAATTAGCACTAGGAAATTTATCTGTATAACTGTTCTAGACACTGCAGAATAAAGTTGTCTTTCAATAGCCCTCATCACTTAATCCCTTATGGACTTTGACAAAGTTGCAATAATACTAGATCTGAAAATAACCTTTGGAACTTGGATCAGCAAAGGTGCTGGTTGGAGTTATAAGGAGGAAACATTTTTAATAGCTTTCCATTGACATCAGATGTAACTGCATAGAGCTTTATTTCATACTTTGGTATAGTTCATGACTATGATGTTTCTAACTTCGGGATACAAAAAGGTGGTGCCCCTTTCTCTCACACATGGTTTGGGACATGATGAATCTTGCTTGCCACCTTTTCTTCTGAGTTTTCCCAGGCTGCAAATGACTACAGAGGACCTATAGGGTCCTCAGTCAGTACAAATTCAACCTTACCTCCAGCAAGCAAAGCACATGAAGTCATAATAGGCTATTGCACTTTTAAAAATTCTAATTCTACTTCATTCTTTAGCTTTTTCTGTATCTACCTCTCCAACAGAAATAAATATGTGCTGTGACTATTGCTCTTAATTTTTAAATGAAACCATTCAGTCTATGTCATCCATTCTCACTGCAATTTTAGAGGTGAAGCTCAGAAAACTGTTCAAAGAGCTGAAGAGCATGGTGCCCAAATGAATAAACTCTGTAGGTCTTCCAAAAGCCAGTGTTTTACATGGCTTCAGACTGAAAACTTGTTCTTCCAGGGTCAGTTAAAAATTCTAGGTTAGATTTCGAATTTGTAATAAACTTTGTTTCCAGCTTAGTTAAGTCAAAGTATGGATTTTATAATGAAATGTCACAAAATTCTGGAACTGATGATTCATCTTCTAATTTATTCTCTGTTGCTTTTTTGCAACAGTTAAATTTTTTTCTGATTAAATACTCTGTGTGAACTGAAATGGCTAATATGACATTTCAAAACTTAGCAATCAATATTATAATCATTAAATTAATTGGGGGTTTAAATAAAAATGACAGAGAGTGGACATGTGAACAGTTATCTCCTTCATTGATTTTTATTTCCTGACACTTTAATAAAATACTCACTGATGTTTACTAGGTTTGTCAGAATTGCCTTCTGAGCAAAACCAAACCAAAATTATTATTATAGTTATTGGAATCTTTGCTGGTTCTAGTCGAGCGAAGGTGGACTGAAACATCTTGTTAACTTAAAAAGTGAAGTTAAAAACGAAATTAATTCAGATTTAATTACGTGCTTTTTAGTTTCCATTTAAAGTTGCAAATATCCTGACACAGTCACACAGCTAATTTGATTTGAAAAAGTCATATTAGAGTCTCTTGCATGCTGAGCTAGAAGTTACAGAGTTTTATTCAGTGAAATCATGTTATAAATTGAAACTCTGTGTACCCTTTCCCCTGTTTTCAAATACAATGAGGACATTTATACCTAATGTGGCTTGGGGTTAAAAACATGTGCAAGCTGCTTGGCATCTGAAACGAAGGCTGAAAAGGATTCCCGCTTCCTGTTGCCATGATAAGGAGGATCAAGGGGATCCAGAAACACTGATCCAAGCAGTGCTGCAGACTGGGCGGTTCTGCTGAACTAAAAAGCTTAGTGACACATGCTATTTGTGAGGTGACTGGCTGCCTAAGAAGTACAACAGGGAAGTACTTGTAAATTGTGATGTAGCCTTGAATAAGCTGTTTCTTGTTTAAAGTGTTTGGTTACAAACATATTTTGCAGCCAAAGAGCTATGTGAGTGTTTTACTTTGCAATATTCTGGTTCCCTTGTTGGGATAAACTACTCAGCTGAACCAGCTTATTGCCTCATAAAACAGAGCAGCAATACTATTATCGCTTAACTGCACCTGAATTCAGGCAGAACTACTTTGTTCAAAGAGCAGTAAACACTTGGAGTAAGTTGTCAAGTAAGGTCATTGAAGCAAATAACATAAATGAGTGCTAGAGACATAGGACACTTTCATGAAGGAGATTGAAGGATACAGCGAGAAGAAGGGATGCAAGTAAGATGAACTGAGCTCAGCAAGGACATATTTCAATGTTATTATTAAAAATTAACCTTCTGCAGAAAGCCAGTAGAGGTTTTGTATGGCACTTATTCCGTATATGCCCTAAGAGCCTTAAGCAGTATGTAACAGGTATGAAGCAACAAATTTTAGCCTGCATAAAGTGGGCTTTGATCAATCCAATAACCATCAAAAACAGTGTATTCATCTCTGTGAACCTTTAGAAGGAGTAACTCCTTGAAATATTTTCTTAACGCAGTCTGGTTTTGCACTCTTTCTTTTCACTGGTTCCCAGCTGAAGTTAGAAAGTCACAGAGCAGCTTCCCCGCAGCCAGAGTTAACATGCAGGGCTATTTTTGTTACACAGGGGCTACATGCATTTTTCAGACTTTTATCATATGCAAGACTCTCAGAAATGAAGCTCACAGCTATCTGAGCACTAGTCACTTAGCCACTGGTGATCTCTGAGCCAGGTATTACCCACTCAGGCAAAGGCAAGCCCTGAGAAATCCTGAACCCTACATTGTCAGTCAGAAGAAACGCCACAGACTTTTAGCGGTAATGGCAAAAATCAGATTTACTAGGCTGCAACGCTATTCCACAGAAAAAGCATTAAATTTAATGCTCAATGGGTACCAAGTCTTGCAACTGTTCTCACCTGAGCAGCCCCCTTACTGTCCCTTTCCCTAAACTCTGCACTAGCTTTCCTACACTCACCACAGCATCTTCTGCTGTCCTTCCTACCCTCAAGCACTTATCCCTTTCGGTCGAGGCTCTGGGCTGGTTCAAGATCTCTTACCAGTCCTTTTTCACTGACTGAATACCTCTGACAAGCCTTTTCAGAACCCGTAATAATGAAGGAGCAGGATGTTATCAACTTCAGTGTTGTTCTGCACCGGAGGGTCAGAGGTGGTGGGGAAGAGAGAGAGAGAGAGAGGGAGAGAGCTGGTGCAGCATTTTTTCTGAATCTCAGTAAGAAAGACCATGAAAGAAATGGTGTAATATGATACCTTGTTTAGTAAGATGGAATAAAAAGGGAATATAAATAGCAGGTAAATCTTTTTTTCCTTCAAATGCTGCTTTCTAATGTCACATCAGACTGACCCCAGATGGATTTTCCCACTACGCAGTGCACCCGCTCACTCGGAGGCTCCTTCTCTATCCCATCCCGCAGTGGCTTTCATTTTCTGTAAAAATCAAAGCTGTATACTTCTCCTCACTGGTTGGAATACTATGCCTTTCCTAACACCCACAGGCTAGCGTGGGGCACTCCAGCAGATTCCCTTGGAGCAGCTACTTGGGTTGCTCAGACCTGCAATAAGTGGTTTGCTCAAGATAAGCAACTCCTCAGATACAATGTCTTCTGGAATACAATCACACCTTGAATAGAAGGGTGTGAATTATTGCACCTACTATTTAACTAATGTTCACAACCCAAAATGACCCCTTCAAGCAGATTTATCATTTATCTCCTGAAAATACTCTGTCCAATTTTCCAGTCAACTCACTGAACTGCACTCCCTTGGTTTATCATTTCACAGCCAGCTCTAGAGTCTTATCATGAACACAATAGAAGTGCTCTCTTCTTTTTCAGTCCCAGAAGCAAATGAAACACAGTTCAGCTTCACATTGAGACAATGACATACAATGCACACAGTTCTCTAGAAAAGGAAAGGAGGAACATAAACTTTGCTTAAATGTGTTTTCATAGGGTTTTCTACCTAATAGTAAGGGAGATAAAAACAATTAGGGGCCAAATAATGGCTTTTTTCCTTTTGAAAATATGTAAACCTGTTTTATATCTCTGAAAAAAATTGGATGCATCCACTATCAAACAGCAGCTGCTTAAACAGGTAAAAGAGCAAAGCTTGTTTCCACTGACAGAATTAACATTAGAAAGAAATTAATGAGTACAAGACTTAAGTTACATGGTTTACTGTTCTTACTTTCTGAGTTTTAAATTACATTTTCAAACCTCAAAAAACCTCATCAGCAAATGCTTTCATTTCAGGTTCTGTAAGAGTAAGACTCACTCTGAACTTAGGAATTCATGCTGGGATAAAATGAATTAGATTCCAAAGGTTTGTGTGATGTCTTAAGCTCAAATTCAGAAATCCCAAATTAAATCTCTGATCTTAGGGAAGGGAAAAGGCTGAGCATCTCTAAAGAATCAGTCAAAGGGAATAAAAATAAAATACCAGTCAAGGAAAAATTACTTAGCTAATAACAAACTAAAGTCAGGGAGCTGTCTAGGAATGTGGGCTTCTTGCAGATTACTCCAACTCTTTATGCTGTCATATTGTACTAACTGTCTATAAAATGAAGCTAATAGTGGTTCTCCCTGGAGATTTGTGCAGTGTTCAAAGAGTATTCTAGCAGAAAAAGTATAAGCATCTTCTAGAGATGGTTTTTACTTCAGTGCCATCAATGTATTTACCAGAACTAATTACTTTTATTCTGAAAATTTTCAATTGTCTTCTATAAGTCTAAGCCAGTTGTCCAAAAAAATGAGGCCCTGTATATACCCCAAAGTACTCAATATTTGTTGAGCCAAAAGAGGAGGACACACCTATACTGCTGTTTTTCAAAAAAAAAAAAAAAAAAAAGACCAAACAAGTAAGGTAGTCTTCTTTGTCAAGATTTTGATCATCCCAAAAATTCAGTTTTACTGAATCCTTTTTTAAAGTTTAGGCAAAGGAAATAAGTGAAATCACCTTTTGTGTGGTTTGTCTCACAGATATGTATCAGATCCCAAGAGCATTTAAAAAATCAGTTAAGAAGCAAACCAAATATAAACCTGAACTAAATCAAAGTTATTTCTTGCTATAATATAAAAACCTGAAAGCAATTTAAGGAGGAAAGAATATAAGAGGACATAGTGAGTGCTTTCATCCTGCTGAAGGATACAACTAGGAAATTAAGGTACTTAATCAGACTTCTAGTGTTTGTTTTTCTGATCTGATTTTCTTGCAAAAACTCATTTTGCAGGAATCACAATTTAAATCACTAATCTATCATTATATCCTGTCCTGAAAACTGCTTTTGTGACGAATCAGTGAAGTCAACTATGATACTGTTTATTTAATTATAATTAATGGCTGGCTGTGATCTTAGAAGGCCAAGTCTACTAAATGTCATTTTGGAGGTGTGTTTTAAGAAGCATGAGGAGGATGGATATCTAAGAAGCATGTCTAGATTTCTAATATTCAGACAATTACAGGTTCAAAGAAGAGGTCAAGTCATTCCTGTTTGATTAATTATTTTGGATGTTTTAAATTAATTGCTCAGAGTGGGGCCAGTTTTCAGCAATTGTCCTGAAATATGGTCTTTTCAAGACGCCTCATATTGCATATTCAGTATTCAGTTCTTCCTGAGAAGCATTTACAGGGCCTTGATTTGGCATACAGCTGCATGTCTTTCCTTGAGGCTGTTTTATGCCACTATTTTCACTCCAGAGGGGATTTTTTTTCCACTTTCTTTAAAAATATTTACAGCTGGTCACTGCTCGTGGGTGCTTTCTGGCATCAGATGTATTAGATAATCTGATATGATCTGGAATAATGTGTGTTCTTGCTATAGAAAATGTTATGCTGAATTATACACAATCTCAGGAACGCTAGTGAAATTTATAAAACATATATATGAAAAAAAAAAAAGAAACAAACATCCTTCAAATTCTTCCACCGAATTCACTTCTTTTTCCTTTTTGTACATCACTGTTCCTTCCTTTGCCCAAACCTGATTAATAGCAAAATGTAATGGGAGATAAGACATAGAACTTTATCACAACATGAAAATACCTTCAGAAAATTTTGAAGCCAAATCAGAAGCTCAGAAACAAAATGTTTTAAAATAAGGCTTTTCTTAGATGCTACTTCCTTTCCTTCTGCTAGTAGTTTTTCCATCCCTATCCTCTGACCTTCTGACCAGCTGTAACTGTTCATTATATCATCATTATGATACATTTATATTAAAAATTCTTAAGAACAATCATGAGCAGTATTGTTGGTTTTATACTGAGGCACTAAAGAAGCTTGATCCATTTATTTTATCTGAGAGAAGATTAAAAAATGGCTTGACCACCACCTCACACAAGGAAAGCAGTTTTTATAGCCATTATTCCTTTACTCTGCCAAAAAAAAGGTCATAATAAAATCCAGGGGTTGGGAGTTCACACCAGCTACGCTCAGACTACAGGGGAATACAGATGTAACTAATAAGCCTGTAAAAATAGGAATAGTAAACCATAGAAATATTTTACTTAGAAAAGCAGAAGATTCACTTGAAGGTTTTAAATCACAACTGGCCACCTGCATATATGAAAAATGTTTATTATAACTCATATGGAAGAGATGGACATGATGTAGAAATTATTTGATGTTTTTTGTTTCATACTGTATAGAAGATTGTACTGAATTGAACTAATCTTTAAAAACAGTAACAGATTTTTAAAATTACACATATATAAATACACACAAATAATTATCCAGTGTTACAGCTGGAAAGGGCTTTCTAAAAGAAAGTCAGTCTATGGAAACTGGATTTTTTCCTGACAGTAGATATATTTTTGAAATATACCCTGCAACCTATGAGGTTTCAGTGTGAGACATTTTGACAACAGGTGTTTAAGAGCACATAAGAAGATAGACAAGGAGGAAATCTATAAAGAAACTTCAGGTTTTCATTCCAAAAACATTATTTTGAAACAATGTTTTCTTTGTTTTATTCTACTGGAGAATGAAATTGAACTTTGAGACTTGAAAAACTGCCAGAAACAGAATCTCTGCTTTTCATAATTTTTTTCTAATTAAAAATAGATAACTACTTCCAAAAGAGTTAATGTCACAGATCTGGATAATATAAGTATCCAGTGCAGGATATTATTTGCTCTTCTTGTAAATCATTCATGTTATATTTGACTCAGTCTTTTCTTCCAGATCTTGTTGGTCATTACTGTTCATTTTGCTGGTGAATGACAGCCATGCTGTGCTGTTTGGCTCAGCTGGGTTTATTGTTGACAGGGCTCCAGTGCACCTACTGCCTCTGCAACCTGCTATCCTCTCCAAGGGGTTTGGCTGCCTCCATTCAAGAACAAGTCCCTGCCACGCTGTCGTCTTGGATCTGACTTGTGTTCAAGGAGCTATGTAAGGAAGAAAGGTTAAAGGCTCACCTGTAGTATCCCCTCTTTACCTGGAAGCTTCTTTTAAGCTCAGGTCCTTTCCCCTGGTTGCTGTCACACCATGGCAGGCAAGTCTGAACATGGTTAGGCATCTTATTGGGCCAGACCCTGTCCTGCTGACTTGATTTCCTGGCTTGACCTAGGAACTGCTTGTTACTACAGTATTGCATGTCCTTCACTGCATATCTTAGCCCCAGAAATGGCACCAGCCTCAATCAAGAATCCAGATCATCAGGCAAGTTTGTGGTGATGAGGCAGGTCCAAGGTCAAAGCAGTCAGTCTGCAGGTTTAGGGTCAGGATCAGGTTCAGCAATCATAGCCTGTGTCAGTCACAGTCCAGTGATCAATAGGCAGGGGCACGGCACTGAGGCAGGTTCGAGGTCAAGCCAGGAAATCAGTCTGCAGATCAAGATCAGGATCAATATTGTGGCTTAGCACAGGACAGGCACTCCTACGACATAGCTTAGGCTGGTACTAAAGGCCCAGAGTTCAGCTGAAATCACACTCCTGTGCTTGTTGGTGGCAGGTGCAAGTAGAAGCCCTGAACGAGGTTGGTCAGGGCAATTAAAGCCTATTAGTTCATTCAAGACCCCAGCAACTGTGCTTCACAAATATGCCCTCAAATTCCTAGTGAAAAGTTTTACACGCTGGTGATGACAAGCAACAGAACTTCTGGAGCCACTCCCAGGAACAGTACAGAATGATCTTGAGTGTGACTTTACTGACTTGAGATAAAACAATTGTCACTGCAGAATCTAAATTAATGTGCCTGCCTGCTTGCTATCTAAGATGGCAGTCATGGGATAGGCTGATGTTAGTCAGCTTGCATTAGAGATTCTTATTCAGAAAGACTATCACATTATCTTAAAGCAAACAAGAGACAAGCCCCTGAACAGACTGTTTGCTGCTTAGTCTGTGAGCAAGATAATTGCTAATATGATAGGCAAATCAGATACTGTGAGTAAAGGCCATAGGATGAAGTCATAGCCTTGCCAAAGATGCATTTCATGTCTGCCCTATCCATCAGTGTCTGGAGATTTCAATTTCACAGGTGAAACTTACAATCTGATAAGGACATCGCTGCTTATATTGCTCAGTTGCTCTGCATCATTGAGCGTTGTAACTGGTGATTTTCTCAATGACAAGTCACATAATTGTCTTGTTTTTGGTTGTCAGCACCATCTTTCTCTTGAGCCAAATTTATAATTTGTAATTGTTTAGGAAAAGGCCTCAGTCACCAAATTAGAAACACTACACACTAAGAAAAACCTTATTACATCAAAAATCTACATGTTGGTTTTCATAATTAAAGAGACAATTATTTTCAACACAATCAGGAACTCAACAACATTAACAGGCAAGATCAGTTGTCCAAATTTCTGGTCAGGTATAGCAGTGCAAATAGAGATTCATAAATGATAAATGTTATTCCTGAAAAAAAGAAAAACTACAGTTCTCTAGGTTGGTCATTAAAGGCTGGCAGTCTGAAGCATATTATTTCAAAGATTCTCATTTGTGGGCATCAGTGCTTCCTCTGGCAATGAGTGAAGAAGTGTTACCACATTCAAGGAATCATGAGAATCTCTGAAATGCTCATTACAATGGTAATACCAGCACATTAGAATGAAATGGAAGTTAACATGAATGCTGTCATAAATGTGAGGTGAATATTTTCTGTGGTTTCTTCACAGAAAGGTTGATTCTTATTGGTATATGAGTCATAGAAGGATATATTAAAATAGGCTATATATTATAAATTTGAATTTCTGAACACAATAAATCATTATGTCTAATACTGTTCTATATAGTAAGGATGTTCCTGCACCACTCTAAGTAGAGGACTACCCAAACTTGGTGCTTCTGAAACAAATCGATTTTGCAAGAATTCATTCTGTCTCAGCCAACGTGCTAACTTTTTTTTTTTTTTTTCTGAGACCACCTATTATGATTCAAGAGGAAATCATGGCACAAATTAATTGTTCTGGGAGCGAAGTTACTTGTCATCTTCTCCCCTAAAAGTTCTACAGCCTCTTCGCATTACTTGGCACACTCACAATGAGATCAAAATGCTTGTTTCTGTCATCACGTAGCAAGTGTATGCCTGGCCGTGTTCCAGAAATGCACACCTACATTCCATGACAGCGTTTCTTGCACATCCTGGCATGGAATATCAATACTGTTTCCTTTTGGAATTTTGTTGGTTAAAGAATGAAAAAATGTGTTTAGTTACAGTTAGCCAGTTTTATGGCTGAGTGTTTAAACACTGGAAAGTGTTCATACTCTCATACAAGAAGGGTCTTCGTGAATTCTTTTTGTGGAATCTACAGATAGAGAGTGTTTTATTTGGAAAATGTTTCTAGTGTTTCTATCCACAAAGTATTTCCAGAAAGTGTTCTTTCTTAGATAAACTCTTGGATTTAGAAAATCTTCTGCTCAAAAAACATTTAGTATACTTCCAAAGAATAGAGCACAGTACGGCTTATGGTATGGACAAGTGCCAAATGACATATCTGCAAAGTCCAACTCAGCCTGATCCAACAGTAATGAGGGGGAAATCTCTTGCAGACTCAAATGGCTTTCTTACCAAGACCATAATGTATAGTTAATGTAGTGAAAATCTCTGTGAGACCTGACTGTAAACTTGAAGATAATACTAAGGAGGAAGAGGACAAGTTATTACTGACCTTCCTTTGATCTGGTAAATTAATAAATCAGTGTCAATTTTAGTCAAGCAGCTGATTATAGATACAACAGCAAAGAATAAGCATCTATAAGCCAGAGCCACCAAGGTTGATTTTAAACAGCTATTTTATAACCCTGAAAAAAAGGGGAAAGACAAAAAAAAAGGCATCTTGAGACATTTAGGACTTCATTTATTGTACTGATATAATTCTTTTAATGGGTAATTAGAACCCTATTGATTTTAATCATTGGCAGTCTTTTGATTCTATAAAAAAGCCATCTTGAGCCACTTATCAGATTAAAAAAAACTACCCAATTTTTTTCTACATTTCTAATACGTGTCAGTTGAATTTCTAATTTTGGTTATTGCATATTATTGTATGTTTTTCTACTATAGGAAGAAGGATTTAAAAATTGTCTCATGTAATACCCAGCTTGCAATGGCTGCATAGTGGGTCAAGTAAGGGAAGATCCAACTCAACATGCTACATGAAATACTTATAAAAATAATTAGAAGATAAAACCAAAAACTTGGAATTGGTAGACATATTCTGTGTATTTTGATCACACATAGAAACATATGTATAGACTAGAAAGTTACATCTTAATAGGTTGTTACTAAAGCTTTTAGCTTCCCTTATAAATGACTTCTCCAGACTATAAAGCATTCTTTTTTTTTTTTTTCAGTTTTCTCTCTTCACTTTAGTCATGTTTTTGAAGCATGAATACTAGAATTGGTTCCAGAGCTTGGTGTTTGCCTTGCTAATGGAAAAGATGAAGCCATACTGTTAAAAGTTCCACCATTTCATTCTACTTATCTAACTCTGAACAATTCTTCCTTTTACGAAGTCCAAAAACCTCTATAATTTTTACAAGGCAAGAACATTTTCACGAGTAACGTTTTACATATTCTGAAGACACTCAGTGGGAAACTTGGTGTTTTTCTCATTTACAAATATTGTGCTTTCCTTCCCAACAATAGCCCCTCTATAAATGTGTGTGTTGATCTACTGCTTTAGCTTCTGTTTCTCTGTTCCCAAAGCAGCATCTCTTAGGTGCATGCTTTAGCATCACAATAGCTCTTCTCTCATGTTCCAGTAACCTTTATAATGACATACATGATATTCTGGTCTGGTAGTTCATGACCTTCTGCCTTGTTGCTCAGTTTTTATCCAGAAAATCTAGTCTCTGCCTAACCCAGCCACTGCTGGACCCTCTAAATCAGCAATTACCAAAAAATAAACCAGGCCACCCATCAAGGAAGTAATCTCTTCCATGTTCTTCCAAAACTGGAAATTCTACAGACACTAGCGTTTCCAAACTATAGGGAAAATATTTTGTGTTTGATGTAATAGGCAGTAAGAAAACAATCCAAGAAAAGGCCAAGAAAGCAGAGAGACAGTAAGTGCACAGTTGTATTTGACTTTAAACTACAAGTGCAAAGCTGTGAGCACTTATACTCCTAGGTACTAAATACATTTTTTAAATCTTTGCTGGTGAGCTCTTCTCATATTGTTGTTTCACCTGCCTGCACTTCTGCAAACTATCTATAGTGATGAGATCTTGTCTGCACTTCTGTGTAAAGTACTAGCTTTGCTGAAATGTGATCTGCATGTTTTTAGTAATATTTTATTAAAAACTTCCAGAGGAA